>NC_137082.1:53398159-53515118 GCF_951640355.1 Cnephaeus nilssonii
CCATTGTATCCTGGAGTGACTTCCACAGTAAAATAAACCAGTAAGCAAACATACATGTTTAAACTCTTACATTCAAGGAGAAAGAGGAAATGGGGCTGCAATTCATTTTCTTCCTTGTGGTCGTTGTTTTGAACACCCACAAACAAAAATGAGCTGAAATCGGAATGAGAGATAATTTGGAAAGAATTCAAACGTTACAATAAATAGGAAACATACTAAAAAAAAAAAATCAGGTTTCAGCAAACTCATAGCAGTTGGGATTTACACATTTTTAAAATGTTCTAATACACTGATTTGTATATCTGATTTCACTTAAGTATCCCTTTCTTTGCAAGTGATTAATATGGAACAATTTTTTGGTGAATGAAGCAAAGTTTTCATAAACATGTTCTTTTTTCCTTTTGCTACGTTTTCCTCTTGTTGGCACATGACATCTGGTTCTCTTCTCCTCCTACCGTGAAGTTATTCACAATGATAACACGGGAACTGGGACCAGCACCCAACCGCTGGCACGGCAGGGCCAGGGGGAGCCTGGGCACCACAGCGCAGCCTGGGCAGCACTGGGGGGTTCAGGTGTGTTTACCGGAGCTGTTTCCCACACGGCAAGTCCGATTAGCTGCATTGCTTGGCCTGCAGAAGCCCATCCTAGACGAAGGTCGTGCCATACAACACACACCGAGAATTGCTTCCCCATCGCAAAGAAGCGTGCGTCCACGTCCCAATTCGTGTAAATACGCGTGAGATGACTGTTTACATTCCCACCTACTTCCTCCTGGGGCACCAGCAGTCATACAGGTTAGAAACATGCTAAGGATGGAACTTGGAAGCTGAATTCAGTCCTGAATCCACAGGGGCCCAGGCTCCGGGACTGCTGCGGACGCAGGACAGGTGAAGAGAGGCCTGGGGGCACCTCGCTGTAGGGCTCATGGCCATCAATGCAGGCTCGCCAATGATGCCACTGCCGTGACTTTTGCTGGAAATAGAAGGTTCTTTTAGTCAAGACCATTCCAGGCTGTAACACAGAGATTTACTTCACCTCTTCCTATGCGGAAACCTGGCTGTGAACATCCTGGGCCTCACCCAGGTGCTGCGTGTGTGGTCCCGCCCTCTTGGTCTTCACAGATGCGCCACCCCACCCACCTCCACCAGTTGCTGACACTGCCCCCTGGAGACTCTGCCCCATCCAGGGATCTGAGGGCCGTGGGCACAGGCTGCCCAGCCACCAGCCTCCCCCCTCCCAGACACACCTGTTCCCAGGGACGTGGCTGCTCAGTAAAAAACCCAGCCAAAAAGGAACCATCTGCCAGAGGGATTCTGACAAACCTGATCGTGGTGTCAGAAGACAGCCTGTGGATAACCCACCGGAGGGAGAACACTGGTCAAGTGCGCGGGCAACGCTGGGACATGGACAACCTACCAAGTCCTGGCTCACACAGCTCTTCACGGTTCAGAGGAGGGTTCACTCTCCAGAAAGAAGGGACAGCAACCTCATGCACACACCAGCCTTCATGAGCCAAGTCCAGTAACTACTCTGTCCTATCTGGACAGATAGATGGGGCCAGAACATTCTCATGTCACACTGGGGACTCCTTAGGAGAGGGTTTTGAAATACCTGTGCAGGTCCCTGGTGAGATGCACGTGTCTCCCGGCCTCACTAATGTTCAGAGTGACCTGTTAGGCCTTGTCGCTTTCTGAGGCAAACATTGATAGAGCTGGCTGGAATCTCCAAGGGGACCCTCCCAGTTCCAGGGTAGCCATCTTCCTAACGTAATGCATGGAAATCGGGGGAGGTGGTGTTCAGGAGATGTGGGCGTCCATTCTCTGCCTCCCAACACATCCAGCCAGGGGTGCTTGCCTCCCCCAATTCTCAGTGAGCGCTCCAGCCTGCCTCTTCCATGTGGGCATGAGGCAGGGGCAGGAGCCGCGTCTGCAGGCTAAGCTGTGCATCCTCAGAGGAACTGCAGTACCCCCGCCAGAGGATGTAACCTGAAGAAAGGTGAGAAGCACAGATCTTGTTTAAAAAATAGCCCCAGGAGACGTAAAAGAGAACCCAGGTCTGACAGATCCACTGTCACGTCCAGTTCTTGCAAACAATCCTTCCCAGGAAGGAGGGGAGGAGCCTGGGCCAGGCTGGGGACCCTCCTATGCTCCTGTCCTGGGGGCAGCTGTGGGCATCCTGAGCATTTTGTTTATGGAAACGCTCAAAGGGAACAAGCTAGGACACCCCTTCATGGATCCCAAGCTCTAATTTTTACCCTTTTACCATGTATTGACCCAATTTCATCTTTTCACATTCAGATTTTTGGCCCCTTGAGTTCATTTGTGATCACTTGGACCTAATTTCACATGAGAAACACAATTGTGATGTCAGCTCCTCACTACTCTGAGATGAAGGCATTGGCGACACTGGGCCGTGCCCACGGCAGAGGTTAGTGCGCTGATGCCAGGGAGCGTCTCCCATCTGGAGAGCAGCTCCTTGAGGAACATGAGAGATGAGCATGACTGCAAGCCCACGCATTCCCGTCCCGCTATGTAAATAAACAAGCATCTCCACCTCAACTGTTTGCCATTAAAAGGGAGGTCCTTAATTTAGGACCAATTTTTTTTTTTTTATTTAAACCCACACACATTCATTTTCTCTGATTCTATCATTTTCTCTGTCTTTCTTCTAGTTCGCAATAGAAGTGCAAAGTAGTTAGGAAGTAGATTAACAGTAATAAATGTTTCAACACAACGCTCAGTTCTCTCTTTTCCCTCATTGTGGGCCCCCACCTTCCACTGTGCTGCTGTCAGGAGTAAGTGATGAGGAAATTCAGCTCACAGCCCTGGTGGGCAAGTGGGCTTCCATGAGGCCCAGCTGTGGGACAAGGTGGGGCATGTGCACTCGCCTCACAATAACCAGCTCTCTGAGCTCATTGGAAACAGACCCGGTGCTGGTGAGCACTGTCCATCAGGCCTGTTACTGACCCGCCGAACGACAGCCTTGGAAGCAGGCTTGCTGCAGCTGGAAAATTTAAAGCAGCTTCGAATCAAAGACTCTTCAGATGATGGCAGATGGCACGAAGCCCTCGGAGAGTCCCCGGCCTCCCTGTTCCTGTTCTCATTAAACCTCACTGCGGATTCTTTTCCTAAGACCGATTCAGCCTCTAAGACATTTAGGAGTCATCTCTGCAGAAGTCTTGCTAAAAATTATTTTGAAAATATCACTGTCGGCTGCACTTCTATTAGTAAAAATATCTCTGAACGATGGAGATTTACCAATCTTTCAGTGTTCAAGCTTTCAGGTTTTCTAAGGTGTCCACCTGTGTGTTACAAATTTTGAGAGCTGTGAGAGAAGGAACGTTGGCAAGGGCACCGGGATGTGGCTTCCCGATGGCTCGTGGGCAGCGAGGGCATCGGCAGGTCTGGGCACGGGCTTCCAGCTGGTGTCCTCACCTGGGAATGAACACACCCTCACACTCATGAATCGGCTATAGAAACCTCTCCACGTAGCAAGGGCTCTTATTTCTTCTCTGATGTCTTTTAAGACCAAACCCCATCTCCTTCCTCAGGAGATGTCCTGAGACCCCTTTCCACAGATTCTGAGCTCCTGGAGTGAGAACACCTGAAGTCTGAGTACCTGCCTTTCTGAATGCCCATAAAGTTCTGAGACACTGAGGCAGAAATCAGTGGAATCACACCCTTTGGGATGTCCTGGCCCCCGGGGGCATCCTGAAGGGTATGATGCTCCAGCTCCAGGTTGCTCCAGGGCAGGGACCCTCACCCACGGAAGGACACCTGGGCCTCCCCAGTGCTTGTCCACTGTGAGTGAAGCTGTTCCGAGCAACACGTGCAGATTTCCCTGAGCATGTAAATGTTCATGTAAATGTCCATTTGTGCAGGACTCATGCCCAAGAGTGCAACTGGGGAATGGACTGAGGACATGGTTACAACGACGTTCACTGGATATTTCCTTTCATAAGGAATTTCCACACTTTTCCACCGTAGCTGCATCATTTTCAAGTCCCACCGGCAACTGGCAAGTGGTCCCATTTCTCCCCTCCTTGCCAGCATTTGGTGTTGTCACCGCTTTTTATTTTAGTCATTGTCACAGAGATGGAGTGACATCTCATTGTGGTTTAATTTGCATTTCCTTAATGGCTAATGATAATGAACATCTTTTCATGTGCTATTTTGCCATCTGTATATCTTCATAGCAAAACTCTCATGTATATCTTTTGGCATTTTCTAATTGGATTGTTTATTTTATAGGGTTGAGTTTTGGGAGTTCTCTTTATATAGCTCAGATAATAGTCATTTGTCAAATATGTAGTTCGCAAATATTTTCTCTCAGTCAGTATTGCCTCCCGAATCCACAACTTACGCTTTCATCATCTTTGGAGGGTCTTTCATAGATGAAAGTTTGACACTGAGATGAAGTTCAGTTTATAATTTTTCCTTTTATAGATCCTGCTTTTGGTCTCAGTGTCTCAGAACTTTATGCCTATGGATGTTTATCTCTTTTTTTTTTTTCTTAAGGTTTGATAGTTTTGTAGTTTACTTATAAGCCCATGATCCATTTGGAGTTAATTTTGTGTAAGGTATAAGTTGCAAATTGAGGTCTGTTTCTCTGCTGGTTTGTTTTGTGTAGACACAACCAGTTACCCCACGCCAGTTGCTGCACGTTTGTGAGAAGTCATAGGGCATACTTGTGTGAGTCCATTTCTGGGTCATGGGTTCTGATCCATTGATCGATGTGTCTGTCCGCCCATCAGCGTCACACTCCCATGAAAAACCATAGACAGTAAGCCCTCAGTAGAGCAATTTTTCCACTTTATTCTTCTTTTTCAACGATTGTTTGAGCTAGTTTAGGTTCTGTTACTTCCAATGCAAATTTTAGAATAAGCTTGTCTATGTTTGAAACCTTGCTGGAATTTTGAAAGGGATTGCATGATGCATAAGAATCAGTTTAGGGAGATGAATCATTTATTAGCACGTGTCTTCCAATCCATGGCCATGCTACGTTTGTATATTTATTTAGAAATATCTGTCCATTTATTTAGGTTGTCTTTGATCTCTTTCATCAGCACTTTGTAATTTTCAGCCTACAGACCCTGCACACAATTTGTTAGCAATTCATTTTCCTTGCTGTGATTGTAAACAATATTGTGGTCTTCATTTAGGTCTCCGTGTGTTCTTTGTATCCAGAAGAACAGCTAGAGTTGGTGTGTCGATCTGTGTTCTGAAAACCTGCTGGACTCACTCACTTCTCAGGAATTGGTAGAATCCTCGGGATTTTCTACATAGACCATCTTTCTTCTGCAAGGAGAGGTGGTTTATTCCCTCCTTTCCCACCTGGATGCTTTTTCTGTCTTGGTCTTGCCTTGTTGAACCAGACAACATGGAATAAAACTTCTGGTAGCAGATATCCTTTCCTTGACCCAAGTATTAGGGAGAAAGTGTTCATTGTGTTAGCGTTGAGTGAGAAAGTAGCTGTAGGTTTGAGTTTTGTTTATTTTGCTTTATTTTAAGAATGAACTTTGTACTTTAAATAATTTTAGATTTACAGACAAGTTGGGAGATTGGTTCAGATACTTCCTGAATTCCCTCACACAGTCTTCCCTGTGATTAACATCTGACATCCATGTGTCACATTTGTTACAATTAATTAAAAAGTATTGACATCTTCTTATTAACTAAGCTCCATAATTTGTTCAGATGTTTTCACTTTTCTCTGTCTCAGCATCCCATCCAGGTCACTACATTACAGGTAATCTTCACACCTCCCTAAGCATCTCTTGGCTGAGACATTGTCCCAGAATTTTCTTGTTTTCGATGACTGACAGTTTTGAGGACTGGTCAGGAATTTTGTAGGACATCCCTCTATTGGAATTTGCCTGAGGTTTTTCTCTTGATGAGACTGGGATCATAGGTTTGGGGAGGAAGATGACAGAGATAAAATGCCATTCATATCACATCATATCAAGGTACATGCTGTCGACATGACTGATCACTGTCAATGTTCACCTTGATCACCTGGTGTAGGCCATATCTGCCAGGTTCTCTACCATAGAATTCTTCTTCTTCTTTCCCTCCCCTCTTCCTCTTCATCACTCCATCTCCCGCTCCTCCTCCTTCACCCCTCTTCCCCTTCCATCCCGTCCTATCTGCAGGGGTCACTATGCACAGCCCACATTGAAGGGATTGGGAGCTAAGCTGCTCCTCTTGAGGGCAGATTATCTACATACATTATGTGGAATTGCTCCTCATGGGAGATTTTATTTTCTCACCCCATTTGTTTATTTACTCAATCATTTATTTATGTCAGTATGGGCTGATAAATATCTACATTACACTCTGGGCTATAATGCAATATTAGGTTCTTTATTTGGTTAGCTCTTCAGTTGGCCCCTGTGTTGTTCACACACGTCCCTGTTGGGGGGAGCAAGATGCTGCCAGTCTTTCCTGCCCAGTCCTAGGATCAGCTATTTATCTAGCAAGCTCTGATTCTGCTGTTGGAGAATGGTAATGACACCAAGCTGGGATCCAGGTGTGTACATTGCCGCTGGGGTGACTGTGCTCTGGACGCTCAAGCTGGCAGAGAAAATGGAATGTGTGTTCTGACCCATGTGTATAAGACACATCTGTAAACATCTGTATCTATATTTAGCAAAACCCGAGTTCACACTGACTCTACCTCTGACCCAGTCCCAACCACATGGAGCATTCTAGTCTCCACTTTTCGGCATCTTTATCCTCCCTTCCAGCTGTGCCCAGGCATTGGTTTTGTAAGACCCCCTCAGTGCTGAATTACATTTAGGAACTAAAGTTCATTATGGTGTGCTGTGGACAAGCAGGTCGACCTCAGCCATGGTGCTGGCAAACTCCTTGCTGACATGTGGAGAAAGTATCCCCTTTATAATTGTGTCTCCTCCAGAGTGAGCAGATGTCTTGTATGTGAAAATACGCAGGAAGCAACACTTAATATTAGACCATCCAAAGTCCACTGTGTGGCCAAGAGTAATTGTGACATCTCTTTTGTTCTCAGTTGTCCTCTGCGTAATGGGAAGATGTGATGCGATGGTCCTTGAAGACTGAACTAGTGGATACTGATGTGGCCAAAAGGGAGGCTCGTTTTGAGAATGAAACTGTTACCTGAAGCTGGCACCATGAAGGAGGCACTGAGACTCCATGGGACCCCAGACACTTCCCTTTCTTGCCGAGGGAAAGAATCCTCTGAGTGCGTGGGGTGGGGGTGGCATGCATGTGTGAGCTCCTACGTGTGTCCTGCAAACAGGTGCCTCTTTCCATGAGAGCACCTGGTAGAAAGAGCCGTCTTTGAGAAGCAGTGAGCATTGTCCTGACAGAGGCGCTCCGTCCTGCTGCAGTGGACTGATATGTGTCCTCTGTTGTCATTTTTTATTTGCTTGGGCTGATTTGAGTTAGGATTTTTTTTTATTCTCAAGTCTCCTCTGTACTATAAGTTGGACAGAAGACAGCAGCAGAATTGAAAACGTCAGTAACACAACTGAAATCCAGGTCTGGCTGTGTGGAAGGTGCTGTCAAAGAGGGTGACAACCTGTGCAGGTGTGTCGTGGACTTTCCCAGCTCTCACCTGCAGGTCCTGAGTCCTGAGAACCCCTCTGGTCCCAGACCTACCCTGGTGGCCGGTCTACCTGCTGAAGCAACAAAAGGCCCACCAGCTTGTAAAGTCTCCCTGCTCTTTACTGTGTCCCCAGGACTGTTACACCAGGATGTTCCTGGAGACTCCCCGTCTAACCACAGCAGGTCCTTGAAAACCCGGAGGATGAAGAGTGGTGCTGGCTGCTCAGCCTGGCTGTGGGGCTGTTTTGACATAAGATATTATCCCAGCGAGGGCCTCACCAAAGGCGGTGGGATGTTTGGAATTTCACTAGCATTTCTGTGGCTTGCTCCTAAATAACAAGGTGACCACACTTCCCGTATGTCCCGGGGCCCTGGGGCTCCTGCCACAGTGGCCGCAGGTCGGATGGCGTCTCCCATGTAAGGGGCTCCGGTTCCCCAGTGCCAGCCAGTTAGCGTGGCGGGTGAGGCACTGTCTGATCATCATCGGGTCCCATGTGCAGAGCACGTGTGCTGCCCCGGGTCTGTGTGTGGGGAGGGAGAGAGAGAAGCTAAATCCACTAGACTTTTGATGTGATTGAGATTGTCATTTGTATAAGATTTTAAAATATGTATAACATAATAACTGGATTAATACCAGTATGTTGAAAGGTAAACTAATAACCAAATATATCCATTAATTTTTAAGTGTTTGTAGCACAAACAAGATTGTAATTGGAAACAACTTCACTGAATAGGGAAAAATGATTTTGATGCCCCAGGCAAAACACACATACACACACAAAAATAAAAGCGTTGGTTTTTTTCTTCTGAGAACATCTGGTTACAGTACTCTAAAAGCAAGTTTGGATTAACCTAGAAATTAAGTGTGTGTCATATACAAAGCATTGATTAGAATATATTAAAATCCATAGGCCTCATGGGAGGTTATAATATTGTTTACTACATGTGGACTTTTATAAGACTACTACTGGCCCTGTGCACAAAATTCATGCATGGGGGAGGGGTGTCCCTCAGCCCGGCCTGCACCCTCTCCAATCTGGGACCCCTTGGGAGATGTCTGACTGCTGGTTTAGGCCCGATCCCTGGATCAGGCCTAAACCAGAAGTCAGACATCCCTCTCACAATCCAGGACCACTGGCTCCTAACCACTCACCTGCCTGCCTGCCTAATTGCCCCTAACCACTCTGCCTGCCGGCCTGCTTGCCCCCAACTGCCCCCCCCTGCTGGCCTTCTCACCCCCAACTGCCCTCCCCTCCTGGCCTGATCACCCCTAACCACCTCTGCCTCAGCCCCCACACCATGGCTTTGTCCGGAAGGATATCCAGAAGGTCTCCCGGTCTAATTAGCATATTACCCTTTTATTAATATAGAGGCCTGGTGCATGGGTGGGGGCCAGCGGGTCTGCCCTGAAGGGGGTCCGGATCGGGGTGGGGGGTCCCCTTGGGGGGCGGGGCCAGCCTTGGTGAGGGGCCTGGGGTGGTTTGCAGGCTGGTCATGCCCCTATCAGGGTGGAGGTCCCTACTGGGGGGGCGGTGCTGGGCTGGGTGAGGGGCTGAGGGCCGTTTTCAGGCCGACCATGCCTCCATCGGGGTGGGGGTTCCCACTGGAGGGTGTGGCCAGCCTGGGAGAGGGGCTGAGGGCTGTTTTCAGGCTGGCCACACCCTTTCAGGGTGCGGGTCCCCACTGGGGGGCATGGCTGGCCTGGGCTAGGGGCTGAGGGCTGTTTTCAGGCTGGCCACACCCTTTCAGGGTCAGGTCCCTGCTGCGGGGCATGGCTGGCCGGGGCTAGGGGCTGAGGGCTGTTTTCAGGCTGGCCACACCCTTTCAGGGTCGGGTCCCTGCTGGGGGGCATGGCTGGCCTGGGCTAGGGGCTGAGGGCTGTTGGGGGAGGTTTGCAGGCTGGCCAAGCCCCCAGCTTTGTCCAGAAGGACGTCCGGAAGGTCTCCGGAAGGTCTCCCAGTCTAATTAGCATAGTACTCTTTTATTAGTATAGATAAGGCAAGTGAAAAAACTTCTCTTCTGAATTATATGTTATCAACAATTAAAATAAATCTTCTGACTTCAATGTTCTTGGTCTGTCCCTCTGTCTATCTGCCCTTAGATAGAGTTGGCTACCTAATAACAAATCTTTAAGATGGAAGAAAATGATTCCTTGGAGATCTGTTACTCCAGTTTAATCCTTTGCACAGTCTCCCAGCTATAACCAGTCTTAGAATATTTGCTCTGGGCCACCATTTGAATCCTGAATATGCATCCACACCACACACCCTAAGACAAGAAGTTGGCTCCAGACCTTGACTCTTTTTCCTTCTGCCCAAGCCGAGCTGCCTCAACTCCCAGAACCATAGGTCAGTCCAAGAGCTTCTAAGCCCACAGCCCAAAGAAATCCAAATTCTACCTCTTGGAAAGGCAGCCACCTGTGGAAGCCCTGCAGTGTCTGCCTCAGGCCAGGTGTAGACACTTGGAATTAAAAAAATAATAATTAGCCCTAACCGGTTTGGCTCAGTGGATAGAGCGTCAGCCTGCGGACTCAAGGGTCCCAGGTTTGATTCCAGTCAAGGGCATGTACCTTGGTTGCGGGCACATACCCAGTAGGGAGTGTGCAGGAGGCAGCAGATCGATGTTTCTCTCTCATTGATGTTTCTAACTCTCTATTCTTCTCCCTTCCTCTCTGTAAAAAATCAATAAAATATATTAAAAAATAATAATTAAAAAAATAAAAAATAATAATTATATCCCACCCACTCTGGCACACTGCCCTTGTCAGGGAGAGACCAATACTACCGGACTTGAGGGACACAGCACTGCTGGCTGCATTCTAGACACACCCCCTTTCTCACAAGTAGGTCCTATTAAATAATGTGATGATTTGGACCTCAGTGCATAGAACACATGTGTTATACTTTCGAGTCAGCAAAAGGAATGGCTCTGGAGGGCACCTTTCTCCCTGTGGACTTACTGATGGATCCCCAGCCATGATTGAGAACCTCAGACCGAGGTCCTCTAAGATCAGCAAGGAGGCATGAAGATAAGATTTGCTCCTTCAGGGAAGCCAAGCAGGAGAAGTTGTACTTCTTTCATAGTTACAAAAATTCAGTCCAAGACACATCACACCTCATCTCCTTTCCCACTAAGAATAAAAGGCCAAAATCAGTATCCTGTGAGTATGTCCCCATCCGCCCCCTACAACATCACAATACAACATGTTGGCGATGAGTCGCGTTTCTTGGGATACCTGTTATCTGTGTGTCTCAGATAAAGGAACTGCAGACTGAAAAGTCCAAATCATCACATTATTTAATAGGACCTACTTGTGAGAAAGGGGCTGTGTCCCTCAAGTCCGGTAGTATCGGTCTCTCCCTGACAAGGGCAGTGTGCCAGAGTGGGTGGGATATAATTATTTTTTTTAATTCCAGAAAATTTGCTTGATGTTCATAAATAATCCATTCGATCACTTTAGCAAAAAGGAAATGTTAAAATGATGGAAAATACCATTCACCCAGACTTGTCTGTAGTCCCTAAATCATTCCCCAGTCCATTCCTCCTGCTGACACGCAGAGATGATTTTAATTAAGGACCCTTGACAAGGGACCATAGTCATTTAAAATTACTGGCTCAGGAAAATCTTTATAAAGATGGCTTTAAAGAGTTCAGAAATCCCAATAGTTCTCAGTATCGAGAGGGTGCACCATAAAATTGCAAATGAGTGCATGGGCTCGCCGGGGCTGTAAAGTGCTGTTGTTTTTCTGGTTTGACATTTCATGGATTCCAAGTGGGCCTGGCTTAGTGGTAAAACATAAATCACAAAGCAGATCCGAACATTGTAAAACTTGTATGTAGGAGCCTTTTGGGCTACGAAGGTAATAGTAACCCATAAGTATTCTGAGAGTGTAAGTTATTGCTAATGGCACAATTATGGTGTAAAATTGTAATTTTTATAGCAGAGGAGCACCGAAATTTAATTGCCAGAATTAATATAATAGCTGTGAATTAATAGATCAATTGAAATTGCGATGACTGTGTTAACAGTGAGACAGAAGCATCTTTTGTGTTAGAACAATAGTCTAAAGGCACAATTAATGTTCTTTTATCATTATTAAAAATAATTCTTTTTAGCCCTGGCCAGTGTCTCCCAGTGGTTAGAGCATAGGCCTGCATACGAAAGGGTTTTGAGTTTGATTCCAGGTTAAGGGCAGCTACCTGGGTTGCAGGTTCCCTCCCCACCCTGGTCTGGGTGCATGCCAGAGGCAACAAGTCAATGTGTGTCTCTCACTTCGATATTTCTTTCTGCTCCCCGCCCACTTTCCTCTCTTCCACTCTCTCTGAAAAGCAATGGAAGAATATCCTCAGGGGAAGATTAACAAAAAATAAAATAAAATAAAATAAAATAAAATAAAATAAAATAAAATATTCCTTTTAACCTTTAGCTAACAAAAATGGGTTATCATTATTTTCTCTCCTGACCAGAAATCACCTCTTTTTCCCTTGTGCTCCTTATAACACTTATGACCTCAGCCTGGAGATGGATTTTTGGGTAAATGTTTCTCCCATTCCAGAATGTAAGCCCCTGGAAGGTGAGAGCTTTGTTTTATTGTTCCGGGATCCTGTTCCCCAAATACAGTGAAAGTCAGCACCTGGGACTTGAGTGGAATTGAATTCAATGAATGGAATCATTGGACGTGCAGGTGACGACAGGCACAGAAAAGGACTGACTCACAGGACAAGGCCACAGCCAGGACCAGTGTCCACCTGGACCTTATCAGAGGTATAAAACAGAAGCTGAGAAACTGGGGTGGGTGAAATGGACAGGCAGAGTCACTGAATCATGTGTGCGGCTCAAATTCATTTTATAAAAATGTATTAAATTCAATGTCATATAATTCACAGACTTAGAATTTAATTGTGTACCAGTTGGCTTGAATGTTATCTTTGTAGAAGTTCTCTGAAAATTAACTGGCTCACCCACAGGGCTGAGTGGCCTTCTCCACGCTGGTCACCCTCCGAGCACGGCTTCCCCGTGCACCCAGTCACTCGGATGTTCAGAGACCACTGACTGTGTGTGCATGATCGTGCGCAACCTCACACACAGGGAGTCAAGGGACCGGGAGCTTTGAGGAAACACCTGATTTTCACTCTTCCAAAATAACTGACCATTTTTATTCTTTCTTAGAAAAAGCACTCTCTGACTGTTAAATCAACTGTACACTTGGAAACTCATTTGACCCAGTGACCCCACTTTTAGGAATATATCCTAAGAAATCCAACACCAATCAGAAAGTATGTGTGCACCCCTCAGTTCATAGCAGCACAATTTACCATAGCTAAGATCTGGAAACAGCCCAAGTGCCCATCAGTAGATGAGTGGATAAAAAAGCTGTGATACCTTTATACCATGGAATACTAGGCAGCAGTAAAAAAGAAGAATATCTTACCCTTTGAGACAGCATGGAAAGTATCATGCTACGTGAAACAAGTCAGTCAGAGAAAGACAAGTATCACATAATCACACTCATATGTGGAATCTAAGTAACAAAATAAACTGGTGAATGGAGTGGATCCAGAGACATGGAAGCATGGGAGAGAGTGTGGAATCTCAGAGGGAAGGTGCGGGAAGGAGGATGGGTGGGAGGTAATTAACCAAAGACCTTGTATGCATATATGCATAACCCATGGACACAGAAAGTGGGGGAAGAAAAGGGACATATGTAATACTTTCAACAATAAAGAATCATTTAAATAAGTAAATAAATAAATAAATAAATTTGGAAGCTCGTTTTCTGGAGACAGGCAATGACGTTGACCTTAGTGAGCCTGTCCCTGCACCTTGGCCTAGAGAAGACCTTGCAGAGACTCTTGGGGATACGGCTCCTGTGACGTAGTCAAGGACAGAGGACGTTTCTCTGAGGGTGTGGGGCAGGGCTGGAGCTCATTTTAAGCCTAAGTCCCACATCCTTCTCTGCACTTGGATACCTGGATGAGAGGAAACCCGCAGCCAGAGGGGAAGTGGTGGGATATGTAGGGGAGCACCTGGGTCTAACCCGTCCCTCCCTATAGGCCATCTGATGGTGCCTACGCAGTGGCATCTGCACGCAGCCCCTCCTGAGCTGCTCTCATGTTCTCTCTGCCCCAAAACCATTAGGTCAGAGCCAACATGAGCCCCTTGCCAAGTTTCGTCCTTAGATCAAAACTGTTTACATTATGCAAGTGTAAACAGACAGGCGACTCCAAGGCCCTCTCATGTGCTCTGTGGGGCTTTATGTTACCGCTATTATTAACATAAGCACGTTCCGAAACCCAAACCACAGAGGAGTGCATCATAAAACGGTATGTTTAGGAAGAGAAAAGAATTAAAAAATGAGATGCATCAGTTGGCCCTAACCCAACAGCAATTTTCTTTATGTGGCATGATAACAAATGTAACATTGCTTTCCTGTCCCCAATAATCCCTTCCCTGGCTCTCTGTCAGCTGACTTCTTAACCCCTTTGTCCCTTGGTTGGCATTCTCTTTCATGTTTCTCCATCACAATCCTGAAACAGCATCATAGCATATTCCGAAGGGCACTGCATACGCATGTTATATCAAAACCCATGGCTTCCTTTCTATTTTGAACTTGATCTTGGTTCCACTTGTGGTCCAGGAGCCACCGAACTGCCAGTCAGACACAATGGATGCACGTTTGAAAAGTGTGCAGCAAGTGCAAAGGGCTGCAGAGCATCCCCCGCTGCGTGTATCAGACGGTTGGTGGGTCCAGAGGCTCCAGGTGCTGTGAATCCATCATGAATGGAGCTGATAGGGTCTCCTACTCTCAGCTCCTCAGCACCATTCTGGATGGTGCCCCACACTAGTGATTTGCTGCTGCACCGTGATGTTTATGGGCTCAATAAAGGCAAGGTTCTAAAAAGATTATAGGCCCTGAAAAAGGAAATATGACCTTTTCTTCAGGAGAATGGAGCAAACAGAATGAAGCATTTTTGGAATTTCTTGCCTGCCACGAAGAGGCGATGACTCCCCATAGACGAGCTCGGTTGTTTTACACCCTCCACAAAAGTCTCCAAGGGGTGGAGTAAACCCCAGGTGCGAAACTAAACATGCTCCTCCTCCCTCCAGGAATATCGTCCTTAAATAATTCCACTGCCTGACTCGGTTTTTCCTCTTTGACCTTTTAACTTTGTACACTTTATGTGTTAGGATGGCATGCCAAAACTGTCTTGGTTCCTCCTTGCACTCTTGCATTTACTCACAAATACGCACCCTACAGATTAGCCAGGAGTGACAGATGGGAATGCTCCATGATCGGTAACACCGATGTGCACAGATAATGAGGTTACAATGGAAACTACAAAATTCTGATATAACGTCTGTGTCCCCAACCTGTCACCTCCACCAATGCACGCCTTTGCTGTTCTTTGAGGGGTTAAGGGGCTGATGGCCCCCGTGCCAGCTTTGATGGGTTAAAGGACTTCCTGGAGGTCAGTGGGGTCCTCTGGGAGGGACGGGCAGTTCTCAGCTTGGATGACACAGCTCCAAAGAGGACAGGGGCAGAGGATGCAGGGCATAAGGATGGAGACCTATTTAATGACTTAATAAAGATAAGTCATGATGAGAAGGAAAATGTGGGAGACACGCTATCATGTATGAAACCCCTGCTTTTAATAATTGAAGATGAAAAGCCCATAATTTTAACTGAGTAAGGTTTTCTTCCTTCCTCCCTCCCTCCTTTCCTTCCTTCCTCCCTTCCTTTCTACATCCTTTCTTCCCTTTTCCCTTCATCCCCTTCACCCTGTCTTTTTCTTACTTCCTTTTTCCCTTTACCAAACTCATTAGCAGTTGAAATGGAAATGGGATCTAATAACAGCCCTGAATAGTATGTTTTTTACAGAGTCCAGGCTCCCTTTGTGGCATGCCTGGGACATCTCCCCACATGCGGTCTGCCTGCATTTCCCAGGTTAGGACGTGAGATTGGCCCTATGTTTTTGTTGTTGTTGTTGTTGTTATTGTTTTTTTCTCAAAATGGTGGAGGTGTTGACTCAGGACCCAGGAAAGAGAGACCTCGTCTCTCCTGCTTGCCTGGGACTCCTTGTTCTAACCAGTGAGGTCGGGCAGCCAGCGCCCTCAGTGGAGTCATCCCCTGCTGCACTTAGGGCCCACCAATCTGTCAACCTGGGGTGTATGGAGCCCTGGGCCCTCAGCCTGTACTGCACCAGAGGCAGGGATGGACGGTGTCTCCTGAAATTTGGGGGTACGTCCTGGGATGCCTGCTTCCCCCGCATGGATACTCAAGCTTTTGCAGGCAGGATGCTGCCGAGAGAACACAGTCCAGAGACCTCAGCCGACTCCCCTAATTGTGTCCCTGTCCCACCACTCAGCACAGTCCTTCCTTCCTCCCACCTTTCCTTCTCCCCAGGTTGTTTCCCCAGTCTGTCTGCACTGTCTTCACACACAAACACTCTGCCACTTGGTCACCCACTATTTCACCGGGTCTCTGGTGCTCTCATGGTGACATGGGGCTGAAGGATGAGTGGCAGGTGTTCAGGGGGTACAGGGCCTGCTTGACAACCCGATGAGCAGGACTCTGGTCCTGGAAGCCAAGGGGAGTAGAGGGAGGCAGAGCAGCTGCTCACCCCACAGCAGCCAGTGCCTGGCTGAGGGGAGGGACTTGGCCTCCAACCCTGCCCTTTGCTTGTTCTGCTCACCCGGGAGATGGTATGGAACACCGCCGCCTTGGGCCACACTCAGACCTCCATGAAAGGACAACAGTGCTGCTGACCACCAGGAGGCCGAGGAGACAAAGTGCTGGGTGCAGTGAGGACAGTCTGGGTGACCCACGGCCTGTGTGCAGACGGAAGCCTCTGCAGGGAGCACCGAGCAGGAGGGTCTCCCGTGACCACCTCTAGAGAAGACCAAGCTCTTGACCAGATACTGCCTCCTCCGGGTGCCGTCGTGAGCCCCACTTGCCCCTTGAACTCGTGGTGCCTTCCATGATACCTGTGCACCTGGCGCCTAGTGCCACTCAATCCTGCCCGACATCCAGGGGTGAAGTGTGGGGGGTCACAGAGCCACCAGGACATGCAGGCAAGGCACTCGGGAATGTAGGTGGGAAGCTAGCACCGGAAACAGTTCGTGCTATTTAGCCTTCTTTTCATTATAATTAAAATAAAGTAGCACTGAAGGATGTTTCTGCTCCCAAACCCACGTGACGCTGAAGGCCCAGCCTGTGCAGGTGGCTGTGTTTAGGGCCCAATTGGCCCCACGGTGCAGCATCGCACTCACCTGGAGCCCTTTCCGTAGTGTTTTGGGGAATGGTTTGGCTCTGTCCCCCACCTCAGATTCGCACACCCCGATCTAGTGATTTATTCATTTTGTCTCTTTCCTCCGTCAAACCACGTCTGCTGCTAAACAAATGCTGCCTTCTGTTCCGGCAAAAGGAGGCAGTAGATTCCCCTAAACAGTCACCTGCCTTACGGTGCAGTGCATGGGCCTGTCCTTGCAGAGACCACTGTCCACCGTCCCTCCCACCGCCCTCCTCGGCTGCGGTGGGAGGGATGGTGGACAGCTGCCCGGCCACCGTCCCGGGTGCTCCCAATGCAGAAAGGCCCCACACCAGGTTAGTGGCTCAGTGGCCTCATGCACACACCACCACCCGCCCCCACCCCACTACTATCGAGTTTCTGCAAGAACCACCTGTAGACAGGTTTCTATTCAGAGCCCTTATCTGTTGTTACAGTATATAATCTCCGGGAATGCCCTAATTTCTATCATTCGCTAAGCCTGTCATCACGGCTGAGACAGGCTTATCCCTCTGAACAGATGAGATTAGTCGATCATGTTAAAGTCAAAAGGGGGATTATAATGCTTGTAATACACTGAGTCAAATTAAACGCGTTTTGTTTGTACATCAGAAGATTGTGCTGGGAGACTAGAGTATCTTCCACTGGGCATAATAAATTGCCAATAAAACATAAGTGTGCAGGAAAAAACCCTCAAGCAGAGAATAAGAACAAAGTAAAGATGGTCTTTTATTTCTTGTCAGTTCAGCCTAGCAAATGGATTCTTAATTCCACCAGTCGCTCTGCTTGTTAATACGCAGTGGGACCACAGTCAGTACCAGCTTCCTGCCAGCGCTACCTACGACTTGGTGCTTTCTGTACAGGAACTCATCTGTATATGGATGCATCTGTACATGGGACTTGTCTGTGTATAGGAGTTGTTTGTCTCTACAGAAGCAGGGATATTGTGCAACAGAATCCAGCATGATTTCATGTTGGGCTAGTTCCCCGGAGTAGGAGCGGGGAACTTCTAAGATGACAGGATTATAGCTGCAGGTATGGAAGGTCCTACATCTGACATCAGGTTCAGCAGCGATGGGCAGGTATGTGTGTGCAGGCACAGGAAGGTCCCCAGAGCGCCTCACAGTGCCGTGGTGGGTGACAATGAGGGCTGCTTCATGTTACATCTGCCGGTACGTCGGGCAGCACAGCTCCACAGCTGGCTTTGCTGACGGACGGTCACACAGTGGGCCTAGTCTATTTGATCTTCCTGGTTTATTTCAAAACTGTGTCCATCAGGGGCATTTGCACATCAAAACTATGCTTAAAGGAAACACAATTTGCCTTCAGAGCAGGAGAGTAAACATGAGCATTATACTAGTAGGTCACTGCCAAAGTGAGTAAGAAACGCCTCGACATGCTAAGAGTCCCTGCAGCGTGGAGCAGCCATCGGCTACACAAACAAGACTCTTACAGTGCTGGGAGAGGGTGGGCTCCCTGTGAGACAGGCAGACATGGACTCCCTGAGTCAGCATTCTCATTTTCAAAGCGGGGTGTAAATAATAAAATGCCTGCCAGGGTTCGAGGGATGCACGTGGAATTCTCAGCAAATAAGGCTTAACAGATACCCTGGATATCGTTGACAAATATTATCGCATTTCTCATATCTTGGGTGTGTTATACAAAAAAACCCAAATATCTAAATTTAAATTTTAAAAATTAATAAATTGGCAATGATTGCTTGTTGTTCCACAATAGCTTCTACATGATTATGGAGCAGCATCATCAGTGAATCCCAGGGAAATAGATAAACCACATCAAGTGTTCTTAATAGGATTTTGAAAACGGTGCATCTCATCATCTATCGGCAAATTCGTTTTGTAGGACAAGGTATGTGAAAATTTGCATAAAATGAGTTGAGAGCAGAGCTAAGAGCGCTGTTCTCAACACAAACCGGGCAGAAATCACGGCATCAGCTGGAGATCCCCTCAGAACTGCCGGGTTCCCTTGGTGCTCAGCAGCTGCCATGGTCATGGTGTCGTCCCCAGCACAGACCGAGTGAGCGGCCCAGGATGCTGCTCACCACTCCTCGGACACGCTGGTTATTTTGGCAATTAATGGTGGAGGGGCAGATGCTTCAGGCCCCACCTTCCATCCAGGCCCCATGTAATCCCCTCAACCTGCAGAGGGATACGCATGTGTTCTCAGTTGATATTAGGAATTTCTGGCCCCTGGAGGACCAGCAGTGGCTTAGTGAGGGAGCCAGAACCCGCCCCTACATGGCGTCTGGATTAAGAACTGGTGATGCTGATAGCATCGGGACAAGATGCGATGCTAGAATGCTTCTTCTAAACGCTCTTTTTTTATGCATCAAAACGAAGCCAAAAATAGAAAAGAAAAAAAACATTAAAAAATATTGTTTGCTTGTTAATTTTTTTAAATTTATTTCTGACTTATAGCCAAGAAATTAAATTTTCCTTTGGGAAATGGGGTCTCCAGCCATGAACGCGGCCCGCTTACAGGGCTACTTGCACACGGAGGAAGTAGCGGCAGCCTTTCTGGTCATGGCGTAGCTCAGTCACTAGCCGGTGTGTTCAGGACAGTCTAGTGCCAGTCCAGCCTGAAACCCAGGCATGAGTGTCATAAGAAAGGCTGCTGCCTTCAGAACAAACAGGGTTGCAGGCTGTTCCTGGCATCACAGGGACACTGCCTGGTGTGACACCTGGCTTGGAATTTACCACGCTGTGTATTTTGGGATCCCTTTACTCTCTGACCCACCTGCTAGTGCCCAGCACCCAGTATGGGCCACACTGGACAGGCCTTGGGTATACAGACGGCCCAACCTCACCACCGGACCTGGTGTTTCTGCACCTGGAGGCTCAGAACGCAGTAGCTCTGGGCTGTGGGCTGGGGTGACCCTGTGCCTCAGAGCTCAGGCCCAAACTTCTGTCGTGAGCACCAGGAGACACCACAGCCAGACATTGGATCAGGACGTCCTGGAAAGACCCGTGTGTCCCTCCCCCCTCCTGGCCCCCTCCTCTTCCCTGTCAAGTGAGTCACATGATTTTAAAAAACCCACCACATCTCATATGCCTTTCTCTTCAAGTCCTGACCTGAGCAAAGCCCTGGCTCCGGCTACACCAGGAAGGCTGCTGCCGATGAGAAATGGGAAATTGTCTTTGACAAAGGACAAAACCAGGGCTGAAAGTGGTGAAGGTGATGGTCGTTGTCAGACTTAAACTATTCTTAAAAAAAAAAAAAAAAAAGTTTCCCTTCTAATGGATATGCCTTAGTGTGAACTGCTGAAGTCCTACATAATTAAAAGTGTAAGAACATTAGTACAATGCATGGCCATGACAAAGTCAGTTTCTAATATTTCTTTTATATATTCGGTTAGGGAATTCATGCTCCTCTACATTCTATATCTTGATGTGTGAGACCCAGTTTACACTGAATTAAATGCAAAAAGAGTACAGACTGCCAGGAATAAAACCAGTTCAGGTCACAGAAGACAGACTCTCCATTTCCAACATCAGATCTGTCTTTCCACCGCTCTTTGCTCCGTTGTGATGCAGGGCCGTGTAGGGAGAGAGGTAGGGCCATGTGCACAAGCCAGGCCACCGAAGGGCACTAGCCTGTCCGGGCAGCTCTGCCCAGTTCACACATCCCCCAAACCTTCTTTTTCCCCCGAGACTGCAGTGACCTCTAATAAAAGCAGGAGAAGCAAACGTGCTTCTGTCATTTGCTAAATAAACTGTCACAGGGTGGACAGGGAGCAGAGCCAGGGACACAGCACCCAGGCCGTCCCCGCGGCCCGTGTGGCTCAGCGGCGGTCCAGCTGCCCTGTGCTGATGGCTTCTGCTTGGCCATCACAGGGGGTCCGAGACACACAGAGCAGCAGGAGCCCGTGTGGCCCACACGGGGCTGGCCCTGGGCAAGGGGCAGGTTTCTGACTGCGGTGATGGAGGAGGGGGCCTCGTGTGGGCCATTTCACCGGCTCTCTTGCTCCTTCCTTCCGCAGGACCCTATCCATGGGGAGCTGCATTATCAATAAAAACCCGGCTGCTTTCTTAAGAATCTAATGCCTTTGAGGCATCCCCTATTTTCAGCAGAGCCATCTCCTAGGTGTGTGCCACACGATAGTCCAATTATTTGCTGCTGGCCGAGGAGTCCTCCCAAAGCTCCTGCGTTAGGACGAAGTAGCAGGAGAGGCCCTGGAATGTTACGAGCCGATGTCACGGAACCAGAGCCGGCGGCTGGCGCAGTGTATTGCCATGGTGACAAACGATCTTCAGAAATATTTCAGCAAACGGTCACCCCCAAACTGCTTCATGCGCATGTAGCACCACCAAAGGAATTCAGGTCGGGGATTTATTTCCATTTAAATATTTAACATTTGTTCTTGAATGTCTCTCCCTCTCCAGCCCTGCAAAACTGACTGCATCACAGAATGATTTCTCAAAATAAGGTCCTGTCCAAACCTGGTTAGTTTCAACAGGATTTCATTTTGGAACCACCGGGACGGCAGCTGTATCCTCTCTGTGCAACGAGAGGCTTTCTTTAACAACCCTTGTTTTTAATAAATGTTTTACTCTTGCTCTAAGAATAACCTGCTTCCTCTGTGGAGAACATAGGCTAGTGGGCTCTCTTTTGGGTGCAGTTATGAGGGAGAATTCATCAAAGGACGAGCCCACAATACCAGCCACGGGGGGCTGGACCCCCACGCTCCTGCTCTACATCCCCAGCCGGCCGCCCTGTGCAGACACATCTGTATGGAGATTAACTTCGGGGATCCACGCTGCTCCAAGTAGCTCAGCCAGGGCATGTTTTGACCATTCTGATGTAGAAATCTAGGAAAACAGTCATCAAACCCGGGGACGGAGGTCTGGCATCGCTGGCAGGGCCTGTGAGGGGTAATAAAGACGCAGAGAGCTGTAAAAGCAGGTGATTTAGGGAGGCGAGTGCTTCGGCACAGCTGGTATTTTAAAATCTGACATGATTTTCAGTATTTATTTTAAATCTCAATGCTGAAATTGATTTAAGAAGGTCAGAGAGTGTGCTCTGTTTTCCCCCTTCACACAGAGAGAATGGGGAATACCCTAAAATACAAAGAGAAGAAATGTCATTGGTGCACTTTAAAAGGGAAGAACGTCGCCTTCGCCATCCCCAGAGCAGCTCACGACGCTGTTTCTGAACATGAAGAACGCAAGAAAGGGGGCATGAAAACGCAGGGCGCCGCCATCCTTCCAGAAGCCGTCCCCGCGGGTCCCCGGGTCCTGCCGGCTTTGCTCGAGGGGGCTGCAAAGGCAGCTCAAAGTCACAGGCCGACCGTGTGTAGACAGAGGTGTGCGCCTCCCCGCCTGTCACAGCTGCCCGGCAACCTTTTTCTCCTTTAACGGAGAGCGGCTCTGTCCTCGGGTGCCTGCGTGAATAAGATGTCATCCCCGGTTTCGGTTCCGGAGAGCACCCTGCTGATGTTCTCAGGCAGCAGGAAAATTGCCTTATTGAAACATATTGCTGGCAGGGACCGCGGGCCACATCGTGCGCCCGTATCACACGCAGGACATATTCAGGGACCTGTGAGTAAGACTATGAATATCAAGTGATTGAAGAGATTATGCAGCTCGGGTCTTTTCTCGGGGTATTAAAGGTTGTGGTTCTGGATGAGTGTGTTTCAGATCAATATAATTATGTCATAAAAACATGTCACAAAACAGTTCGCTCCACAGCGTTTTCCACTTGCCTGCTTCGCACAGCTCCATCTGCCACGTGGAGTGGCCTGGCATGGTTGACAAGGGTTGCAAGACCGTGTGTCTGTATTCCTGGTTTCCTGCACACACACGGGCGTCTTTGGGGACCCCACTTCTGTGTATCCTGAAAGTGGGGGGATTGTCCTTTCTAGCACCGAGCACCAGATGAGGTGCACACACACACATACCACACACTGAGGAACATGCAGACCTGTGTGCGTGCTGAGGTGGCGAACCCTGACGCAGAGGCCGGTGGGCAGTGGGAGAAGCGTGTGTCCCCCAGGGGAGCTCAGGGGAGCATAACCCATGTGGCAGCAGTGACTGCACCACAAAAGCCACAGAGGCCCGGCCAGTTCCCCCGGAGAACAGAGTTGTGCCAGTAACTCCTGTGGGTCCTGGGCCAAGGGAGTGTCTTCCGGAGGGTGAGGGGACACTGGGAACCCCACACGAGCAGTCGCCAGGTTCACAGCCCTGTGCCCTCTGCTGACCACAGATGCTCTTTCCCAACGTTTCACGGTAAGATGACATCATTTCCTGTCAAATGCCCTGGGTTCTTGAGTCCCCTTCTACATAACATAGACCAAGTCAGTATAAAAATATTACTTCTGAGTCAATATACTTTCCTTTACCAGAGAGAACAGGGGCGTGACTTATCCTCACCTCAATCACAACTTAATTTTTTCTGCTAAAGGGGACACATGCAAACTGTCCAACAAAGCCCCATGGTTTGCTGCCTCTGAGCAGCATCACTCAGAGCCGTGGTCGGCAAACTGCGGCTCGCCAGCCACATGCGGCTCTTTGGCCCCTTGAGTGTGGCTCTTCCACAAAATACCACGAGTCTATTTTGAAGAAGTGGCATTAGAAGAAGTTTAAGTTTAAAAAAATTGGTTCTCAAAAGAAATTTCAATCATTGTACTGTTGATATTTGGCTCTGTTGACTAATGAGTTTGCCGACCACTGACTCAGAGCAATCATCGGAGGACACAATGAAAACATTTGGAACGAGAATTGCTAATGAAGCAGGAGCACGTTTCCGCAGACTGTCCCCGCGAGGACCCCAAACGTTTCTGCATGTCCGTCTGCAGGAAGAGGACAGGACAGCTGTCCCAGAGCTCAGCCCCTGCTTGAAGGAGCTGGAGGAAGCCTCACGGGACAGTCTTGGACTGGCCTCCCTTGGAGGAGGTTCTCATTCTTTGTCTTTTCTTTTGCCTCTGTCTTCCATTCACCTACTTCTAGCTCATTTCATTATTTTGGGGCACCTGGATTTGAACCGTCTCCTTCTCCTTCCCAGCCTTCGCAATGAGCAACGGGCTGTGGAGGCGCCAATGGAGCGACTGGGGTGTGCAGCAGAAAGAGGACCAGACTGCAAATCTTACCTGTTAGGTTAACTTCTGTGCTGTTTTGCTCCATTGTACTAATTAGCTACAACAGAAAGCTGTTCACACAGAAATCTTTCCTAAGGAACCTTCTAGAACATGTTCATACCACTTCCTGCACATCCATGAAACAACATCTTCCCTCCAACGAAGTGTGACAATGATCTTTTGGAATCTTCACACAGTGATCTGCTCTACTCTCTTTTGTTCAAGGGGATGTGAGTATCAGTTGCATGAGGCCCAACAGCCAGGCTCCTGGGAGACCCGTGAGTCCCTGGGAATGGGACTGTCCTCTGTGCACAGGCTCCCCCATCCGCACCAACCACCCTGAAGGACCCCCTTCCTCAGCATGAGCTCCCCCAGATCCTGGATGAAAATTGAGGGGAGAGAGTTGGGTCGAGGGACCACATGGCTCAGCCACTGCAACACTGTCCCACCTCACGGCCCGAGCAGAAGTCCCCCCCTTTCCTCTTTGGGGAGCAGGTCTGCTCCCCATGTGTTCATTATTCCATTCTGCTCACTTTTCTCCATTCTGTCCTCCCTGCTTCCTGTTTCTGAGAGATGGAGGCATCCCACGTGATTTCACATCGGTGTTTACAGAGGTAACTCACCCCAGCATCCTCACTCCCAGAGGAAGTGCCTGTAGGTCCTGGTTTTGCATGAAGCCCTGGCATAAACAGAGACGCTACCGTCTCATCGAGTCTCCCTTTGGTAAATGTAGGAGCGGATCCAGTGCCCACACACCAGGCACTTAACCAGCTGGAGGGTCGGTGCTCTGTGGGCCCTGCTCCTCCCTTCAACACTCATCCTCTTCCACACTTTCAACTATTTTTATTGCAAACACTGTGGTCCAAATCACTGGGGTAATTCAGTATCAGAGCACCAGTGCTCCTATTGGGTAAGCTGGTCATTTCAGCCAATAACAAATGGTATCTCTACTTCTAAATAGAGCCCACACTCCTCTGCCCCTCCAGTGTGTGCACGATTGGGCCATAGCCCACAGTCGGGCACCAGCTTGCTTCTATCTCGTCCTCCATCAGGATCTTGAAGACACTCAAATCCAGTCCACCCTACCTTCGCCTCCCAAAGAAAGGCAGCTTCGGAAACCAGCGAATCTACAACACATTGAGGCTGTTCGCCAAGCTTCCCTCCCTGGTGGGAAGTGCCACCTGGTACACCCACGGGTGTTGTTGGTCCCTCGAAGCACAGAGCCTGTGCTATTCAGAATGAGGTGGGGTCTGGTGCCATGCTGGCTGTGGGGAGGGCTTGGAGGAAGGAGCCCCCTCCCATGAGGACTGGAGGAACACAGAGCTGACGATGGGGTCAGATCTTGAGAAGATAACAGTCCATCCCAGTCCCGGGGTGGGGTAGCTGCACAGAAATCCCACTGCCGCAGGGCAGCAAATGCAACTTCAGGAGCAAGAAGGGCGGGCAGTGAGGGAATGGAGCTGTGGCCGCGCCTCCAAACCTCCCACCAGGAAGCCCTTCCCAGGATCCAGGAGGCTCAGGCACCAGGGCCTTCGCAGTAGGAGCCCGGTCACATGGGCGATGTCAGGAAATTTTACTGCAAAATATCTTCTTTTTTCTTATTTGAAAAGACAAATTATTAGCATTTTAAAACAATTTCAATATGTTTAATGGCTGAAAGTTAAGCTCAAACTGTTCCGCTTGCTGAATAAAGTGCGAGGTCTGTAAACAGGAATCTTAAGTTACCCCAAGAGTACACTCATTTTAAATTTTACTTGAAAGCGGGATGTACGTTTATTACAATTTCAAACAAAATGCTAATGCCATTAAACAAATGAGGTTTAGGCAAATTAACTGCATTTTAATATTCTGAAAGCCTATGATATAGGACATTGCGTTACGAGACATTGGCTAGAAGTATCGGTTGCGAGTGGGGTTTTCATTGCTGTGAATCTCAGGAGAATATTTGTAATTAGTATCATTTGCCTAATACTTCAGGTTAATTAGAATATTTAATTGAATAGCTGTAATCTTCAGAGATGACTATATTATGATCAAATTAGCAGCATCACGAGGCATGCTGCTCGCAGGACGGCAGCCTGCCGCACTTCTGCTAGCTATTCGGCCCTCTGGAGCGTTCAGCAACATAAGAAAAAATCTGTTTCTTACACTTTTGAATTTTAATGATCCATTTGAACTCTGCCATCAACATTTAATTATTCTCGGAAAAAAAAAGTCCCAGCCATGACTCCCATATGGCATGTTGGCAAACACACTAGCCCACAGAGGCGCCCGCACCTCTCCCCAGCAGCTCGAGGAAGAGATTTCACACAGACTTTCTTTCCCCTGAATACAAGGCTTTTTTTTTTTTTAATAGTGTTTGCAAATACAGACCAGATGAAGCGTCACAGAAGAGGTTACTAGGATACTATTGAAACACTATTAGGAACAGATGAATTGAGGTTTAGAACGTTTCAATGGGCTCGGTCCTGTACCGTTGCCACTGGACTTCAGCATTGTGTGCCGGAGGTCTGGGGAGTCAGGTGCCTGCTCAGCTAAACCTTGTTAGCCAGACAGGCCTGTTTTTGAAGACGTGGGAGGCAGCGTGGGGGAGGTGCTGGTACAAAAATCTGCATGCCGACTTGAGATAAGGTCTCCGGCAGTGTCAGTGGCAGGATGGAACGTAAGGATATTTATCTATGTGTCCACACAAAGAGTGCGCATGCTATTTATGCTCCAAACATTGTAAGGATTGCAAGAGGATTTAGGAATTAAATCACTGTTGTGGAGTGACCCGGGAGGTATGGAAACATATTGAGGGAGACAGCTACAGCTTGTCAAAATATGGTTCCCAAGCACATTGATCCCTTCTGAGCCTGGGGTACACTGCTCACACTTTATGAAACAACGTACAGGGGAAAGGCGGTACCCGTCAAGACACTGTTGAGCCACAGACATTTCAGAATCCAAAAGTGTGTTCTCCCCAAGGGCCAGAGCTCATAAGGTCAACTCCATACAATAGGCCAAAAAAAAAAAGTTCGGAAGAGAAAGTGATTTACATGTTGGGACAGCTTTTCCTGGTGTAAATCATGGGTAGGTCTCCATTCCTCGCAGGCGGCTTCTGTCACAAGCACCAAACCTATTAACCGGGACCAGGACTGGGGGAAACTGAAACCAGCAGCAACCTGCCCTTGAACAAAATAACGAATCCGTGTGCATGACCATTAGCAGGGTTTTTTTTCTAGATAATCTTTGTTACCCTTTTTGCAAGAACTGCATATCTTCTGAGAATTCCAGAACACCAAAAACCAGTGAAGCTGAGTTCTTAAAAATAGGTATTGCTTTGAAACCAATAGGTGAGCTGAACATAGAGACCCTACTTGAACTGGGCGGGTAAATAACAATTGGGGGGAGGGCAGTTAATTATGGGAAAATATCATAATAGAGATTTGAGTTTGATTTGTTAATGAGGGTTAAAATAGCATGCTTATAATTCCTAGCAGTGGCAAAAAGAAAGATTATCAGCACGTGAACGACTGGCAATACGATGGATATTAGCAATAATGTTCACGAACTCTGAATGATGGACTTAGCAAAATTCTTGAAGATGTGCTTGGCTGATAATTGATGCTGTGAAAAAAGTAATTGTTGTAAAACCTGGACCGTCTTTTTAAAAAAGGGAGAGAACAGAACAACACAAGTCAGAGGGAACCAGCCCGCAATGTCAACAGTCTCAATAGCAACGGAGGTGTCCTGAGCTTCTCGGCGGTGAGACGGGCAGGCGGGGAGCAGGCTCACACAGAAAATTTCACCCTGGCTGGCCGTGCCTGCCTGTGGGCCCTGACCAGGCCCACCACCCAGAGCGATTGACTGCCACTTCCACTAAGACCCTCGATTATCACCAATTTTATTTTTAAATCTGTTCCAAATAACAATTTAAAATCACTGCTTAAGCAGCAGTTTAAGAGCACCTGGAGAATTCATTTTCATGGCCACGGCACTGCCTAACTGAAGTTTCCTTGTATGAAATCTGGAAAAACTACTGATTCTTTAATAGTCCTTGTCATGAGCCTTATGTTGTCCATCTCTATAAATTTGGGGTTAAATTTGTAGTTCCACCTTTCCTGAGCTAGTGTTCTGCATGTATACATATATCAAAGTATTCATCGGTGTCTTTATAAGAATTGTCTCCACTTCTCAGCTTTGGTGAGCAGCTGCTGAGCGCCGTTCAGCGATCGCTGATGTGGAGTAGCAGCGCGTGATAGACTGCGGTGCAGTCTCCTCGGTGGAGGTGCTCCCCACACATGCAGAATTCTTCCAGAATTAAAAAATCTGCTGCACTAATTGTGGAACAAATTTTCCACAACCCTCTCTGAGAATCCAGCTCTAAGTATTCTCCCATCGATTAAACAGATGGCAGATAAGATTGTAAACATATTTGCTTCATATTGAATAGATAGTTTCTGGCATAATACTAATTAACAAATTAAATGACTGACTTTGTGCATCACATTAGAGTTAAAACCACTTTGTAAGTTTGTCTTGGGTAGTTATTTACTTTGACAATAGCATGCAGTGAAAAACTGTTCAATGTTCTCCCGGCAACATTATGCACTGAGTAGTTTTCTTTTTTAAAACTCCATATTTTATTATAATTCATTTGACTTTCATTACAGTCACTCATCACAAAATGTATGTGCATTTAATCCATTTCCAAGGCTGCATCTTCCCACATCCCTCTCGCTTTCCTTGTGATTATGTCTTGGTCTCTGCCAGCTCGCACACGACAAGGCATTGCTGCGTCCCGTGCCTCATATTTCAGGGGGGCTGCTCAGGACGGCCCTGCGTGTACTGTCTGCCGAGGCAGCCACGCTGCCGGCAACTGTTTCTGTTATACTGGCTTAAAGGAGCACGGCGTCTTGCTGCTCCCCTGGTCGGGGTCATGTAATCCATCCAGACCGACTCAGGGCCTCCACCTTCCGGAGAGAACCTTGCAGGCTGGGCTCCCCCACCGTGTGCTCCGGCCCCGGGAGCTCATCCATGAAAAGGGAATAAAAGTACCCCCTTCTCCTGTCACAGGGCTGTCAAGATCATCGGATAGAAACACGGGGCGCGTGACTTTAGGTTACATACAACTTGCACATGTTCCCGGCAGAATGAAAGGGGAATTCATTCTGTTTGGGTGAAGAAGTGGGTAAATTACCTAGGGTGATCTGTGTGTCTCAGACCCCATATATTTCGTAGGAAATTACTGGCATTTTTCACTTCAGTTTATATATTTAGGCAGAGAGAATATTTCTCCACCTCCTCTTCCTCCTTCTTTTGTACACCTTTATAATGAAAAAGAAGACACTTTTGTTTTGTTTTTTACAAAAAATACTTTGAAAGGCCACATCTTAAGATACCTGCTGACTAGAGGCAAATAAGGGGTATCGACATTTAGGCAGAATCAGTGGATGTGAAGGGGCCACACCAAACTCTACCCAAATCACATCATTTCCAAAGGATTTAGCAAAGATTGGTGCAGGGTGCTATCACTGGGTAATTCATTGGCAATAGACTGCCTCGAGAAATAAACTGCATCCATCATTCCACAAAAAATAATTTGTTATATGATGGTGAAATGTGGCTACAGATTATATTCAAAGAAGTGCAGTTTTAACCGCAGCATTTGCAAAGGAGGATACACACTCTCCCTTCGGAGGTCAGGAGTGTCATTACGGCCACCGTTGTCAGCAGCCGGCAAACACGGGGGAGTCACTCCTGAATGCTTAAATAGCTCATAGGAGAGCAAACTCCAAATTATGTCACTGTCCTAACCTGCTCAGATTTCTTACATTAAGCACAAAGATTCCACCTTCAAGCAACATAAGTCAATGTCCACCGTCATTGTGGCCACACCTCAAATTCAACACATGTTCATATTTTTCCTTTACATTCCAGATATAGTGTAACGAGTGGATCATTTTAGACTTGGGAATATTCTCAGGAAGGTTATTTCTCTGCCTGCCCTGCGTGTCCCTGGAAGTTGGCATACGCTAGAGCTGCTAAGGGCCCGGCTTGCTGCGGCAGGAACTTCTTCAGGATGGGATGAGTGTGACAGGGACCAGCCCAGCTACGCCCCCTGCACATCAAGACCATGCACATAAAACAATGAAAAAGCACCTTCCAGGGGAAATTAAAATTGAATTATTCACATATCATTATTCTGTCCCCTTTTCAATGTCAAATGCTTTCAGGAAACTTGCTCTGTATGTGATAATTATTTTAAACAGCAGTCTATGCACATACTGAGATGAACATGACCTCGCTCTCCTTCCAGTTTCTGGAAAATCTCTAGAAATCAGGACATGCTGACTGGTGAGGCCATATGGCATGGAGGAAGGCAGGGGCAAGCTCCTGTGGACACTTAAATGTCTTTAAATGTGGACTATAGTAAGTGTCCAGTGTATAGTTACTTAAGAGGAAATCCTGAAGGCAGGAGAGGTGTTCATTAATGAGATTCCCAATACTCACAATATTTTCAAATAACGTGTTCATGATTTTTAAAGGAAATGACAAAATAATCATTAATTGTCCTTCAAATAATATTGCTACTTTCAAGGACAAGGATTTATTTTATTTTATTTTTAAATAAAACAATTTCCTCAAGGTATGGTAGTATGCTTCTAAGCATATTAAATTCTCAAAGATAATAAGAAGGCAGGTAACATATTACTTTTGGGGAAATAATTGACAGCTAATCAAAAATTTGAGAGAAAACCCAAGTACAATATGTCTATCAGAGGAAAAAGGCACTTATTTCACCAGACACATGGCTCTTTCAAGAGGCATCAATATGAAATATCAGATATTGGGTTTGAGTAGATTATTAAAGATGATACCTATGAGTCCTGCAGGTATAAAAATGATATGTGAATTTTGAATTCACATATCATTTTGAATTTAAGATTTCTTTCCAAGCAATTAGGGAAGATTCCCAAATGTTAGAACAAGAAGAATTCAAGTGAGCAATTAATTTTTATTTACAGGAAGAAGTGAGAAGCGATGTAATAATTACAAATATTCATCATTTTAAAGATGAATGATTAACTCTGGACAAAGCAGAGAACAATTATTGTATTAATTCCACCATAATATTTTAATAAGTTAGACTAAAATTAAAGATTTAATAATAAAAATCTAAATTAACTATACCTTTAATAATTTAGAGCTCAATAAAAGTAGATAATTTGATTATTTTGGTTGGTTTGAGGGTGTTTGTGTGTTTGTTTAGACTTGCAATGACTGTTTTCCTGAGTAGCTGTCCCCCCATAAGTCACATTGAGGTCACCTGAATGAAGGCTGACTTAGATGAGGCAGCTTCAGAGTTTCATTAAACTCCACTTCCATTATGTGGAGAACTTCAGATCCCTTCTCTTTTTCCCGAATGAAGATGTCAAAAAACAAAAAGATCAGAACTTGTTCCAAATCACCGAGAAATTGTATTATGAGCATCTCTGGGGGGGTGAATATTTTGAAATTTTCGGAGAAAAAAATGCCAAGAGACAACAAAAGAGTGGTAGAGGTGACATACTGCTGTCATGTCTGGGTAGGCAGGATATTCTCTGAAAGATAAAAATGACGATATCATTTTGGGAGTGAAACTTTTGTTTGAGAATGATTGGTAACGAAACTTCAATTTTTACAAATGCTGGTATTTATAGTCATTTCTCTAACCTGGATTTAAAATCGTCAGTTATTACTTTCAGAAGCAGCATGAATTCCACAAAACAGGAATGAGCAAGACTCTCATCTAGAATGTCCTTGTCATGGAATCGCACTGTGTTAAATTTTGCAAGAGACCATGAGTATATCTAGTTCAAACATCTCAGGATTGAAACTTGGAAGAATATTCAGACTTTTTTTTTTCTGAGTTCAACTAACATATGAAAAAGAAAGAATTATTTATTTCAGGGTGACTTAAGTTCCAATGTATTGCTATGACCTTGGGTTGTTTCAAAGTAATTGAATTAGAACTAATCTTGTGACAATGACTTTTTCTGTCTGTCTGTCTGTCTCTCTACCTATGTATCTGTTCACTAGTCTAGCTGGCTAGATATAAATTCACATACTCTGTAATTATGTGTGTACGACTGAGTACTTTTTAAAATAGATTGCCAACCCAGGAATTACTATGGAAACAGGTAAGCATGCTAATAAGCTGGGTGGGTTTCATGCATATTGACTTGTTGCTGCCAGATTCTGCCAAAGTCTTACCTACTATTAAAACATGGACAATAAACAGAATTCTTACTTCACTCAGTGGTCAAATCTAAAAGACTCCTGTGTCTTTTTCCAAACCTTTCCAGACTCCATAGACTGCAGGCCACCTTCACCCCCCAGTCTTCGGGGTACTCCCTGATAAATGGAGGCACGTTTGACACAGTCTTGTGGTACTGGGACTTATAACTGTCTCTCATGCTTGCTGTCCTTCCAGTCCAGACGTTGCCTGTGAGAGACAGCCACTGATAAGGCCACCAGCAGTCCACTACAGAAGAGACTGTCCCAGGTTGGAGTGGACAGAGTGCTGGACATTCCCTGAACAGGGAGCAGACTGAACTCTGTCGCTACATTTACTGCATGTTATCAATCTGAAGCTCTTTCTTTATATTATCAGTGTTTAATGCTTTATCTATTTTGCAATAAGTCTTTTTTGGAAGCCAGGGCTTTAAAGAGCTTATATTTAATTTAAATATTAAGTACTGACTTTCGGTTTTACAAGAAAGTTAATGACATGTAATTTGTTCAAAATATTTAACACCATTTTATCATCTCCGATACAGGCTGTAGTGATATCATTAATTTCATACAAACCTGGAGGAACACACCCCTGAAAGGTTCTACCAAAACAGTCTAGTGTTGTGAGAAGATTGGACCCAATATAATTTATCATATGTGGCTACATTAAGTACTTTTATATATCATTCTATGAAGCATAACTTTTCATTTAGAGAAAATTAGTGCTTTTCTAAATAAATATAGAATATTTTTTATTTTAAGGATTTTTTGATGCATATAAAATCAAACCAAATGTTTTTGGCTGATTAACTAAAGAAATTAGCAAAGTTAAATAATGCCTCTTTTATATCAGTCTCATTAATGATGTAAATATAAATTATCACATTTTCAATAATTGACTGACATTTTTATTCACTTCTTGTGTCAAAACTTTCTTCAGCTCATCCCATAGGAAGTGAAAATTGTAGGGTTATTGTGAATGCTGTGAATTCTAATAAAATGTTAACATTTAATTTAGAATTATTTGCCTAGGTGGTGATAAAAAAATGCAAATTTTGGTGGAATAACATTATGGTAAAAATAACACTTTTTATTAAGTTATGAAGTATTTGAGGCATCAAAATATCTAAAACTGATTGTTATTCATGCTTAATTCATAATTTCACCCAGGGAAGGTGTAATAACTCTACCAATGGAAATACAAGTTATACTTCAACAATTTAATAATATTTTATCTTTTATATTTCAATAATTTAATAATATTTTATCTTACATAGACTAAATGAACTATAAATTTTAAAAAAAACTAATATTGGATATAAAAAAATATTTCAGCCTAGTAGTGGGCACTAACTATCATCAATAAGACATAACAATTGTTAGAGTATTAAATGAGCTCTTTTGGATATCAACTTAAGTGTCCTATGATAAAATCAAATATTTTCTAAATGAGTCTTCCACATTTTTATTGTATTTTGTAAAAAAAAAAAAAATAGAGATATTTAATCAAGCCCTTTAATTAAACACTGGCCAAAACACTTCAGATTTTGAAACTGCAGTGAATTGTATTATTGACCAGCTCCCACCAACTCACCCTTTCAAGAAAAGGCTTGTGAACAGGAAGACAGAAAAATACTCCCATAAAGCAAGGCAGAAACTAAACAAATTAAATGCCCAAACTTAAAGAGTGTCCAATATTTAATTTTTAATTAAAGGGTTGTATTTGGAATATCTCCATTTATAATAAATATCTTCTAATGGAATCTTCTATTACTAATTAGAGTTATTTATATTCTGAATGCAGAAGGAATGAAATTGAGAAAGCCTAAGAGTTTATATCATCTGAATTGGAAAAAAGTTTCTAAAGAATTTTTAAATGAATGCCTTAATTTCAGAGCTTTTATAATCTTTTGTTATATTTATGAGAATATTTGGACCCTGAATGAAATATATATACACATTAATTGAGAAAATACAGAAGCTGAAGACTAAATGTCTCAATATAAGACACTAGAACTGAGAATATCTTTTTAGCAGATTTTTTTAGCTTACCAACTATCTCATTATTTATAGATTCTTTCAAAGCAATTATATGAAAAATTCAAATTAAAAAAATTTTTTAAATCTTTAAAATAATGTGTAGGTACAGATATGCCTTAGAAATTGATTGCATCATGGGCATGTTCAAAGAATACATATAATGTTTATACTTATTAATATTTAAATAATATAAAGAACAATTTTAAACAATTTGCTTTAGTGTATACAGACATCTGTTATTTATATGTTTCAGAAACAATTTTAATTCTAAAATAGTTTTGATAGAACAATTCTGTAGACGTATCAATAATACTAAACCAAATTGTCAATAAATGCACAGTTTAAGTATGTAATTTTGGTTGTTTTATTCATTTCCTTTACCCTGAAAAATGTTCCTGCTGGATGATAAGTTTCATGGTCATGTGCTCTTATACTAGACCCCATTCCAACGATGTATTTAAGGGAAAGCACCTGGACCTCTGCTTTCAATTAGTGCCTAGAGAGAGAGAAAAGAGCCCGTTGCTTCCACTCTAACCACGAAAATAATTTGGAAACGCTACAAAACCATAGTTTTCAACATCTGTCAGAGAGCTACAGATGCATAGAAAATGCATAGACTCATATCTACAAGTCAATTAGTCCTTTCTAAGCAAGACAATAGCTCAAAGTCTTCCACTTTCTGTGGAGCGATGAGAGGACGACAGATCTACCGTGTTCAGGGAACAAGGAAACTTGGGGAACTTTATTGAACTGGCATGTGTCGATGGCATGGAAGTTTCAGTCCCAAGTAACTGTTTCCCAAAGGCCTGTGTGTGGCAGAGAGATGCCACCAAAGTGCAGAAAGTTCCCAACAACCCAGAATTCTGGCTTCCACTCGTAGAGCAGCCAAAGAGCTCACATGATTGAGAAAGATGGCACCTGAATAAAAAAAAAAAAAAAAAAAAAAACGCACAAAAACATAAAACCCGGGGAAGGTAAATTCTTAATCCCTCCATCCAACCGTCTGAAGCCAGTGTGGATCAGAATCTAACTGAAGCTGCAACAAAGAGCATGACTGAGTTCAAGTACAGGCCAAGTGAACAAAGGGCCCCACATGACCAGCCAGAATCTACTGCTGCATGTACGATGCATGTCACACCTAAACAATTAAAAGAGAAATTAAGCCGAAACCGGTTTGGCTCGGTGGATAGAGCGTCGGTCTGCAGACTGAAAGGTCCCAGGTTCGATTCCGGTCAAGGGCATGTACATTGGTTGTGGGCACATCCCCGGTAGGGGGTGTGCAGGAGGCAGCTGGTCGATGTTTCTCTCTCATCATCAATGTTTCTAGCTCTCTATCCCTATCCCTTCCTCTCTGTAAAAAATCAATAAAATATATATTAAAAAAAGAAAAAAGAAAAAAAAAAAAAGAGAAATTAAGAAGCGAGAAAATGCCACCCATAGTCAAGGGAAGAAGCAGTCAATAGAAGAAGACAGAAAAGTCCAGATAGAGTATTTTAATTTATGGACTTTAAAATTTCTATGACGTAGTGGAAAAGCTGAACCAAATGAGTAAAAAGATAAGGAAATTTGACAACAGATTAAAACTGTTAAAATAAATTAATTTATAAGACAGATCAATACAAATTATTTAGCTCAAACATGAAAAAAGACATCATCTTCAACATAAATATTGGCAAAAACAATAATAATAATAATAATAATAGGAGTTTGATATTTGTGTGACAATATCACTTTAACATAGATATAATTGGGGACCTAGAAGGAGAAGAGAGAAAATAAGGCAGAAAAAATAATTGAGAAAATAAGGGTGATCATTCTTTTGTTATTGATAAAAGAAATTAACCCACTGACAGGAAATCTATGAAACCCAATCAAATACAAAACTATAAATAATTAAAATAAAAAATCTCTACATGTATGCATATAATATTCAAATGGCTGGAAAACAAAGAAAAGTTAATAATCTGAAAAACAAAGTAAAAGATAATACAAAAGAAAACTGGTTCACATTAGGAAAAATGACAAGAAGAAGATAATAGCTTCACAAATTTAAATGCTAAGAGATGAAAAGAAAAAAAAATCAACAAGGAAACTCACAAACCAGAATTGTATCTAGCAAAATTATGTCCTTCAACAATGATTTTTTTCAGGGGAAAAAAAATTAAAAGAGCCTATAACCACCAGACCTGCCTTATCTATATATATAAAAGCCTAATTTGCTAAGTGTCCCCTCGGGAGTTCCACGGAACAGGAGTTCAATCACTCGCTATGATGTGCGCTGACCACCAGGGGGTGGCACAGAATGCAGGAAGGCCTGGCTGGCAGCCTGGGAAGGAAGGCCCCAACCCGCAGCCGGCAGCCACTAAGGACCCTACCCGTGCACGAATTTCATGCACTGGGCCTCTAGTTAAAAATAATAACACAAGCTCTTCAGGTCCAAGAAATCGCACCAGCTCTATAGGAAGAGCACAAAATAGTAAATAAAAAAATAGTTTTCTGCATTCTTTAATTTATTTAAAAGTCACAAGACTCTTTAAAACCAACTTTTACATGTTATACAAAGTGGTACAATTGTAAGTCTCGACAACTCATGAGAAATGAAAGATGTACATTGTAATTTCTGGAGAATATCATTCTCAGGTTCCTCCCAAAGGTCTCCTGACTTCCGCTCTCACCTTTTCTGTTAGAAAAGAAAAAGCCGTGAAGTCCCATAAATAATAATTTTTAAAAGGACAATTTGCACACTCAGAGAGACACCAGGGCTGAATTCACACACAGAGGAGGACCACATGGGACCCAGCAAGAAGGCGGTCATCTTCAAGCCAAAGAGAGATCTCAGGAGAAATCCAACCTGCCTACACAGTGACCTGGGACTCCTGGCCTCCAGAACTGTGAAAAAAAAATTAATTTCTGCTGTTTAAGCCACCTAATCTGTGGTACTTTGTTCCGAAAACCCTAGCAGACCCATCAAGGGGGATGGAGGAACTCCTATGCCTGCCCGTGGAGTGATGTGGAATAGCCACATGGGAGACTCTGACAGGTATGTTTAAGTCATGAATCCAGCCTATGTTCCAGCAATTCCACACCCAGGAAATGCACCTGTTCAGGTGGGAGCACATGTGTCCAGACAGTGAGTTATGAGGAGGTGGTGAGCTAGTGTGAGTGCTGGACCATGGAGAGCTGCCTGGGAGGCTGGACGGTGGCAGGCTGTGGGCATGGAGGGGAGACAAAGAAGTTGTGCCTTGGATGAGAAGTGCTCCGAGGAGAGGGACAGGCAGAAAGGCAGTGTGCGCAGGCTAGAGCCTCCCAGCTGATTGGATGAAGGGATCTGAAGCCCGGTGGCATTCCATTTTTTCTGCCTTATTCACTCTCTTCTCTTTTTAGGTTCCCACTTTTCTGCAAACAGCTGCACCGAGGACCCCAGCTTCCTAGTGTGGCTCTGCGACCCTGGACATGTCACTCCTGCTACCCTGGGCTCCGAAATCTCAAACATACTGAGATTCCCTGCAGTCAAGCCTGGTGATTCTAGTAGATGCTCGGTCCCTCCAGAGAAAGAGACATTTCAAACTAAATGGAAAACTGGTGTGAGCTGTTATGGACACCCCACCTTGGTAGTTAGAAGTCACTGTAGAAATGTCTGTAAAACTGTCCCACAAGCTGCCAGGAAGCCCAAAGCACCTTAGAATTTGCCCCGCTGTCCTCACACAGTGCATTACAGAGGCCAGTACCCCCGATTTGCTTGTGAATCTCAACTCTGCTTGTGAGAGAAGTGCAATGAAGGGGGACAAATGCTTCCTCCCAGAATGTCCAGCCTCTACCCCCAACCTCAGAGGAGACAACGTGGCTTTGAAACTGGGGTCCTGACGATGTCACAGAGACATCACATCTCCCCCAGATTGGCGGGAGCAGCATCCTGTCTTTGCCTTTATTCTGCCATATTGATCCCCGGCTCCCTGAACACTAGGTGGCCCAGACTGTACTCTAGGCAGAGCAGTGGGAGCATGGGGTCTCAGTCGTGAGCGTGCATGCCGTCTGGGTATCTCAGGCCCCACTGTGGCAAAGATCAATGCCACAGCAGGGCCTCTGTTGCATCCGTGAGGTTTTGCACCTGAGTAACGGTAAGGGCCGATTGCGGAGAGAGGAGTGGCGCTGCAGAGAGAGGAGTCCTCACCGCCTTGGCCCGGGTGCCCTCTGAGCCAAGGAAAAGCTTGCCGAAAGCCAGTCCATCATTTTTCCAATCATAAATAAACAGACCAGGAGACGCTGGTGACTTTGCAGCATCCACAGTGAATGACAAGCTCTTGCTAGGACCTTATCCCAGGTGCCTCTGTCTGTCTGCTGAAGGGCTCAGCCTGCCTGTGAAATCATGGCGGCGCTGTCTCCATGTGCAGAGATGCAGAGCCCTGGAGGGTGTGTGTGTGTGTGTGTGTGTGTGTGTGTGTGTGTGTGTGTGTGTGTTTGACAGAGAGAGAGAGATCCGTTTCCGCACATCTGTCTTCACACAGTTGGACTCCTTCACGGAAGTCACCCTAACTACCTTAACATATGTAGAGCCAAATTAAAATTACTTTATCAATCTTGCATTTTCAGCTTTCCCATCTTTGGGGTTATTTTCCATCCATGTGTTTCATTATTTCAGTGAAGTCGTCTCATCTCCCTAAGTGAGAGAAATAAGCCAGCGGAAGCCAAGTGTAGTGGCGGCGGGGCGGGGGCGGGGGCGGGTTGAGGAAAGGAAAACTGTAGTTGAGTGGCATTCCAGTCTTGAGTCCATATTCCAATCTTAAAGCTTTGCGATCATTTTAATTGTCAAGCATTGTTTTTTTCTCTTTTGTTAAACAATAGATTTCCCCTGAATTGTTTTCAACAAATTTCTTATGAAACAAAGTGGGGTTTTTGGATAAAAAAGAACATTCTCTTTTACATGCAACAATCATCTTTTCAAACCAGTAACAATGCAGTTGACAAATGCAATTCTTGGATGTATAAAATACAAATAACACAAAAATTAAAACAAATGCCCGGATAGAATAAGTATGCAAACTCGCCTTATACGTTTTTGTAGGACTTATTTTACTATTTCTTAAGCAGCTTATCATTTGTGCCATGTAAATTCACCATTATCTTTTTTTTTTCAAATTTGACACCAGCTTTGAGGTGTGTATATTATAATCATAGTTCCTCATTTATCACATTAAAAAAAAAGCGTCTGGGTGACAATTAAAACATAAATAAACCATATTCAGAGGTTAATTGACAAATGAACCTGTGATGGTTGAGACCAACATCCTGGGTGTTCTTCCCTGGACATTTGAGTTTCCTTACCTCTCAGTGCCTATGTTAAGATGCTCAAAAAATATGCTGGCTAGCCAGGAGTAATTAACCCCTTCCATGAACTGAATAACAAAATCAACTGGAAGTGAGAAGTAAGAAGGAATAATATTTTTTCTTTTGAAGAACTATATTTTAATTTGACAGCCAATAACTTTCAAAATGTATTCTGCAAAGTTGACCCAACAGTGCCAGAAAAGGGTGACCTTGCTTCATGTTTCTTTTATTATAAGATTATCACTCATCTCAATTCAGCTACAATAACCCAAATTCAGGGATGCATGTTGGTCCACGTAGTGGACGTGCATTGTCACTGCCGTACTATGTTCCCTGTAAGAAAACACCCCGATTTTTTATGTATTCTCCTGTGGGCCAACTGTATTCTGGTTTGTTACAACCCAAGCAAAGCCACCACGGAGACTCCTATTTCTGATGACTTGTGACCTTGTGAGTATTTATCTGGGATGCACGGCCAGAAATGGAGGCCCAGGACCATTGACTTGACTGCAAGACAACAACATTGTCTACAAAGTGGTTGTTCCAGTTGACGTTCCTCCTAGGAGAGCCAAAGTGCTCCCAAGGATCCATCCTCACCAACAAGTAGTATTGTCAGACTTTTTAACTTTTGCCAATCTGGTGGGTGCAAATGGTATCTCATTATTGTTTTAATTTGCATTTCTTGGATTACTAATGAGGTTAAGCATCTGTTCATGTGTTTATTTGCCATATTTTTTCCCTCTGCTGTGAACCTATTAGGTTGTTTGCCTTTTTATTACTGATTTGGAGAAGGTTTTTGTTTATATATGAATTTCGATGATTAATCCTTTGTTAGTTAAATGCATTACAAATCTTCTGTCCTCTCAGTTTACGGGTAGTCTTCACCATTTTCCTTGTGTATTTGAGATGCAGAAGTTCATTATGTAATGTAGTTGAGTTTCTTGTTTGTTTGTTTGTTTGTTTGTTTGTTTGTTTTTTATTCCTTTGAGGTTGGTGTTGCCTGCATCTAGCTTAATAAAATTTCCCCCCCTCAGGCTTCTAAAGTTATACTGATTTTTCTTGTGAGAGCTTGAAATTTTCTGATTCATATTGGATATTTTCAATACATTGGAACTAATCTGAGTTTGTGGATGGGGTGGGCTGGGGTATAATTCCATCCCCTGGCATGGATCACCAATCCTGTAACACCAGTTATTAAATAGCCCATTTCTACTCATCCTTTGGGATGCCACCTTTCTGCTGGGTCAAAGTGCACTTTTCAAAAAGGTAAAGACCATTTGTATAGATGTGTGCAGTGAGCATTTGTCATAGATGTGTGAATCTTGAGTGAGAGCCATAGTCCAGCATGGTGCAGAGCTAGTTCAAAGGCAGATACCATGGCTGATGAATAATCCGTCAGTTAGCTATAACATATTACTCGTGTAAGATGGGTCCGTTAGACACGGAACTGGTTAGCACCTTATAGGGCAGCACGACCTTCACCTTGGAGTTACTTCTCAACTGGACAGAAGTCATTGCCTCCCTTCTAGACAACACCATTTGCATTGTATCAGTGTTCTACAAGCACATGTCTCACTTGATAGGTTCTGAGTCCTCGTCAATAAGAAAGGGGGGACTAAATGGTGATGGAGGGAGACTAGACACAATACAATTTCCAGATGATATATTTTAGAACTATACACCTGAAATCTATGCAATTTTATTAACCAATGTCACCTCAATAAAAACATATAAAAATAAGAAATGGTAAGTCAAATGGAACCTTAATCCCCCATGAGATTCCTGAAGCACTGGTCAGGTGACCCTGTTGAGCCTGGCCTGCTCATCTTGAGTAAACCTCAATATCATGTGGAAACACATTTCTGCCCAGAGTTTCTGATCCTGGTGTGAGGCCCGAGAATCTGCATGTTAGCAAGTCAGCAGGTGAGGCTGGTGCCGCTGGTCCAGGAAGCACGTCCTGAGGACCCCTGGGCCAGGATGGCTTTGAGAGACCGGCAATCACCCTTTTGTCCAAAGACCATCATTTGGATAACACTTCTTAGGACATATGTCAAATCTCTGTGCACCCATAGATCTGTTTCTGCTTTTGTATGCTCTGGTGCCGTGGTCTGTGGTCTTTCACTGAGTGGTCTGTAGTCACGTGCCCAGTAACTACTATGTATAGTAAACCTTGATACATAGCGTGGGAAACCCCTCACATCTTCTGCTGCTGGGTTGATGTAAGAGTTGTTTAGTTGTTCATGTCCCTTTTTCTCCTACAGATTTTTAAAATCAGCCTGTGAAAAACCTTGTTGGTATTGTGAGAGGGATAGCACTAAAATTTTTGATAGGTTCAAAAATTGGGAGTAATTTATATATTTTTTTCTAACAAATATTCTTATTTCTGAAGTAGGCATCGCTCTTCATTTATTTAGTTATTTGTTAATGCCTTTCAACAAAATTGTGTTATTTTCTCCAAGAAGTCTTGCCTATATTTTACTAGAATTATTTCTAGGTATTTTGTTTGTTTGTATTAAAGAGTATATTTTTATATAAAACTTACACTGAACTATTTATTTTATTTCCATTTATTTTGAGAACTAGAATGTTTTAATTAGCCTCTAACTTCTCTCTCAGCTTCTTCCTTTTTCTTTTCTACATTATCTTCAAGTGCTTCTTAATTTCTTTTTGTTGTTGTTGTTGTTGGTTTGTTTGGTAATGTGGAACTCAGGCACTCTGTCTCTCCTTTTAGGAGTCATTCTAGAAAATTACCATTCATATTGAGCATTCCAAAGCCTAAAGTTATATTACTTTACACTCCTTTTGAATATAAAAATCTTATCATTTATTTGCTAAATTAAACTTAAATTTCTATCAAGTTTTACAACTGTACAGATGAAACATTTTTATTATCATTTTATATCACTGGAGTATGCTAGATATGAGGATGTAATTGCCGAATTTTTCACTCACATCGCTCTTCTCTGTTGCAGACGTGCCTTCACTTTTCCTGAGGAACATCTCTGCATGTTTCCTTTGTGAGGGTTTGTGAGTAGTAAACTCTCTCAAATTTTTATTTGGCTAAGAATGGCTTGATTTTATCCTTCTTCTAGAAAGAGAGTTTTGTGGTCACTCATTTTGTTAGTAGCACTTTGAAGATAAATGATTTCTCTGACTGCCTTTGACATATGTATCTAGGTGTGAATTTTTTAAATTTACCCTTCAAGAGTTATATTGGGCCCCCAAAATGCAAGAATCTTTTTATCAGTTCTGAAAAGTTACTATCACTTGGTGTATTCTTTGTTATGTCTGCTAGCTTACTGCTTTAAAATAATGCTCTCCACCACCGCTGCACCAACTCACACCTGTCTCCCACCTTTCCATCCTGTGTTCCATCCTGGGTGAGTCGCTCTTCCAGTCTCCCAGTTCTCTCTCTAGTCAGAACTAATGTGCTATTTAATTCATCCACTGAGTTTTTAATTCCAAATCTATATATATATAAGTCTAATAGGCAAATTGTCCCCTCAGGCAGAGGTTCAACCGACCGGAAGCTTGACTGCATGCTATGACGTGCACTGATCACTAGGGGGGCGGCACAGAATGAAGGAAGGCCCTGGCTGGTGGCCAGCAGCCACTAGGGACCCTACCTATGCACGAATTTCGTGCACTGGGCCTCTAGTGTTATATAATTGTTTAGTTTAACTTTTTATATATTTTTTCAAAACTATCTTATTACTTTGTCATCCCTTTGAACAATTTTTAAAAATTGTTCAGTAAATTTTTAAAAATTAAATAGAGTTTATTTTGTAGAGCAGTTTTAAGTTTACAGAACAGATCAGCAGAAAGTACAGAGAACTTCCATAATGTATCAATATGGACTCATCAGTTGAAATGAAGGTAGTGCACTCCTGGAGATGTTAATAACAGGGAAATTGTGTGTTTGGGGGCAAAGAAGGGGGCATATGCGACCTCACTTAACCTTAGTTACCTCTTTAATGGCCACGTCTCCCATGCAGTCACATTGAGGGTTAGGGCTTCACTGTGTGAATGTTGGAGAACATAATTCAGGCATGACACTGGGCAAGGCTGGGGGGCCCAAGGTCAATGGTGGGAGGAACTTAAGGCAGTCGTTGTCAAACTGCGGCTCACGAGCCATGGTTTGCCGCTCTGTTGACTAATGAGTTTGCTGACCACTGACTTAAGGGAAAGTGGAGTCCGTAATGGATAAAGAAACCAAGACGTGAATGGGCCCATCGCCTCTCCATGGAGACGACACATTCTGAAGCCAGAGGCGCATTATTTCTAAGTCACCTTGGCATGGGAGTCAACACTGATTCCTGAGCTAGGAGCCAGCTGCCTCCGAGGCCTTGGTGCCATCAGGCATTTTATTTAGGGAACAGCAAATGTCTCCACCTGGCTCGCCTACTGGGCCACTGACAGCCGTCTTACAGAAATAAAAGAACTCCCTCGTGGCAGGGATGCTTCTGCTGAAGGCTTCACCTTTCCTAGAAATGAATTTGGGAAAGTTCCCAGCTCATGCGTCTGGCTGTGTAATTTACAACTCCGAAGATCAGAACGTGGGTAAAGGAACATCTCTCTCCTGGCTGCTCCGAAACACGTGGGTGGTCCCAGCTCTGAGGGCTGAGGGCTGTGGGCTGAGGGCTGAGGGCTGAGGGCTGAGTTGGCGTCAATCTGGCCGCACAGCAGGCACCTGCTTCACAGCCCGGGTCCACCTGGTCACTGGGCTTCATCCCGTTAATATGATCTATGGTAAATGCCTTTGATTCTAACAGTCCTAACTCACTGCACAGAGTCATTGACTCGTCTATCTGTTTCTGAAAAAATAAAACAACCCATTCATTGCTGGAAATAATAACTTCTTGTCCACATCCTTCATATATTATTTCTCTGGAAGCAACTTCTTGGGCAAATATGGTTAGAAGTCTTCAAAAGAAACCCTAAGTGGAGGGCGAAACTAGCCAGTTCCCCACTGCCATGAGGGTGCCTGTCATCATGTTGTCTGTGTGATCTGAACAAAGCCTGTGGGTTATTAGCCAGAAGTCGTAATTATAAGACATAGTTGACCTTCCAGAGTCCAGTAGGGGTCATTCTTATGAGCACATCAGCATCACCTCTGGAGCTTTAAATATAAGTGAACATACAATGCAATATACTGATGATGTATTATAGAACTGTACCCCTGAAACCTATATAATTTTATTAACCAATGTCACCCCAATAAATTTTTTAAAATAAAAAAATTTGTATTGGAATATTAAAAGAGTTCTTTGGCCTCATGGCAGAGCAATTGAGTGAAAATCCTCCGGAGTGAGGCTCCCTCCGGCTGCTGTGCTCAGACCACGGCTCCTGAGGGGGGTCCACTCTGCAGTGGGAGCTGCAGGTTCCTTAGAAATACCCACTGCAGGCTGGCAGCTCAGAGCCTGTCCATCCTTGGGATTGTGGGTCCTTTGGAAAGGGGTCCTCCTGCCAAGGGGGCAGACTTTCCCTGGATACCAGGGTAATTTCAAAAGGAGATTTCACTGATTGAAGAGTAGCAAATAGTTATTTTTAGCCATGCAGTGATTACACTTCCGTGCAAACAATTCATATGCTAATTAAATGTTACCTATTCATTACATGGGCTTCTAATAGATAATGACACCCTAACCTCATTGGGGGTTACCATCCAAACTTAAAAATGCTGAAACAACATTACTTTCTCAAATATTTAGACTCTCTACGAATGACAACTGAGAAAACATTGCTTGCACAACTCACCTTGTTTGCATATATTAATCCCTTATTTATCTAATCACAAGTCCCTTTGCCGAATTTACACTTGAACTTTTGCTTTTTTTTTTTTTAAATTCAAACACTGCCTCGCCCCTGCCTCTGCTATAGTTAATTTAGCTGAATGATTTCTCACCAGTACTTTGTAGCAATGCCCAGGATGTTTTAAAAGTGACCCCAGGTGACTGAGTTGGAAGAGACATTTCCAGACCAGCTAGACTAACTCCCTCCTCTAGCACTCGAACACAATTCTTAGAGGAGAAAGTGTCCCCTTAACACCCAGACATCTCCTTTTCCCATAGTAATTTGGCACTCCGTGACCCACATTTTAATTCTCTAGGTTGTATTTGCATGACTTTTCACAAGTTACTTAGTCTATTTTAGTCCTCAGTAAAAGGCCCCACTGAGGAAGGCAATGGCTGTTAGCCCGGGGTGCCTGGAAATAAACATTTAGGAGGCAACATGCCATTTGTCCCTGAAGTTGGCCATATTTTGCCCAGCAATGAGAAGGTCCATCATGGCCCCTAAGTCAGTGTCCCCAAGTCCCTCTGAGCCTCCTAGACATTCACCTGTTGCTCTGAGTAGGGAGATCCCATATTTTCAAGGATTTTCTTCCCATTCAGGAAAGTTCACGCTTCATCTGCATCTATGGTTGTGATATCATTTTAAGTAATTAATCAGCAAGCATTGCTAAAAATCAAATATGCTAATAAGTATGAGGAATACAAAGAAAGAGAAAGCAAGGTGTCTCCTTTTGTATTCTTTTCAATGTAGGGGGGGCAGTATGGTGCCAGGAGAAGTGGGAAGGTACAACCAGTGAATGTCACTAGCAGAACTGGACACCTGTGGTAGCGTGTCTGTTGTGGGACGAGGAAGAGTAGCAAAGACCTCAAAGAAAGACAGGTGTGCCGGCTGAGTGCCCCATGTCATAAACCCGCGGCTTTGAGGCTTCAGTAACTCATGAGGGTTCCTCAGAGTTTAGTGAGCTGAGTGAGTGAGCTGGGAGTTTCAAGCTTGGGGTCTCTGCTGCAGCCTCACAGTAGCTGGGGCTGCATTTATCCAAATGCCCAACTGGGCCGGTGGCCTGCCCGTGGTAGCTTGGCTGTGGCTGGCAGCCCAGGCTGGTCTTGGCTGGGGCTCAGTGTGGCTGTCCAGACAGCACCTGCACTACCCCCGGGGCGGTTCTCATGGCCCAGAAACTTCCATGTCCTATTGTTAGAGGCCGTTCCTAAGCCTGCCAAACACCAGGTTTGGAGGGCGGGCACAGACTCGCCGCCCTATGGTGAGGGTCAGGGAACGCAGGGCCCTTCTTAATCGTCTGCAGTGCACCCTGACGCGGAGGTGAAATCTAGGGGTAAGGCTGCAGGAAACAGAGAGGAAGTCATCCTGGGTGGGAGGAACCAGGAAGAGGGAACTGCGGGGTCTGTCAACTGTATCGGGGGCAGGAGGGTGGCTTGGGTGAAAATCTATTTCCCTGAAACCATTTAACACTCTGTGAAAAGGAGGGGACTGAAAGGATTCTCAAACTCTCTGTGGGGAGAGACAGTTTTCCCCATCCATCCCTGGCCAGTGTCTCTATAAAATAGAATTAAATGACTTTGTAGAGAAATAAAATTTAAAGCATGAAATATAAATGTAATATTTTTCTTATTATTATTAGATTCAGCACACATAACATTTTCCTTCTGAATAGCCGAGAAGGCTTCTGAACCCAGAGTCTTCATCACCCGCAAGCATGCGGTCTTGCTGGACAAGCATGGACGGAGCCCAGCCGAGGGCTTGGAGTGAGGAGGAGGAATCAGACAGATTTACTGTATTCAACAGAGGCACAGGCACGCTTATTTCTACCTGTTTGCTGTTTTGTTTCTCAGATTTAATTGTGAGTTTCTAGGGGGAAGAAATACATTCCAACGTGTAAACTCCCTAACACAGCTACGTTTGCTGGGCTGTTGAAAAGGAAGGCCTCCGAGGTCAGCAAACTGCAAATGACAGAAGAATGTGTATATATGTTCCTCCTCTTGCCATAGCAAAGAGCACTTTGTATGATACATCAAGTAATATATATGAGATATTTCTTATTGAAAGATGAGCAGTTCAAATGATGGTTATCCCTGAGGAGTCAGAGTGAGGGGCAGGACGGGTTAGGAGCCCCACTTACCAGGCTATATACCCTTTGGAAAAGCTCTATATTTATCCACCTACAGCATTACACCTGGGGGAACCTCAATCCCACTGACTTAGAGCTGTGAGCTTAGGTATACAAATATTTGTTCCAGTCCTTGATTTTAATCCTTTTGGATGTATACCCAGAAGTAGAATTGCTAGATCATATGAAAACCGTTCCCACCGGCAATGTGCGAGGCTTCAATCTCACCTTTTGTTATTGTTGCTGTTGTTTTAATAGTAGCCACCCCAATGGGTGTGAAGTGGTATCTCGTTCTGATTTGTATTTCTCTAATGATCAGTAATGGTGAGCAGCTTTTCCTGTGTTGATTGGCCATTTATATGTCTTTTGTTTGTTGTTGACTTGTAGGGGTATTTTATATATTCCTGGCATTAATCCTGATCAAATGTATGATTTACAAATATTTCCCCCAATTCTGTGAGTTGCCTTTTCACCCTCTTGGCAGTGTCCTTGGGGGCACAAAGGTGTTTTTTTGTTTTTGTTGTTTGTTTGGGGGGGGGGTTGTTTGTTTGTTTTAAATATATTTGTATTGATTTTAGAGAGAGAGGAAGAGAGAAACATCAATGTGAGAGAGAAATATCCACCTGTTGCCTCCCATAGGAACACCAACTGGGGCTCGAACCCACAACCCCGGTATGGGTCCTGACCGGGAATCAAATCAGTGACCTTTCAGTGCATGGGATGATGCCCAACCAAGTGAACCACCGGCCAGGGCACAAAAAATTTTTTAATTTTGTCTGTTTGCCTGTGCTTTTGTTATCATATCTAGGAAATCATTGCCAAGTCCAAGGTCGTGCAGCTTTTGCCTGGTTATCTTGCCAGAGTTTTACAGTTTCAGCGCTTGGGTTTTTGATCTGGGTTCTTCCTGAGAGTGAGGCCGCATTGTTCTCTCAGCATCTCCTCAGCGAGACTGTATTTTATCTAAGCAGCCCAAGTGCCAGATAATGGCTAAACAATCTCAGACTATCTAGCTGTGTTGATGTTGCTAAAACTGAAAATGCCAGCTAGACCTCCCTTGCTTGTGTACAGAGCCAGGGAACAATGCTTGTCCGGTTACACCTTTTTTTTTTTTTTTTTCTGAGAAAATGTTGAAATGCACAACTATTTCTCTTCTGAAGCTCTTCAGAGAGCTGACGGAGTCAGCAGACAGTGGCAAGCTCCAACAGGGCACCCGGCAGCTCGCGGCTGTGTCCCCCTCGCCGAACACCCTGGGCATTTCACAGGTGTGTTTGGTATGTGGGAAGAAGACCTATGGCGGCCTCGCGTTATTTACTAGCGACAGGATATGTCGCCATACGTGTTCCCCGCTGGTGCTGTTTGTCTTAAACATCCTCGTCCAAACCCCATGCATGGAGGGCTTGAGCTGACTTTTCCTCAAAAAAACAAAACAAAACAAAACCTACATTGCAATAATGCTTAATTTGGGGAAAAATTGTATTATAGATCCAGCATTTATCAATATACAGCCTGTCTGGTTTTGAACTATAAACTTTCCTTGAAAATCTAGCATAATGCTGAGATATTAGCAAGAGCTTCCTAAGGTGGCCAACATTGAAATCCCACTGCTTTGCCCAGAAGGTGCAGTGTGTGTGCTATGATGCCCATTTCCCTTACATGTGGGTCAGAACAGACCTTTTTACAGGTAAGACCAGACCGAGTGATTTAATGGGATCCTTTGTGCTCTAGGGTTTCAGTCTCAATGCAAGAATGGGAGAAATGTTCTGATTTCTGCAGTTTCACTACAGCCGGCTCCTTCATGGCTTAATATTATTGCCCTAATAGTGTTGTTACACTCTGATCAAATGTCTAATATTTTAGATATATTGTTGTCTCTACTTTACATAATCCCAAAGAGCAAAGTGCTCCATCAGAAGCAGAAATGACAACAATTAGCTCTGTAATGGAAGAGAAAAGACCCCGGGCTCCCGTTCGAATGCTGCTCGTCAGCCTAAATAACGTGCAGAATTAGGCCGCTCTCAGGGTAACAGGAGATCTGAATATCTCTGTGAAAAAGTGTGAAGATAATTAATGAAAAATGAATTCACAGGAGAAAGGTAGCCCCACATTTTAGGACAATGGTCTCATGTTTCCCGCTTCCTTTTGTCCAGAACTGACAGAGGTCCTACAGCTGAGTCCTCTGAGCCCGCCTGGGGCTGGTGGGAATGCAGGGTCTCAGGTCAGGCTCAAACCTGCAGTCACGGTTTCATCTGGATTCATCCCCAGAAGGTCCCTGTTCCCTGGGGCAGCTGGACAAGCTCTGTCCTACGTCGCAAGTCGCTAGTAAAATTGGAACCATTTGTCTACAAAACTGACAGGTGTCTATCATTTATTTTATATGATCCAAGCTGGTGCGTGTGTGTCTTTTTCTTGCTCAAAAATATCAACAGTCTTGCAAAATGCTGTGGAAACAAGAAGGCAGGGGAGGAACAGCAGAAGGTGCATGTGGGATGAAGCAGGAAACTTGACCTCGCTGGTGTTTTTAGAACCTGACCCGCAGGCAGAAGGCATCTTCATCCCACGGCGCCAGGGGCGTGAATGTGCAAGCCACGCGAACCGGCCTGGTGACGACTCCCGCGGTGTGCTGCTGGGTAGACAGCCGTTGTCTCCTGCTCGGGCCTGATTAGCATGCATCGCACAAGTTCAGGGACCTGCGTGAAAACCTGGCTTTCTGGAGCTGTCAGCGTCCTGCCCTTCGATAAATGATCCAGAGCTGCGGCTCGACGTGGGCTGGAGACGAGTCCCGGCACTAAAACCACCGCTTGCATGACATCATTGCATATCAGATGACACTGTAATGTCAGGAATGTGATCATTAGCATTTAAACATGCATAAAATTTAATTAACCTACTTACCAGTTTGCTTAGAACTTTTGAAGGGCTACCTAGAGTCCTCTCTAAGCATTTTATTGCAGAGTTTTGGAAAGCTCACAAAAGAGGGAAGTTCACTGGGATTTTTCTCCCTAAAGCTGATGGGCCGTGACAGATGAGCAGATGACCCGAGTTAATTATTATTGAATTCGTTATTACTGCTTTGTTGTCACCCAGCTCAGCCGGGGTAAAATGATGACAGTAGGTACCTCATTAAAACAGCTGTTTCAATTATGTAGCGGCAAATATTTAAAAAGCGAGCCTTCCAAGTTTAAAGCTGTTAACAAAGTTTGTTTGTGGTGGTTGTGCCAAGACGATCTGACAGAAAGAGGAGGGTGCAAGGGGGAGGGGACACACTGATCCCCTCCATCGTTCCAGGGGAGGTTGGCCCCTGGGAACCAGCCTGCTCTTCCTCGCAGGTGGACCGCAAGGGGAGGGTGGTTCCCAGCACCCCACCCTCCCCTGAGCCCAGGTGAAACCTACTTACCTTCACATCTAAAGAAAAAGAGCTGTTTGCATTGATTGCTTTCCATCGACACACTAGAGTCAGCCAGTGTGCTGTTATTTTGAACTGATCTAGGTGAGACCCCTGTTTTTGTGTTCATAGAAATCAAGAAGAAGAAAAAAAAAAAGTTTCTCCATGCAGAGAGAGCTGTTCCTCACTCTAGCTATGGGGGACGACTTTGTGTAGATGGCGGCGCCTTCCGTCAGCATATACCTACCAGGAGGACATCCACTGGCCGGGAGAAAGCATGAGAACTTATTAGCTAGTCTGCTGTATTTGCTAACCTCAACATGGAGTGGGCAAAAGTAGGTTTATAGTCACAGGTACTTGAATCGTTTATTCTTGTAGTATTATTCATGTATGAATGATTGTATTATTTATTATTAACCCACTTTTGCCCACCCCTGTATGTGGCTGACTTAGAATCAATTAAATTCAGCAAAACTGTCCCAGTGGGAGTTTTCTGTCCACTAACTGAATTCATCTCTCTGCTTTATGGCAAATCATGTATTCTTTCAATCAGTGTTCGGGTTTTTGCCGGCAAGAATTCAGCACTGACACCCTGGCGACCTCCCCTGTTCCAAGCAGTCCTCATTCTTGCCGTGCCTGCCTGGGACTCCTAGGCAGGGCATGCTCACCCAGCCTCAGGGCACCACCAACTGGGGTGGTGGGTCATGGGCCCCAGGCCAGCCAGTCAGTTTCAGGGTGAGGAAATTTGGGTCTACAAACCATCAGGAGGTGTGCTTCACCTAAAACTAGTCCCTACAAAGGCACATCAGTGTTGAAGAGCGCAATGGGGCAGGATGTGTGGATACTCGGCGTAGGCTGGGTACCAGCATCATCACTTCCTCTGAGAGCGCGGCTCACCTTCTATGAAGAGGCCTTCCTGGGTTGGACAGTGGGTGGCCAGGCAGGAACAGAAAACTATTAAGACCCAAAATCCGCTGGGGAAATTCTAATGCCATTTGCATTTGGAATTTGCCTGAGAGTAAACTGTCCAAAGGATGTCCATCCAGGAAAATGAGATGTAACATTTGCTGCAGATGAGCCTTCCCCTTCTGTGTGTGTTTACACCCGGTCCCCGAGAACGCTGCTCAGTGACATTGCTGACATGGGGGACGTGAGCAGCTGGTTTGAAATATGAAAAACAAATAGATCGATTCATATTTTTCTACATGTCAATCAACCAGTATGACCAACTTAAAGATAAAATCGGGCCATCATGCAGACGCCTCGCCTGGAGAAATGAAATTGCTATGTTTATGAAAAAAAGCAAAGCTTAGTTTTTGAATCATCTAGTCAAAAGTAAAAAGACAAAGTCCTAAATTAAAATCCCAACAGAGAACTTTAAACTCAAATAGTGAACATTTTTAATGTAGTTTTGTTGTCTTTCACATAGATAAAAATACACATTTATTCTATAGTATTTGATTTTTTTTTTTTTAAAAAAAGGCCTTTCCTACCTTCTCCCTCTCTCCTCCGTGGTGACTAACGATATTTACATATTTTGTTGACATCATGTAAAGATTCCGACATGAAATGGAGCATACAAAGGGCAGAATTCTGCATGGGGCCTCAGAAACATGCAGGAGCACCATAGAATGGAATTATTTTGTGATGCTGAAGGCTGTGGGTCCAGGTTTAGCTAATGAGGCAATGTCAAAGCTTCCCAGTTAGGGACCATACTTTCAGGAAGGAAAGGGTTTTTATTTTTTTATGTTTTGAAATATCTTTATTCATCGGATCTTCGTGACCACAGGCTGTGGGAGAGTCAATAGCATGAGTTTTATGTGGTTTCTCACCTGCCTGCAGCCCGGGCCCAGCGATCTGCATCCTGCAATGGCGAATGAACAATTTGAAGGTAAGCCACCTGCATGGCTTCTGGAATCTGATCTTTCCTGAATGTATTTTAATTTTAAATAATACACTTTGACATTGACCATTTTAAGACAGGAAGAAATAGCAAGTTTTTTTTATCTAACTGGTTGTTTTAATGGGATTTATGTTATAAATATATACTGGAAATTTAGATGCATGTTCCTGGGATACAAGTTCTAAAACCTCCTAACATTTGATTTCAGTAAGTCTGAAATATCAGAGCACCTTAGGGTAGTCATATAGTGTGATCAACCACAGTCTGTCTTGCAGCAGCTCACAAAGCATTTCTGTGCCCCTCACCCCGGGCTGGAGACCCATCACACGTCTCGTTTTATCTCAGTCCACGTAACAGCCGCAGAACAGCTCTAATAAGCAGAGGGGTGAAAGGAGGGTGTGAGTGGCTCCTGGTTTCCTCTCTAAGTGCCTGGAGGACAGTATTCATGCCTCAGGGCAAAATCTGAGGTCCCAGTGGGCGCCAGTACTCTAGGGCCCGGGGAGCTCCAGGTCTGAGCACACTGAAATGAGTGAGGGGTAAGGACTTGCCCACCAGCTGGATCCACCCAAATCCATGGTCACATTCACATACCTGAGGGAACTTCAGGGTGCCTGCCATATTCAGGGTGCATCCCTTGACCGGCAGAGACCATGGTGAATGTGAGTTCATGCACACTGAGTGCTGTCCTGAAGGCTGGTGAAGGACTCTGAGAATGAGGGCGGGTGTTGCTCTTATGTGCTCTCTGCTCTCTAGGCTGTGCACTCAGCTTCCTTCTGATCCATTCTCCCTGCCCTGCACAGCTCCCTGCCCCTGGGGCAGTCTCTGATCCTCTTGTCTTCTTCCTTTTGCTTTGGCAAGAGATCAAATCAGAGCAGGAAACAACACTTCAGGGAAGAGAGACCCTGGCTTCGTTTCCTTCCAGGACCTCATTCAGGATGCCTGAGGTCTTTAGTCACTTCCTCAGTCCAGATCCCCGTAGGAGGGGACGGATTTGACATGTGACAAGTATGGCTGCATAAGGAGCCACTTTAGACAGAAGAGCCTCCATCAGAAGAGAAAGGTAGGAGGAAAGACGGAGAGAGAAAAATTGGAATGCTGTGATAGAGCATAAAAATGACCATGAGTGCCTTCAGAAAGGGCTCAGGGACGGGACTGTGTCTTGTTGGAGGCGTGTTTTATTTTTTGAAATCAAGGAATTGTGGGCCTGCGATGTAATTTCATTGAAGACAGGAGCCTCTGGGAAGACTTAGACAGGTTATAGGACATTTTGTAGCCTTGGAGTGTGGGAGTCTGGGACCCAATCTCAGCTCTCACATTGGGACACATGAGGACATGGTCCCACCAGCAGTGAAACCAGGCTGTCTTCCCTCAGCCTTTACCCTCCCCACAACCACGGCAAACAGATGAAGCCCAAAGAAAGTTCAAGGGCTGAGAGATCACATGGATGCAAATCTTCCAAATGTCACCGGAGCCCATGTGAGGCAAAACTGACAAGTTCTCTGTGGCTAATTACCACTAGCACAGCGTCGTTAGCTCCTTCTCATCCCCTGCCTAATTAAGAACTGTATGCTTTCCTCCCCTGGTGCTCCCCAAGTTTTCTTTTGCTCCACACACTGTCCTAGCAGAGCAGAAATCATAACAGCATCGTGAGGATAGTGCACCTGTGAGGAGCTGTAACACCGGGCAGTGAGGCATCAGACAGAAGTGGAGCCAGTCCAGGGTCTTCACATCCCGCATGTTAGTTGGAAGCTGCCCTGGGCTGAACCCCCAAAGGACATCTGACAGAGGCCTCACACTGGGGGCTGCCCACTGAGGAGGGGGCACCGTGCAGAACTACACCCCACACAGAAGACAGGCACAGGCGGAGCCCGGAGGCCTGGGAACTCCCAGCTGGCACAAGGGGACACAGCTAAGATGCGGCTAGACTCTGACTTCTGTCTCCAAACCATTGCCTCCTGCATTTTGACCATTTTTGTACTTGGCCATGATTAATGGTAAAAAGTTTAGAGAAATTCATGTTTTAAAGACCCGTTTCCAGCCCTAACTGGTTTGGCTCAGTGGATAGAGCGTCGGCCTGCAGACTGAAGGGTCCCAGATTCGATTCTGATCAAGGGCATGTACCTTGGTTGCAGGCACATCCCCAGCAGGGGGTGTGCAGGAGGCAGCTGGTTGATGTTTCTCTCTCATCTATGTTTCTAACTCTCTATCCTTCTCCCTTCCTCTCTGTAAAAAAAAAAATAAAATATATTTAAATAAATAAATAAATAAATAAATAAATAAATAAATAAAATAAAGACTCGTTTCCAGAGCATAAAGACTTCCCAGAACAATACCTTTGCACCTCTCCATAGGCAGACGAGCTGGCACAGCTCTGCAAAGGGCACCGCTCACACTCAGAGAATCAGTCCTCACCACCCCGTTGGGAGGCGGGACCCATTTCTGTTCTCAGGGGAAGGCCAGGGAGCAGGTCGCCTTAGTCCCTCAAATCAGGCCCTTCCCCACAAGGGAGCCTGAGTCCACTGTCTAGTGGAAATGGTGAAATCAGTAACTGGGGTCAGATAATCATGGAAGAGCTTATTCCCTCCGCATTCCCTCAAGCTTTCCCTTCACTGATGACCTGGAAACTGGGGATCACATTGGGAAAACTGTCATTTAACCATCTAATCTGTCACCTCCATGCTTTCCCCTGGAGAGAACAGCAAGAACTATAGGGAAGACAGCCCTCTCCTGGACCCATCTTGATTGCGTCAAAATTGACAGAATAGTATTTGGGATATTCTTTAAAGTCCGTGGAAATTTTTACCTGAATTCTGGACATTCCATAGCTAAACGTTTGTTCACAGATTTTGTTTTTACACACACAGCAAACTTAAAACGTGTTATTTTGTTTGCTCTATCAGAAATGCTGTTTCTGAGGTCCAGTTGGGGACAGTGTCCAAGATCACATCAGTAGTGAGTAGCAGAACTCGGACTTATTCCAAAAATGATTTATGTTTATCATTCTCTGGAAAATGTCCATAGCATGGGCTGTGGAGTACCTGTGAGCTGCATATGTCTGCACTGAGTTATAATCTGCCTGAATTGACACCTTCTTTGAGACAGGGTCCTCCTACAATCCGGGATGGTCCATGCATTCGTATAACCACACTTTTTCTTCTCACTCATTACACATGTCCATGCCGAAGCTCAATTGCCCTCATGTTCAAGTTTGTGGAATGAGGTAAGGAGATCAAAAGAAAACTCAAAGCTTAGGAGAGTCACTCAAAAATGGCATGTGAAAAATAACTCATTCCAGAATGTATTCTGTTATAAAAAATAAAAAAGGTCGTTAAAATATTTACTATGCAGCAATTCTTAGATTATTTTAATGGGAAAACCTTGGGGTGGTAAAATCAGTGTTTCAATTTCACAGAAAATAGCTTTAATCGCACAGATACGAAGCTATGTTAGTTATGTTTATAGTATTCTCTGAAAAATGAAATTGCCTTTCTAATAGGTGGCTGTGACTCTTTAGGAAGTGGTTTGATAAGTGAGGAAATGCCATCACTCACCAGATGCATGGCCCGCTATTGGGACTGAGAGGACGTCGGGAGTGGACACCACACCTTGGCTTCAGATCACTTTTATTTATCGGTGTTGAGACAACTTTCAGGAGTATGAGATTGGAGCCTGCCAGGTGTTACTGTTTATGCCAACTCTTTGGATGGGGAGGGCTTTCAAGCCACAGGTTCCAAAATGTGTGTATTGTGGGGCCCTCCTGCTCCCCAGGGCCTCCGATGGGAGAAAATTCCTGAGGGCAGGAAACAGCTCCAATTAGCAGCCACTCATTCTGGAGAGGACTCTTCTGGAAGCTGGTGAGGAGACAGCTCCCCAAAGCTTCCCAAACACTTACCAAAGGGAATGCAACTTCTGAGAAGCACCTCTTTAGGCTAAAATTTAACTCATTAGTATCCACTATGAAGAAGCAAATGAACACACACTGTGCCACACAGCCTCAAGTCAGATTTCTAAGAGCGCTGCAGCAGTGACTGTGTTTGCATTAGACCGTCTCCAGGGTTGTGAGAGTTTATCTAATTGTATGATGTATGTGAACAAGAATGAAAGGTGTGCAGATTTGAGAAATGCATTAGTTCACTTTCCTGGCTACCTTGAAAATCTAGACGGGACTTAAAAATCATTTAATATTTGTATATTCTACTTAGATATGGTAGTTAGCAAAAAAAAAAAAAACACATACTATTCTCAGGTAGCTATATTTTAATCAAATTCATAATGCTTCTGTGAGGGCTATACCCCAGGAAGGGATCATTTCTTAGGGACACAGTGGCTTGGCTTTGGTATTCAGTTGGTTTCTGTAGTTGTTTCCACAGTCAAGCATTACTTGATAAGAAGGCATTCGTTAAAGGATGTGCTTTTTGTTTTCCAGTAGAAAAAGAAAAAGTAAGCAGCATTAGGACAAATTATTGAGTCAACCTACTGGTGGCAACAGCCATTAGCACATCAGAACACACAGACCCTACAGGAGGGGTGGGAGAGATGCTAGACTCAAGGTCCCATAACCCCGCCTCCTGGTAAACACACAGTGAACCCTGTTTAGGGACCCAGGTGCACCCTCCAAGCTCCCACACGCCTACACCATTGTCTCCACGCCCTTCCCCAGGTCCCACCTCCTGCTTAGTTGGTTCTTTAATTATTATGTTAATACTGTTCCATTTTTCAAAGGGATACTGCAGCTTACTTCTCAAAAATTGTACAAAGAAGAACAAGAACAGGAGGGAAGAACAAGAATGGAAACAGCACTTCTGACCTTTGGAGGCAAGAAGTCAAAGCAAGATTTTTAAACCTGGCGTGAACTCCAGTCACTACTGACTCCTGGAGACAGGAGCTCCCAATATTTGAATGCAGGCCATCTGACTGTTCTGCTCTCTCTCTCTCACCCTCCATGCACCATGTCACTGGCCACTGGGGCCCTTAGAAAAACTCACCTTTTGATGTCGTATTCCCTACCTGAAAAGACGATGAGCAATTAGGGAGTATTGAGTAAAACAGACCTAGTGATGTAAGGACAACCTGTTAGGAGCTTTAGACTCTAAATATTACTAAAGTGTTGAGCTCTCATTTGCAAAGAGTAACTGCAATTTGTGTGACATGTGAAATCTTAAAACATCTGTGACCCACATTTAACTTAGTCAGCGGATGAGGAGGTGCCCTGACTGCAGCCTGCCTCTGGAGGTCCCGACGGCCAAGTGGCGTGCCTCCACCCTGATTCTCAGGCAAACCTGGGTGTCTCACTATCTTCCCAGGAGTGCTGGGTCAGGATGTCCCCTGAATAACCCCCCCATCCAACACTTATCCTGTCTCCTCTGGAACCTGGGCCTACACTGCAATCACGTGTGTGTTCTCTGCTCACTGTCAGCCCAAGCGCTGAGGTCACCCCATGAAAGTACCGGCTCCACGGCTCTGAACATGAACAGTGAGTTACCACGATGTAATGAGTGATGCCTTTGCCCCTTTCCCGCACCAATTCTGAGTACTGACGCCCAGCCTCCAGGGTCTGCCACGCTTCCTCACCAGGACACACCGCACACACCACACACAACGTGTGCACAGAATGTGTACTCAGCATGTAGCTCCACACCCAGATTTCCAAGTGCCTGTCATTAGTTAGCACAGGCTTTCAGGAGGAGAGCAAGGAAGTAGGCAGGGGAGCTGGCATGAGGCACCCATAGGTGCTGAGCTCTATGGGAGGACAGAGGACTGCTGTGCTTTTGTAGAGGGTACAAAATCAGTAGAGAGAGAGTTACGTTCACAGCATTCACTGGGAACCCAGAACAGCCTAGGCACAGGGAAGGTGCGGCCGGGACCCGGGTCGAGCCGCCAGGTTCTCTCAGGACACATCTCCATGAACGAGGAAAGGAATGTTTACATCTGTACAAATGAGCTGAGTAGAGCCGGGTACCTGGCCAGATCAGTGTCCACCATGATGGTCCAGGAGCCTGGAGGAGGTGCCGTGCTCTGCCCCCACCCTCTATTCAAGTGCCATGGCAGCTTCCTCAGCACCCCTGGACCTGGCCTCCTGACTGGCACTGACCAATGGGAGACTCTGGCTGCGATTAGAGAGGCAGTTGGTGACACTAAGTGGCCCACACAGGGACCGGCCAGGGTTCTGTGGCTGCAAGGCACTCACAGGGCTCAGACCAGCTGAGCTGGATTGCATGCACACACTCCATGGGCTTCCTCCTTCTCTTGCTGCATTTCAGTTTCAGCATCAGGACCCAGGCCACTGTGGTCTCTTCCTGATGTCCGAGGGGTGGCTATAGGCACGTGGCACCTTCTCCTGAACTCTCCTGTGACTATAAGCATAATAAACATCTTCATATCTGTGTGTGTAGTACAGTTAGACACACGTGCACTTATGGATAAAAATCTGGCCCCAAAGAGAGGGGCACGCGGGAGCCTCCCTGGTTCTCGGCTGAGCTGTAGTCTGCGTGGCACTTGGAAAAGTCAGAGGCCAGCACCCATGTCACAGGAAGAGGCGATCCCTGCATCTTCAGCCTGCGTTGTATTCATCCAGGACTCCCAGCAGCACACGGGAGGAGGGCGGCTGCGCTTTGGCCCCCGAAGAGTTTAAAACCACGGTGCCCAGCATTGCAGGATCCTATTAATAATTAAACTGCCTGTCACTTACCAACAACATACATTCCAAATTAAATTTAAGCAAAAGGGGAAAAGAGATCATTTGGGACTGGCTGAGTGGGCTTCAGAGAGAAATAAATAATAATCAAACATCTGTGATCCAAACAGGATGTGCTCCATCAGACAAACAACTGCCACCCCCGCCTCGCGCCGGGGAAGGGCTTGGGGAAACTGGGGCCTGGGACTCGGAGTCCCGTGAGGGTGGGAGGTGAGGGCAAGTTCATGAAGCCAGGAAGCTGTGCAGGTTGCTGCCTTGTGTAATCTGCGTCTTACTTGGCAAAGGAGACGGTGGACAGTCCAGCGTCGATGTCCCCGTCCAGAGAGAGGCAAATAATTCAAATAAGACTCCAAACTCATGATTGCTGACTTGCTTGGGAGCCTGTTGGTCGTGAAGGTTACAGAAGAGAATTTGTTTTTGCAGGGAAGGAAGAGAGAAAAGACGTAGCATTAATACACAAATGGGTCAAGAGGGAGACATTACTATTTCCCTAACCCTGCGAGATTCGGTGGAGGACATGACTTTAGCTCAGCAGCGAGAGAAATGACCGGAATAAAATGGCAACACGTAACCGCTACGTTTGCTAATTAACCTGGTGTAATACTTCATAACAGGGAGCATGTGGAGGCTGTCTTATCCCAGTGATATTTAACTCTCGGTTGCTCATCAATCTAGCTGGCTGCCAGGAGACTGTCAGAGCAAAGAAAGCGATGAGCTCTTCCCATCATACCTTCCTTTGCCGTCTTCGTGGCCCTCCCCGAGCAGCCGTGGAGCATCTTCTGTCTGTGCTGTTTGGTGCCCACAGAAACGATACGGTGACTAATTGGAAACTGGTTGCAAACGTGGGCAAGTGGCCGCTGGGAGGTGGGGACGACCCTGGCACATCCTCGCCCATGCCAGCACTTTCTAAGCTGCCCTCCGCCAGGCAGGGCGGGGAACAACGCCTGGCCGCTGGGTGCTCATGTCCCTTCCGAGCGGGCGGCGATCTGTGTGTCTTCTCCTTAGGTAACTGTGTTAAAATATCCTATCCCAGCTGTAACACTTGTTTTACACAAGCCCTGGTTTTGTCTGACACAATATGGAACAACATTTGTCATCCGTTATCAGGGGTGATATATTTGTTAGCCTGCAGAGAGCCATCTGCCGCGCCTCGTCTCCAGCGAGCAGGCCAATCTTCCTCGGCTACAGCTGCGGAGCGTCGCGGCGTTGGAGGGGGCTGTCCGGTCTGCGGCGGAGGCTCGCTGGCAGGCAGGCACAGACAGATTTAATATTATCTCCCTCTTACATATTTATCTACGTCCAATATTTCTGCGGATCCATACATCACCTCTCCGTGCGCACACTGTTGTTCTGCGGTGACAAGCCATCGACACCCAAATGAGGAATTTATGTTCCATATTAAATATGGACATCTGAATGATTATCAAATCTATAGTGGCCAAGCCTGGCCAATCACCCCTAAATAATGGATGAGAAGTAGATGTGACTCAATTTGTTCCATGCGAAGCCTTGGAGACTCGGCCGCGCACTTCCCCCGGTGCACTGTCCCCGTTTGCTTCTGTTCCCTCCCGGCCACACTCAATAGAGTCTGCAGGTGATGAAGAGAATGAGCTCGGTGAGGAGTGAGTGTGAGGCCGCTGCCTCACTCGCAGGTAGGGACCTCCGGCAGCCGATGCCCTGTGTGCACATCAGTACATCGTGATGACGGAAGCGTTCGTGGTTTGTACAAAGGGAGCTGAGGCCCTGTGGGCACAACCCACCGTGGGAAGGGGTCAGATAAAAACATCTGTAATTGTTGCTGTGCTGTGTATCTGTGTGTACATAAAGCTAAGTGTACATATGACAGGGCAAAGTTAAACAGAGTGAAAGAGCATAAAACAAATGCATTTGGTTAAGTGACGTTTTTAGACTATTTGTCACCACATGATGCAGAACACGTTCATTGAAGTTTTAATGTTTGAATCGCTGACTTGAATTATCCTTGATAGCAGTGCATTTGGGCTACCCTAGAAAAGTTGTCTCTTCCCACTATGTCCCATCCCCCAAACTCTTTTCATAATGGGGGGCAGTTGTTTGTTTATATTGTCCACAGGAAGCCACCGCTGGGCTCACACATTGGGTAGAGTATGTCTCACTGAGGAGAGCAGGTCTAGGTGTGGACTGACAAATTGGAACAGTACAGGTGAGCCAGTTACCAGGGGGCATGAGCCAGTTACCAGGGGACTTGTCCGACGAGTGTGGATGGACGGTGAAGTGTGTAAAGGACACAGGTGGGCATTAATTTGAGTAAAATGAAGCAGGAACACTCTTACATAACAAAGTAGGATGTTTTTATTGCACACGAGCATCTGAGAGAAGTCACAGAAGGTCTTTGAGCAGCGCATAGTAATGCAGTATTTTAAAGTATTAACCTAAATATATACAGGATGCATTCAAGGGATGAAGCTGGAAACACTAGAGCAGGAGAAAGGACCTGCAGTTCCAAGTAGTCAGTGACAGAGGCAGCATGCTGCTGTAACAAAACACCACAGGCTCAGTGGTTTACAACAGCACACACTCCTTACCTCAGTCCCAGAGCTCAGCAGCCTGGCAAGGACCTCACCAGGCTGAGGTCCAGGTGTCTGCAGGGCTGGTCCTTCTGGGGCCTCCAGGGGGACCTATTCCCTATTTTCCAGTTCTAGAGGTCCCCCATTCCTTGGCATGTGGCCCCCTACTCCATCCCCAAAGCCAATAATGATGGGTTCTGTGCACCTTACTTTCTTCTCTCTAACAACAACTGGACTTCCTTCTCCAAGTCACCTTGGACCACCCAGGTGATCCAAGATAATCTCTTCATTTTAAGGTCAGTTAATGAGTGACCTGATTCAGTCTTCACCTCCCTCCCCCTTGCCATGTGACAGAACCTAGTCCCAGTCTCCAGGGTTCAGGGCGTGAACAACCTAGGGAGCCAATAATCTGCCCGCCACAGGCAGAGGGTAGAAAAGTAAGATAGAATTAAGTCAATGACGGAAACAAAGTTCCCAATGTGAGGGACAGGGTGATCCATATAACAACTGAGAGAAATAGAACATCAGAGTTTGGAACTGTAGATTTCACGTAACAATAATGCACTATTATGGACACTGTTGTGAACAAGGACATTTCTGTAAGGCTTGGGAGGCAGAAAAATTCCATAACAACTGAATTGTTTCAACTTGGATGTTTCCTCACCCAAATGTGTTTTCCACCTTCCTCCTCACACTGCGGCTGCTGGAGGACCTTCTAGGAGAAACGTAAGCTTCATGTCAGCAAGAAAGGGTTCAATGAGAATGAAGATCACAGTGACTTATGCTCACTGCATTACTGGCCTTTCTAAATTCCTAAGAAAATATTCTTTTGAAAGCTTAGGGTGGGGAGAAAAGTTGACATTTTTACCATCGCTCTAAACATCTTTACTATCTCTGGAAACCACAGCTGTTTTCAAAAGTCAGAGCAGGGAGACTCACCATTTGCTGAAGAAGTGTCCACAAGAATCGCTTTTTCTCCCGATCGCCTGAGAAACTAGACTTTGTGGAACACAGGACTCTGGGTGAGCCCAGCAGGCAGATGAGGGTTAGGCTGTTCAGGGCCTGACTGACCAGGAATTACCTGTGTTGCTCCGTAGCCCTCATTCCGTGACTCTGGGACCCGCCCACATGTGCCCTGTGGGAAAAAAGGAAATCGCTGTGCTGACATGGCTGAGAGGTTTGCGTGCAGGACAGTCTGGGGCAGGGGGCGGGGGAGGAGTGGGACAAACAGCCGACATGGAGACTCGCCTCGTGCAGGGACTGAGGGTGTCTCAGTCCAGATAAGAAGTTCCTGTGGGGACTCAGGACTTCTGCTAGAACACCCCACTATGTGCCATCATTGCAGGACACAGGCCTTGGGACCTTGGTTCTATTTTGTGGGGTCACTTACTGGTGAGTTCACATACATAGTTTCCACCAGCATCGGGCACACCCAGAGAGTTGGACACCAGGGTGAGGGGTGTGGGTGAGGGGCCAGTGCTGCAAGGCAGCTTTTCTCCCCCCCACCCCCCACCAGGAAACCTGGGCGAATTCCTGGCACCCACAGGATTAATTCCTCTCTATTCAGGGCCCACTCTGTGTGTTAGGGGTATTTGGAAAAAAAATCTCAGTACTTATAACAAAAAATATCAATATACTAGAGGCCCGGTGCATGAAATACGTGCACAGGGGGTGGGTCTCTCAGCCCAGCCTGCACCCTCTTCAATCTGGGACCCCTCGAGGGATGTCCAAATGCCCGTTTAGGATCAGGCCTAAACAGGCAGTCGGACATCCCTCTCACAATCCAGGACTGCTGACTCCCAACTGCTCACCTGCCTGCCTTCCTGATTGCCCCTAACCGCTTCTGCCTGCCAGCCTGATCATCCCCTAACCACTCCCCTGCAAGCCTGATTGATGCCTAACTGCTCCCCTGCCAGCCTGGTCACCCCTAACTGCCCTCCCCTGCAGGCTTGATCACCCCCAATTGCCCTCCCTTGCAGGCCTGGACCCTCCCAACTGCCCTCCCCTGCTGGCCATCTTGTGTCAGCTATCTTGTGTCCACATGGGAGCAGCCATCTTGTGTGTTGGAGTGATGGTCAATTTGCATATTACTCTTTTATTAGATAAGATAGAGGCCTGGTGCACAGGTGGGGGCTGGCTGGTTTGCCCTGAAGGGTGTCCTGGATCAGGGTGGAGGTTCCCTTGGGGCATGGGGAGGCTTTGGTGAGGGGCTTGTGGTGGTTTGCAGGCTGGCCACACCCCCAGCGACTTAAGCGGAGGCCCTGGGATCTGGGATTTATTTATCTTCTATTATTGAAACTTTGTAGCCTTGAGCGGAGGCCAGGGCTGGCCAGGAAGCTTGGCTTCCTCAATTGCCGGGGAAACCCAAGCCTCCTGCTCACTCTGTGGCCACAGCCATCTTGGGTTAATTTGCATACTTGCTCCTGATTGGCTTGTGGGCGTGGCTTGTGGGTGTAGTGGAGGTACGGTCAATTTGCATGTTTCTCTTTTATTAGTGTAGATTATTTACCAACAAATTACAGTGACTTTAGATGGAATCCAATTACAACACACCTGCATCGATGTGGCCTTATTTTTATCAACTCCCTTGGGAAGGGGTCTTTGAGTTAGAAATGTTTTCATCTTGGAAAGCAAGATAACCCAGGAGTGGACATGTGTGCAGGGTTTCTCTCTCCTTAGGGAATAAACCCCGCTCTGCTAGGAGGTGGTTCTATGAGACATTTCATGTTGAGTGGAAGAAGATAGGTCTCCTTTTCTTTTTTCTTTTGTTCTCTTTGGTTCTTGTTTTGTCTAGAAATATCCAGACAAGAGAAAAGGCTGTGAGTGCACCGGGGACCTGGCCTTCAAGGAACGTGTGGACACTTTTATGGGAGGATTGGTATCTTCTAGAAATAGTGGAAACACCATTGTCCTTCAGAAGCTTAAGTCAGAGGAGGCGTGGGAGGGCTGAGTGGCCGCCGAAAGCTGCCCGCGTGGAACAAGGTGCTGCCTCTGAGCCAGGACCACAGACAGAGAAGAGGATGCTGGGCCCCAGAGACTTTAACCCTTTGCACTCACTTGCTTTTTTCTCAATTCTTTTATTCTACTTGGGATTTAATGTTTTAAATACCCCAGATTTTACAAAGCGCAGCAGTAGAATAAAAAACTGGAGTTTCTTTGCATACAAACTTATTTATTTGGATTTTTTTTTTGTATTTCAAATTATTGATACATTCAATACAATTCGACACACGAGCTGCTACCGATGCTAACCGTGTCGAGTCACACTCGACATCCGAGTGCAAAAGGTTAAGCCTAAAAGGCGAGAATGGGCCCCTCCGGGAGCCCCTCCCAAGTTCACATTAAGAGGAAATCGAGGCCCAGGCTCTCATGGGCGGTAAGGGTGCAAACACAGGAGCTGTCAGGGTACCTGAGCGGCTACCGCACATATGTATGTGCTCATCCGCGTGCTGTGACAGGGCGGGTGCAGGCAGCTTAGAGACTCAAAGGGAACCTCTCTTCCACTGCGTGGATAGCATCCGCGCCTTTTCACTGTCCAGGGATGCCACCAACCGAACAACCCCCGCTCCCCCATCTCCCCCCCCCCCCGCCCCCGCCCCGCCCCCGCTTGAAGTCTTTGTCTGGCTCAGCCCCACATGCACTCATGATGTCTTCAGTCTTCACTAGGTTTGGGTGTTCAGGGGCAGGGGCTCCGGCAGTCACAGGGTGAGTCCCTGGCCCGTCCAGTCTGTCCTCGCAGGTCCCTGCAGCTGTGATTCCTGCACACACAGGGATCTGGTGAGGGCCAAGACGCCAGGCCTGCGGTGAATCAGGACAGCAGCGCCCGCACCACAGCTGCGGGACAAAAGCCACTGGGGATAGAGCCAGCCCAGGAGGAGAAATCCCGCTTTGTCGCAGGTTGAAACCAGTGCTGATGATTCAAACCTTCATTCGAATGGAGAATCTGATGCGCCCCACATCGCTGGTGCCGGGCACCACTTTCAGTCGGGGGATGGACAGGAATTCAGCACATCCACTGACATCTTTGAACCCCTTTCTTCGGGGACTTTTCCAGTAGAGCGGGAAGCCCCTACCCTCTTCGCCTAGGCCAGTGGTTGGCACACGGCGGCTCGCGAACCACATGCGGCTCTTTGGCCCCTTGAGTGTGGCTCTTCCACAAAATACCACGTGCGGGCGCGCACGTTACAGTGCGATTGAAACTTTGTGGCCCATGCGCAGAAGTCGGTTTTCGGCCTGGGCGAGTCTATTTTGTAGAAGTGGCGTTAGAACACTCAAGGGGCCAAAGAGCGGCGGTTTGCAGATCACTGGCCTAGGCTAAAGCTGCCCTTCAGGAGGGTCGGCATGTGTGTTTCTCTCTGGCGCTATTTATAGGCCTGGAGGATTTGGCACAGGATTTCCTCGCTGCCCCCTGCAGGGCGGGAGATGACCCGCAGCCAGCGGAGCCCACCTCCGGGATGGAGAGCGGACCCACAGTCAGCACCGGGGAATCCCACGCAGTGGACCTTCTGGGTTCAAGTTACTTTTCTGAAGGAAATAATGTGTTAAAGAACTTGGAGGACGTTCCCCGCTAATGTAAGTGTGTCTGGTGGGAGCTTCGCGGGAGGCAGCCGCCTGCTGTGCGGAGGCGCTGGCTGCTCCGTGTTTGCAGCCCCTGGTTTTAGGCTGTTAAAGAACCAATTTTTTTAATGAACATTTAATTAATATTAATGTTATGCTAACAAAATACATTGATTAAATAACTCCTGTAATTCATGAAGTGTCTTGCTAGAAAGTGGCTCAGCTTACATACATGAAAATCCCCCTGGAAGTTTCAGAATTATATAATAATTACAAGTTCAGAAAACGCCTTATGCTGAAAAGACCAACATGATTTGTTTTGGCAGTTTGTTCTGATAACACCCATACAACACTTACTCCTTCAGAAAGATCAACTTAGTCTACGACAAAATTTTACCTTTGTCATTATTCTAAATAGATACCGTATCCCATGCCATGTGTACCAGGCAACTCTACGAATTCATTGATTCCAGGTAATACAATTAGCTGACCTATTACTTTAAATCTGGATGCCAACAGGGTAAATAGATGCTAAAGAGCATTAGCGCTTTAAGCCAAGTCCTTGTGCTTTTGTTTCATGTGTCTCTTCTTACGTCTTTGGAGAGAGTTTACAGGACTGTCCTTGAATATGTGGGCAAGTCTTTTCACACAGCAGGACATTGGGAGGCTGGAGTTTCAGCTCCACGAGGTATTTCTGAATGTCCCTCCTCTGATGATGGGGGGTGGGTGCTGCCTCAGGACCACCCAACACCTCCTCCTCACAGTTAACACTGAGCAGGTCTGCAACCTCCCTCAGCGGCTCTCGGGGTCCTCACGGGAGCTTCGGGATTTGGGAAATTATTTGCCTTTGTTGCATTCATTTTTGTTTATAAAATACTAATTACCTCTTTTATTGTTTGAAGGGATTAAAAGTTAATAGGAGAAACTAAATAAACAGAACGCCATTCTGCACAAACTATATAAGCTGGTAATTAATTTCTGGCCTCCTCTGAGCTAATTAACTCATATAAAGAAATGAAGTTAATGAACCATAATTCTAGTCATACAAGTGTAGATACAAGCAGTTTGACTTAATGAATTAATAAGATATTTCCTTTCTTAGAGGTTTTTCGATTGTGTTCCTAATCTGAAGGCCCCTTTAATGTTCCTCTCTGGTTAAAATGTTTAATAAATGGGGGGCAACCTGGTGATGGGCGTTAGCATGTGGCATCGTCACACAGGCAACTGGATCCTGGAAAGCGGTCCGTCCCTGCCATGGCCCGTGGGTACCCAGGTGTGCCCCTTTGAGGGAAGAAGAGGCTACTTGCATCACAGGGCCTTTCCACCTGCCTCAGACACATGGAGGTAAACTGAGGAAGTGCCCCTGTGGGCTGCCTAAGGCCACATCTCTTCATAAAAGTCATAGACGTTTCCTCCCTCCATTAATATTCTTTGTTTTTTACATTTGCACCTTCTGAGAAGACTCTCCTCTGACATCTGATCAGGTTGAAAACCATCTTTCCCTTTGCCTTTCATGTCGGCAGCCTTCTCATGGGGCATTAAGAATGGCAAAAGCCATATTTCTTTTATATTTTGGGCATAAAAGTAGTACCCACAGCGGTGTTGTTAAAGGGTTAAATTGTTTTCTCGAGGCACCACTCAGGATGTAGAAAGGTGTATTTTTGTGTAAACTTATGTTTTAAAAAATGATTCACCTTAAACTCTGTATTTTCACTAATTTGCTTCTCAGAAGTGAAGGTGTTTTAAGATAAATACCTGGGTATGAGTATTAGCACAGGTCCCAGGGCACTTGCTCTGTACGTAATTGGAGGGGTGGATTTATGGCACAAACATGTCTGATGTCATGTTGCCAAAAGTCAAGAGCGTGGGTTGGACCTGCAGTAAAGATGTGCTTTAATTTTGCAGTGAAGTCTGTGCTGTCCTTACTGCCTCCCAGGTAAGGTGTAGGATCCTCCTTAGCCTGCAGGTTCTGGTCAACAGCCAGTGTTCACTATGAAAATGGAAAAGAAAATTAGAAGGAAGGGAAGACCGCGTGGGCGTGTGCTGAACCCCAAGGTCATTATTGGACTTAATGGTCCCATCGATGACCAAATGCTGTTCTAATCTTGCCTTTGTTGACTTGAAACTAAAATTTCTAGAGGTTATGTTGTCCAAGATCACCCAGCTAGTCAGTGGGAGGACAGGGATTTGAAGAATATGTCGGCACTGACCTTATGCATTTAACCAGCATCCTCTCCTGCTGCCCATCACTTTTCTAGAACATGGGCCCCTGCACCCAAGCTGGCAAGATTGGGTGACTGTCTTCATGGGCACAGGGCCTGTGCCAGCCACTCTGTGACATCCTGAGCAGAGCGAGCCTTGCAACAGGGATTCAGAGTGACTCCTACTTCCGTCCACCCCTCCCCTCCAATCTTGGAAACAATGATGATCATGCAAACAGCAATAATAATAAAAACTGTAAAAACAATAATGAGATCAGAGGCAAGGCGGAGGGAGTTAATGGGGTCCTCTGCGCTCTACCTCTGCTCCAGGGACACCAGACAGCCTCCCTGAGCCGCTGGGCTCTCAGCTAAAGCTGGGCTTCCTAAGGAGCTGAGGGGAGGGAAAGCATGGATGTGCTTGGCGTGGCAGGAAGCAGAGGTGTCCTGTGACAACCACACATGCCCCTGTGTCTCAGGACCTGACCTTTACTGCACTGCAAATGGGCTTTGACTGGCTTGGTGTTTGTGCCTCAGCAGAACTTCTAAGGCAGGACGTTTCAGTGGCCAGGGAAGGCCCAGCTGGCTTCTCTTCTTGGTGATGGTGAGCCCTTCCCTGGAGAAGTGGGGAGTGGTGACTCTAACCATTTTCCATTCCCTGTGGGACAGGTGAGGAATCCAACTGAGGGGGAAGATGAATGGAAACCTGGGCAAAGCACTGTGAGCTTGAACGGTACAAACAGAGGCAAAGTCGGCAAGCTTCCAATGCCTGCTTCTTCCTGGTGGGCAGCCTCTATCTCCTGTCTTTGCCAAGTGCCAGCCTTGGGCCCGATTTGATGGCGTGTGAGCCAAATCCAGTCTCCTGTGCCTCCTATTGGGATTCCTTGCCAAGGCAACCAAGAACTATGCACATATGTTCACATATAAAATATGGGTGCTAAACTGGAGCATCGTGGGAGGAGACGATTTATTTTAAGCCAATCCAAGATTATCTTTGAGATTTCTTAGGGAATTTTAAGGAAACCTTGAACTTTCATCCACACGGACTTTTAGCATACTGTGAAAAGAAAGAAACACTGAGAGAGAGAGATCAATCAATCAACCAGCAGAAATAACTTGAGTGATATCCAGAGAGGATGTTGTTCTTGTCCCGTCCTTCTCCAACACGCATTAACTAACATCTAAGGACTCCATGGAGCCCTTTGCTCCTGCGTTGCAATTGGTTAATCAATTCATTCCCCTCCTCCGATCGAGAGTGAGGCTGACACAGGCTCAGAAATGGATTTCATCTTGATTTAGTAAATTTCATTTATCCGTCTCCATTATTTACTCAGATGCTAAGAATACATCTTTCCTTGGCCATTTGCTCCTAATTGATGAGGTGGCCATGCGTGCGGTCCCAGGGCCTCAGAGATGGGCTGTCTCTGCTTTTGATCGACTGTCTATGAAGTGGCCTTTTAGAACTTATAGCGGCCTCTTCTCTGCCCACGCCAGCACTTGTTATTAATGAAAAGCATGACTGTCAGGTACTGGGAAGCCATCTAATTAAACAGCAAGATTTCCATAAAATGAGTTTGAAATCAATCGGTCAATACGGAAACCACTTAAGAAGATGTAAGTATGATAAAGTGCGATTTACTAGTAGCTGCACAAGCAGTGGGCACAGTGTTCCTTTGAGACTCAAAGGTTTGCGTGCGTCTTGGGCTCCCCTAACAATTGTTACCAAGTCACTTATTTTCCTCTTAGAATTCAGAGGATTCAGACATATTATCTCAGGCAAAACCACAGCTATAGGCCTCCCTACCCTGAGGACATTTTCTGACTCAGGTGCATGGAGCACGTGGACCCGGCTCAGGTCCAGGTACCGACCTGAGGAGCGGATTCACCCCATCAGTCACCCGTCTGCAGGGTAAATTGGCTCTGGATCTGCTGAGACTCCGAGATCCTCTGAACTAGGCAACTGAGTCATTTGAATGTCCTATCTGTGCTTAACTCTTTGTAAATACTTAAAGGTTCTATAGCCACCCTATCCAAGAGAGAAGAGAAATGTGTCAGATATTTCCATCACATTTCCTTTTGCCCCCTAAAATCAAGAACTCTCTATTATGGAGGAATTTCATTAAAAACTTTGACAGTGAAAGATATAAATAATATATCCAGCCTCTAGTCTGCTCTATATGACGCAACCATATGCTTGGGTCCCCAAAGTTTCATTCTGAATCCACTGCTCTTTCCTCTCATGCCATCGCCCTGGTGACCCCAGGTGACCCTGCATTTCACAGCCACTGTCAGGCCCCTGGTCTGAGTCCCTGCAGCTGAAAGACCCACTGGGCACCTCAGACCACATGGCAGTGCGTTGTTCTCATTCACTCCTTCCCCTACAAGCCACTCCTTCCTCTCTGAGCATTTCCAGAATTTAGCGCAGGGATCATAGTGCTTCAATCCCAAGCCAGAAAGCAGGGGACTGTTCTGGATGGCTGTGTGTCACTCACGTCGCACGCTCGGCACGCAGCAGAAACTCTGTCCCCTCTCCTCTCTGCAAAGCTGGCACTCGCAATGTTCCTACCTATGGAAACAGCGCTGGACATTGGAATTTTTTAGAATAAAAACCTGTCGTGATGAGATGTGAATTTTGTAAACTAATAAGTTGAACCTCAGGAAACAGCTACTTTCACAGAGACAGTCAGCAATATATCAGAATATCAGCAATTTCCTAAGTTTGCTCCAATAGAAGTGATAGTCATCATCCTCATGACTTGAATTCCTAATGGGTGCCTCCAGTTTTCACGCTGAAATACACAAGTGAGCTTGTCCTCCGAGAGTGCTCACAGCCAGGCTCCATCCCACACTTCCGGACGGAGCAGCCTCTGCTGCCCTCTGAGCTGCGCGGTCTCATTAGAAAGTGAAGGTGATGTGTTTGGGGGACGGAGCGCCTCTGCCCTCTCGTCCTGCTCCTTGCTATGACTGTCACCACTGCACTCAGTTCGCACGCACGGGGGGCACGCTGCTAATACTCAAAACATCAGAAATATGAGGAAACAGCCTGTGACTTGTCAGAACTAATGATAACACAGAGTTTTAGGGAAACAAAAAGAAAAGCGCTGACACCCACATAATTACGTCAAGATAGAAACGGAAGCATCCTCCTGCCACTTCCATTATCTGCCTTTGAGACTGTGGTGCCATACACTGGCTGCTGTGGGGACTCTGCCCACGTCCCCTGTTGATAGTGTCAAAATGGACAGGCTGTCATTTATGCCCATCACACTTTCTATGTTCTAGTTTGAGGCACTTTGAAAAATTGCTATATATACACTGAGTGGCCAGATTATTATGATCTCTGAAAGCATAATAATCTGTCCACTCAGTGTGTGTGTGTGTGTGTGTGTATGTATATATATATATATATATATATATATATATATATATATATATATATATATGAGGCCTGGTGCATGAATTCGTGCATGAGTGGGGTCCGGCCAGCCTGGCCAAGGGGAGGGGACATGGGCGTTTGGCCGGCCTGCCTGCTGGTCAAGGGGACAATTTGCATATTAGCCTTTTATTATATAGGATATACACTGAGTGGCCAGATTATTGTGCGTTCAGAGATCATAATAATCTGGCTACTCAGTGTATATATGTTACATACATACTAGAGGCCTGATGCATGAATATTCATGTAAGAGTAGGCCTTTCTTCCCCCGGCTGCCAGCACTGGCTTCCCTCTGGCACCCAGGACCCGGGCTTCCCTCCTACAGCCACTGGCAGGCACCCGGGACCCGGGCTGGCTTTCCCCCGGCCCTGGCTTTGTCAGGAAGGATATCCAGAATGACATCCGGAAGACATCCAGTCTAATTAGCATATTACCCTTTTATTATTATAGATAGCAAATCCAGTTTATATGAAACATAAACTGGATTTGCTATATGTATATAACATATATATGTGAAACACAAACCATGACTCAAATTAGAGTAACAATGAGTCGATTAGAGGAAAAAAATAAATTCCTACACAAATAAGAAAAAGCTTAAACACATCATGATCAAGCCATATGTCTGGTACCATCATCTCTTAAGTACCATAAATCTGTACAGATGTGCAGACCCATGGACTCCAGACGGCCAGTGAATTCCTCCTCTACTGTGGCTGCCATGGTTTCCCAAGTCTTTCGAAAGGCAAAAGATTAGATTTTATGAATATTAAATTACTTTAACAAATGAACTGATGATATCATCTTAAACTTTCTTCTATCTTTTCTTAACTAACTATATTCATTTAACACTTGAGATATTCATCCATTTCTGGTTAACTTTACTGGCATTTTTCTGAACTTTCCCACCATGCAGCATTTGCTAATCTTGATAGGAGAGAAAAAGAAATCAGAACTGTTTCTGTTGATGCTGGAATTTTTTATGTTTAGAAAAGAGCAGACCTAAAAGTACCAAGAATGTTTAATTATTTTACCTGGAAGTTAGAGATTATCTCTTCCCTCTCCCATGTTTGCCTCCAAAATTAAAAATGCATCCATATGCCCTAACCGGTTTGGCTCAGTGGATAGAGCGTCAGCCTGCGGACTCAAGGGTCCCAGGTTCGATTCCATTCAAGGGCATGTACCTTGGTTGCGGGCACATACCCAGTAGGGGGTGTGCACGAGGCAGCTGATCAATGTTTCTCTCTCATCGCTGATTCTAACTCTCTATCATTCTCCCTTCCTCTCTGTAAAAAATCAATAAAATATGTATTTTTTAAATGCATCCATACCAGCAACAGATTGAACCCCTCCGTGTTTTAAATGATGGCAACCTAATTATGAATAAAACTTGAGGAATGCCATTAAAAATATCACCAGTTGTTGCATAGTTGAATCTTTTAGGATATATTTAAACCAAATTATATTTATCAAAAATAGTCAAATAAGTTTTAAATTCATATGAAATGGTAGGGCATAAAAAATAACTAATATTTGACAGAAACCTTTTGTTACCAGTAAGAAAGTTTCATATGAAATTGTAGGGCATAAAAAAATAACAAATATCTGATAGAAAGCTTTTGTTTTCCAGTAAGAAAGTTTAAATTTTGAAGAAGAACAACAAAATTTTAAGAAAGATAGATATTTTATTAATATTAGTATGTATTTATGTGCTAATTTTTCTATTTAGACCAGGGAGGGTGTTGATTATAAGTAGCTGTAGCTGACCATGTATGTGTATTAGTCATAACTACAAGTCCTAAACACTCAGAGTTGATGTGATATGCATATATGCATAGCCCATGGACACAGATAATAGTGAGGTGAAGGCCTGGGGTGGGATGGGAGTTGGGTGGAGGGGGGCAAAGAAGGGGAAATATGAGACATCTGTAACACTCAACAAAAATAATTTTTTTGAAAAAGTAAAAACAATAAAGAAGGAAATATTACTTCTCTATACTATTTGTCATTGTCTCTCTCTGTGTTTATTCACACATTCTTTTTGGATTACATGCACACACATGTGCACACACGTGTGAACATGTTAGACAAGGGAACTGAAGACATACCTTATTTTCCCCATCATTTCTGAGTCATCCAGGAGGATGTTCCATGTTCTAAGGACGCGGACATGTCTGGGTTGGACTGAACTGATGATGCTCCTGGTTGCTCTGACATTGCTAAGCCACTCATTATGCATCACACTCTTCCACTACTGGGCTGGCACCCATTTGTCGTCTACTGATTCACGCTAATTCAAACAGTTTATAATGTGTCAGAATTTTTCCAGGGGATATGGAGAGATGCGCTGGGGAGGCTTGCACAGACACTGATAATTAGCACATTAGCCCTTGGGTTGTTTGCTATTTTTGTTTCTGCAAAAGGAAAAAAAAACACACAAAATACCTGAATATGTTTAAAAAATAAATAAAATAAAACCACTGGATATTTACACAAAAGGCAAACACAATTAAAACACCCACGCAAACACACACTTGCACACTCGCACAATGCACAAATATACACCCCTTTGTACAAACCAGTGAGCTCCTAATTTCTACCAGAATTGACATAATTTATGCAACTCGACACTGATAAAGGAGACCTGTGAGTTTATATTGCACCAATATCCAATTAAAACGTCCGTCTCACACACGTTTAATAAATAACCAAATGTTCTGTTTGCATGATTTACTTCTAGAGCCCGCTTCTCCCATGTCAGAGGGACTGCTTCTGCCTTTGGTTAACTTACGAAGCATCATTGTGACATAATTCCTTGGTTCAATCACGTTTACTGAGGCGTTATATTAATATCCACATAAGGTCTTAGAACAGGCCTGGGCGCTGTGGTCATCAACGAAGCAATGCAATCCCCTGCCACATCTCAGTGTTGGGAGAAGAACAGTGTGGCAAGGCAATGACAGGATAATGTGACACTGAAAATAACATTCAATTTATTAAATTTTTTTTGCCTGAAAGTTAACTTTCTATTAAGCAGGAAAAATAACTCTAATTTGGTGAAAAAGAGGGTTTTTTTTGAGATATGATTCCAGTCTATACTTGCAAAATAGTATTCTGTTGCCCTGAGGATATATTCATCACTTTAATAGAAAAATGTAGTAAACGCATCCTTGGTCACTGTAGCCCAAGCTCAGTGCCTTTGTGTACCTGTTACTGCGTTGGCTCTGCTCCTGGCAGCGCCTGGATTTTATCAGACGCTGGGATTCTCACCGGCAGGAACTATGGAGCTAAACATGAAAATAGCTTCATAAATGTAACATCAAAAATGTTAGCTTAGCCCTAGCTGGTTTGGCTCAGTGGATAGAGCGTCGGCCTGTGGACTGAAAGTTCCCAAGGTCGATTCCAGTCAAGGGCACATGTAGGGGGCATGCACGAGGCAGCCAATCAGTGATTCTCTCTCATCATTGATGTTTCTCTCTTTCTCTCCCTCTCCCTTCCTCTCTGAAGTGTTAACTTAGCTTAGTAAGGAATGCAACAGTGAAAAATAAAAGCTTCCACAAAAGCAATCTTTATTTCCTAAGTTTTCAAATCCTTTAAAAATATAATGTTTTTGGAAATCCTTTTAATACAAGTTTCAAATGAGAAAGGACACAGCCTACATTTTTCTATTAAGTCAAGTCAACCTGAATCTTCTTTGGAACAATAATGTGACAACAATGATTCTTCTTAATGCTTTGTCACCTGTTGTCCTTTTGCTGAGGAAATTTAAAAGAGGATTTTGAAATTTTATAAAATTATTATTAAACTTCAAAATTTGTAAATTGATATGAATTGTAGCCCTAACCTTATATGTATAATTTCTTGTTTATATCTAAATATTTTTAAAACAAGTACCCTGTGTGCATGCTGGCACCCAAACCTTCTTACCAGGACCACTATCTCCTGAGCCAGAGGCACCATGACCCTACTCCTGCTGTTTGAACTATTTCAGGACCCTCTTTGGTTTCACACAAATGCAATAATAATAATGATGATGTCACCTTAATTAAAAGAGCCCAAGTTGTGCTGTGAATGTATTCACATGCTATTTCTGAATGTTAGGAAGTGTTAATAGGCATGAAGCACAGAGAGCTTGTGGGGTTTGCCCAGATCGCACAGCACAGCAGTTCTTAGGTGAATCTTTGCAATAGAGAGAATGTCAGCCATTTGTCCAGTGTGGAACCAAGCAGGGAAGAAAGCAGGAGAGAGAGGAAAAGAGGGATGGGAGAAGGAAGGAGCGGGCAAGGCATCTGTCTGAGTCACCCATCACCACCACCACCCCCCTCCCCAAAGGACTCACAACTCCCTGTCACAGCAGATAACCAGAATCACAGTGTAAAACTGCCCGACTTTTATTTCTGCCTTCCCAAGCTATCGGCTCCTTCCCTAATAATCGGGATTTATTACTGGGCCCATCTGCTGCCTCCATAAGGTCAAAAGGTAAACCACAGGCATGGCCGAAGTCACCGTCAAGGTGGCTGGCAGCAAATAGACCCTGACAAGTGTACTTTTAAAAGAATATTGTTGTAAGAGCACTCTGGACATGAAAGTCAAGCTGATAAAGAAAATAAAACCTAAAATACTAAAAAGATGTCAAGTTTTAACCCATTAATCCAAGTGATGGAGTCCAGCTGTCAGTCTTGTGCCTGGGCAGCGGTCAGAAAGAAGAATGGGCCCCTGTGCTGCAGGGACTGCCCTCAGGTCCATCTCTGAGCACCCCACACACCAGGCACTGCCCTCCCGGAATCACCCTGGGACTTATGTCTGCAAACGTGGACACAGAGAAGAGGGGTGAACTAGCAAGCCACATTCTCCAACTTCCAAAAGCAAGATCACACATAAAAACACGTGCTTTCCACTCTGCTATCGAATTGTAAAACCTTGCTTCCTGCAGGAAGCTTTGGACGTTGACCAGGTATTCTGGTTTTTGTAAATGTTGAAAAGACTGGGACATTTTTGACAGTGAATTTTGTCCACACAGTCAAAAATGTCAAAAGGACGCAGCTAACGTTGAAGTTTCCAGATGACTCTGTGTGTGTGTGTTCTTTATCAGCTTTGAGCCAGGAAATTCCTTTGCCCTTTTCATTCTCAGATGAGAATGGAAAGTAAGACAGAGAAGTTGATGTAAGCTGCAGCTCCCTCTTTTCCAGTGGAGATGGAGGATTTTTCCTCACAGTTTGAGAACAAATTAGAAATCCACAAATAATTACTTGCTAATGCTTTAAAGAGGTTGTTTGCTTCCACACAGCATCCCCCAAAACAAATTACAGGTGGCTAACAATTGATGTAAAGTCTCATCATTCCTTTACTCTCTGGGTCATTCATTGCCAGCATCATTTTGTTTTGTTTTTCCCTTCTTCATACCAAGAACTCAGCAGGTAGAGATTTATAGCACCGATATGCAGACTGAGTCCCACACACCCCATAAGATAGATTCCGTGCCCCACCCTTCAGGCTCACCTCGTTACACCTCCTTAGATCTTCAGGTTTGGCTTCTACGCAGGGGCATCCTCTACCAGAGTGATGGTATTAAGACTGGGCACATCCATTTGTCCTGCATGGATGTGTCCACCTTGCAGGATGGCAGCAATGAGTAAACTTCTGACCTTAGACTGAGCAAATGCTGGAGAAGTACTGAGTGGCCCACTGTAGCTTGTGCCATGGCTTCAACAACACAGGGTCATTATCGGGGTTAAAGGAGGTTACACATAAGAGCATGTTTAGCCCAGCACCTGGCATATTGCAGGCCTTCACCAAAAGGCAGGTGTGTATGACAGGACTGTTTTCCTCTTTAAGATTTCCTGGATTCCTCATTCTAATCCATGTTTATATCCCACCTAGCTCCTGACACATTTCTTTTTTCATAGGATCAATGAACGTTGGTTTTGTTTCCATTTTCTCGTTTGTGATTCTACTTTCTCTTATCTCCTTCCACTTGGAGTTGTATCGAGAAAGATTTACTAAGTGATTGATTTGAATTGTTACTGCAGGGACGACGAGGAGGTGATTTTATAGCCACCTTGGTTCGTGGCCGCATCCCAACCTCCCCCCACACTGCCCCACCTGCGGCTGCATGCAAACACATGGAGTCTGGTGGGGGCTTGCCACAGCTCAGACCTCGGATCTTAGTGTTCCAGGTAGAGAGACCTGTGCCCCCTCCTCGTCTTTTTTCTCTAATTTTCTTAGAGATTTTAAGAGGTTTATAAATACTGATACCTTAATGTTCTATTTTCTACCAACTCTTCTTCACACGACTTCCTTATTCTTTGTTCCAAAATGTAGACACGTGGCTGCAAGGCCATAAAATGCAGGGGTTTTCCCAGAGCACGGGGCCATCTTGATCCTGGCACGGCTGGGAGAAAAGTGGTACTGTGTGTGAGGATAGATGTCATTGCCTATGTGCTTCAGAAGTGAGATGACAGTATACAGTTTGTGCGTAAATGCTGTCGTGATTAATAAGCCACAGTTTGACCTAATGGTGTTGCTGGGTTCACAGTAGCATGTATTATTTGCCATCAGACTATCCCGTGTGAAACTACTGTCCCCATGGGGAGCCTAAAAATGTTTGATGTAAAATCCAAAAGATTAAGAGGTGCCCACACTAAAGAAAACAAATACATCAGAATAAAAGGGTCCCCGAGTTCTGCAGAAAATGCACTTTCTTTAACACACCACACTCAACCCAAGTGGACTTTGAGATGTTGAGATGAGGGAAGATAAGGTGAGTTCTAACACAGGGCGAAGCATAGGTATTGGTATCTAGAGAAATTTGTATGATGGGGTGGCCTCCAACAGTTCACGAATAATCAGACGGCTGCAAAGGATGGAGAAACAAGGTGACTCCAAATCCTGGCTTCAACAATGCTCATTAATTGAAGCGCAAAAATAATCTAATACACGTCTGTTTAACCCTTTGCACTCACTTGCTTTTTTCTCGATTCCTTTATTCTATTCGGGATTTAATTTTTTAAATACCCCAGATTTTACAAAGCTCGGCACTAGAATAAAAAACTGGAGTTTCTTTTCATACAAACTTATTTATTTGGACTTTTTTATATTTCAAATTATTGATACATTCAATACAATTCGACATACAAGCTGCTACCGATGCTAACCGTGTCGAGTCACACTCGACAACCGAGTGCAAAAATTCAAAATTACATGCACCACTGCAGTGGTCCAGGAACACAAACATTAATTACATGAGTTTCTGAGTCCCACCCAGGCAGGACCACGGTCTTGGCCTTGAGGAAGATGCTCTCTGTCACCTCCAACCTGCACAGCCCTCAGCAGCAGAGCTCATAAGGAGCACACCTGGAATCTTCCCAAGGGCACAGGGGAGAGAAGGCACAGAGTGGGCAGGGCCCCAGGGACAGGGACACGGGGCAGTGCCCAGCAGCTCCAACGGGGAAATCAGGTCTCAGCCCAGACATTGGAGACAGAGAGCAGAGACCGCAGGAGGTTGGGGCCCCATGGGTCAGTACCACCACTCTCTTGTCACTTCTCTGCACAATCACTTGCTCACCTGCACAGAAAGGGCACACATGTGACCATAACAGAATGCCATGTTTGTGATTCGGAGGCTCCTGGCTCCCAGCTAACCTGTGCCTTTGTTCTTCTGCTTTATACTACATGGGAGAACTTGGAACCCCCCCCCCCCCACCTCCAGTCTGACTAATGTTTTCTGTGCTCTTTTTGGAATTTAATGGAAGAACCTTTCAAGTCTGTTTTGCTCTCCTTCCAAAGTGGCAAATATCAATTTAGCTAATGAGGCACAGGTGTAATTGTAGGCATTCCTTCAAGAATTCTTCAGCTATGAATCTGCCTCGCACTACGCAGCACGGCTCTGTAATTGTAGTTCGCTGGGAAAATTCACGGCTGCAATGGCCCTCACGCTCACACTTCCACCTGTGTGTACGCGGCGTGGACCTCGTGTTAGTACATTGTGATGCGGTAAATAACAGCGCACCAGCCTGGGGCTGAGGCGCTCTCCCACGGCGTTCCTCCTCGGCTGTCTGGTTGCATCTCGTGTAGATGCCATTCTCGCATCGGTAAAGAGCGTCGCTTAGGTGAGGCCAAAACGGGTCAGTGTCCTCCCTCCCCCATGATCATTTGGTCAGAGGCGGCCATCGCTCCTCCAGCCCACCCACATGATGGTTCTGGTACTGAATGTTGACGATTTGGTGTTAGTTAAATTCCAGACTCTCATTTTCAAGTCATTTTTTCAGGAACCACACACCTGAACTGCACCACCACCAGCCCCAGCTTGTGGGGAAAGCCTACCAGATGGGTCAGATCATCCCATTATCCACCGAGATTTGAACAGAACCAGAAAGTAGTAGGACTGAACGTGCACCTGGATTCTAGCACACCACTATTAACAAAGCTGAATATTTAATTAGAGAACCTGGCAACCGTGGGGTACCTAGCGTGTGTAGAAGAGATACTTAACATTGCTCAAGCTCAATGGCCAGTTGTCTGTAACTATAACAGCTTAGCTCAAGACTTTTCATTCTTCCAAAGCATCACGTACTTTCACAAATGCATTGTCCCTCCTGGTCTGTCACCAAGTTTATTATTCAACATAAAGGGAAATTCAAAAGGTGTTCTCTCACCCAGGGCAAATGCTGCATTGCTAAATTGTTGTGCTGTTTTATTATTTTCAAAAATTAAATTTGTAAGTTAGATTGGTGTTATATAAGTTATATTTAAAAGAAAACATCACATTTGAAGCAAATTACTGTTAGTTAATTGTGTTAACTTGAAAATATTATTAAAACATGTTGCAATAAAATTAGTTCCGAGTATATATGGTCATTTGATATAGGAGCAAAGGCAGTCTTTTCCATAAGAGCATCTTGACCTGTGATCACTACATCCCCCCAGCTGCAGGGCAGCCCAGCCCCTGCTGCTCCATGAAGATGCACAGAAGGAAATCTGACAAGCTAAAAATCCACGGGTGGTGGGCAGAGGTGAGGGTGGATCACACGGAGATGAAGAGCGTGAATTACTCAGAGCTGTGACGCCAGTTCTGATTTATTTGTGAAGTAGGATCATTCTTTCAGTGACTGCCTTAGCAGAGGGGTAGAGACAGTAACTTCCTGACAGTTCCAGGTCTCTGAAGGTTGCATATTATCCATTGTTGCACAAAACCGCTGAGGCAACCATTTATTACCTCCATTGTGGCAAATGCAGGTACATGAACTTTTAAATTTTATTATTTTAATGTAACTAACAATGTGTCCATAATGTATCTACACATGAAAGATAAGAACTGTTGGTGAAGTAAGCCTATACCTTTTTCTTAATAAAATGGAATAAATGGCTTAACATTTATAGAAGTTTTGTCTCCTTTTCAGCATAGTCATGCATTGCTTAACAACGGGGATAGGTTTTGAGAAATGTGTTGTTCGGTGATTTCCTCACCATACAAACATCACAGAGGCACTAACACACACCTGGATGGTATAGTCCACTATATACCTCGACTATGTGGTACAGTCTACGGCTCATAGGCTGCACACCTGTGCAGCACATTACTGTACTGATTTCTGTAGGCAATTGTAACACAATGGCAAGTATTTGTGGATCTAAACATATCTAAACATAGAAAATACAGTAAAAATATCCTATATAATAAAGAGGTAATATGCAAATTGACCATTACTCCAATACACAAGATGGCCGCCCCCATGTGGACACAAGATGGCCACCACAAGATGGATGGCAGGGGAGGGCAGTTGTGAGTGATCAGGCCAGTAGGGGAGGGCAGTTGGGAGGGACCAGGCCTGCAGGGGAGGGCAGTTCGGGGCAACCAGGCCAGGAGGGGAGGGCAGTTGGGGGTGACCAGGCCTGCAGGGGAGGGCAGTTGGGGGTGACCAGGCCTGCAGGGGAGAACAGTTAGGGGCGACCAGGCCTGCAGGAGAGGGCAGTTAGAGATGACCAGGCCTGCAGGGGAGGGCAGTTAGGGGCAATCGGGCCAGCAGGGGATCAGTTAGGTGTCGATCAGGCTGGCAGGGGAGTGGTTAGGGGGTGATCAGGCTGGCAGGCAGAAGCAATTAGGGGCAATCAGGCAGAGGCAGGCAAGCAGTTGGGAGCCAGCAGTCCTGGATTGTGAGAGGGATGTCCGACTGCCCGTTTAGGCCCGATCCCGGTGGAATTGGGCCTAAACAGGTGGTCGGACATCCTTCGAGGCGTCCCAGATTGGAGAGGGTGCAGGCTGGGCTGAGGGACACACACCCCCTCTGCATGAATTTCGTGCACCGGGCCTCTAGTATGGTATAAAAGAAAATGTGTGTGTGTTTGTGTTTGTGTGTGTGTGTTTGTGTGTGTGTGTGTGTATGTGTGTGTGTGTTCCCACATGAGTTAGGGAAGCTGGGGGAGGGCTGTAAAGGGAAGTGCTAGAGGAAGAGTAGATGTCAGAAGGAGGAAGGGAGGGCAGAGATGGGAGAGACTCAGAGAGATTAAAAAATAATGGGAGAGAGAAAGAGAAAGAGAGAGAGAGGAGCAGGATTGGGCAGAGAGATAAAGAGAAACAGAAGGAATGGAAGTGGGTGTATGTGCACAAATGTGGGTGTGCATGAACAACTTTTGTTATTTTTTAAAATTTATTTTTCTCTATTGGATTCTTGTTTTTAATTTCAATTACATCTGTTCTAATATGCCAAGGTTGCAGATTTGATTCCCCAGTTGGGGCACATACAAGAATCAACCAGTGAATGCGTAAATAAGTGGAACAACAAATTGATGTTTCTCACTCTCTCTATCTCCTTTTTACTCTAAAACCAATAAATTAAAAAAAATAGAATGCCATCATGAATGACAAAAGATGACAGTGTAGATTAATGTGTTCAGTCTTTAAATTGTGGAAAAAAATTTAACCCCAATAAATTTATTTTCTGATTTATAATCTGCCTCATAACAAATTATTTATGCACAAAGAAGAAAAATTCATGGAACTACTTGAATATTGGTTCTTTTTGTTGGAAATATTTTAATTATTTATATGTTTGGCCTTATATTTTTTGGGTCATCTATATTTTTACTATTTCTTCTTATTCACACAACCAAAAGAATGTATCATCTGTTTCTCAGATTTTTTATTTGTTTTTTACACATATGGGTTTATTGTGTTCACAGTAATAAGCTGTTATAAGAAACCAAAAATGTTTTACTAATTACTGAAAGAGGGAAATAAATACAATACCAAGAAAATGTCATTTAAAATATTACATCTGTTTTCTATTTTTGAACCTTCATTACTTCTAATTCAACTCCTCTCATCATGACTCACACTGCATATTCATTATGGAACCAGATTTATTAGAAACTGTATTTTATATTAAATCACCCAAAAAAGGATCCCGGCTTGTAAACACATCATCGCAACTTTGGCTGAGGCCCTGAAATGACACATATTATTTGTATCAAATTCTCCTTCTAACCCAAGAATTCATCCTTATCTCCTGAATATCTGTTTATGATATATTTTTCCAGGATAATAAAATGTGATAAACTTCTGCAGGCATTAGACAACACTTACACTCATAATGACTATAGTCCAACAGATTTTATTCAGTACCCTATATAATAAAGAGGTAACATGCAAATTAACTCTCACGCCCTCACAAGATGGCTGCCTACGACCAGGCTGGCATGGGGGTTAGTGAGGGATGACCAAATAACTGAACAAGCAGGCTGCATGGGGCGACCAGGCTGGCAGAGGGGGTCAGTTGGGGTGAACAGACCGGCCGGGTCAGGGGAAGTAGGGGTGACCAGGCCAGCAGGGGGGACAGTTAGGAGCAACCAGGCAGGCAGCGAGGAGGCAGTTGGGGGCGACCTGTCCAGCAGTGGGGGGAAGTTAGGGGCAACCAGGCCAGCAGGGGGGACAGTTAGGGGCCATCAGGCCGGCACACAGAGGCAGTGAGAGGCAATCAGGCTGGAAGGGGTGCAGTTAGGGGTGACCAGGCAGGCAGGCAGGTGAGCAATTAGGAGCTACGGTCCAGGATTGTGAGAGGGATGTCCGACTGCCGGTTTAGGCCCGATCCCCGGGATCAGGCCTAAACCGGCAGTCAGACATCCCCTGAGGGGTTCCAGATTGGAGAGGGTGCAGGCTGGGCTGAGATGACCTCCCCCCCCCCCCCCATGCACAAATTTCATGGACTGGGCCTCTAGTTTGAGAATAAGAGTAAAGTTTCAAACCCTAAAAAAAAGAATATTTTTTATGGTTGTTTGCCTTTTTGAAATTATTCATGGGTGATTTCGAGGGGAAATTATTATAAATCCACACTGAGAAAGAATGATTTAGAAATAATCATTGTAAATGGCAGTATCACCCAGAATCATGGATTGATATATATTAGAAGAGACATAAACATATAGAATATAGAAAATTAGTGTTTAGAGGCATGGATCAGACTGTCAGGCCTCAGAGGGAGGGTAGAGGAGGGTGGGGCTAAAGGGGAGAGATCAACCAAAGGATTTGTGTGCAAGCATATGAGCCTAACCAGCGGTTAAGGACAATAGGAGGGTGGGGGCATGTGTGGGGAGGGGGGTAAGATGGGAATGGGGGGATGAGGACAAATATGTGATACCTTAATCAATAAAGAAATTTAAAAAAAAAGAAAATTAGTGTTTAACATGATTATGTCAAGATCTTTTATCAGAATGGAGCCTCAAACCTAGAAAATGGCATTTATGACCAAACATGAAAAATTTTGCACATATTTTAGAAAGTTTACAGATCGACTTATCTGTCGATGTCATAAACCCTTGCTAAACATACAGATATGAAGTTATTTACAGATTGTATCTGAGAGTTCATTACGTATGCTGGAATATTTTCAGTGGAAATCCTGAAACAACTTGGTTTTGAAAGAAATTAACCTTCTGGGTTTCTTTAGGTTCAATTTTTATTATGAGATTGCCCAGAAAACTTACTGTAAGCAGGATGTCCAAGGAGTCAGGGCATGGGACCTAGTCTAGAAGGCCAGGAGTGGAGAAATTAGAAACCACAGTGAGTGAACCCCAGCAGAGCATCTGAGCAGTGGAGAAACCACAATGATACCTGAGCACCAGGAGCTTGGGGAAGCAGGGCAGACACCACTCCCATCCTCTGTGTCATCAAACAACTTCCCACCTGGATGTCCTAAAAAGTGTATCATAAAAGTCACAGTTCACATGTTCTGTGACAATGCAAAAGCTGTAGCTTTTAAACTCAGAAGAGAATGGAGACAATAAAATAATGGAAGTTAGATCAATTTAAAAATAATAATGGTGATGATGGAAATTAAGAAAACAATAAAGTAAGGCTATCTCCCAGAACTGAAGGGGTCACCAGGCACATGAGCTACCTAGAAAATGAATTTTAGATGCAGCACAGCAAAGCACATCATTGTAACATGTCTTATCACCCAGGGATAAGATGAGAACCCTAAAAACTTCCAGAGTGAAAGGATGAGCTGTGAGAAGGGCATCGTTATTTCTCTAAAGGAACACCAGAAGCTAAAAGAATATGGAGCAATTCTTCAGGATTCTCAAAGAAAATGATTTAACACTTAGAATTTTATACCCAGCTCAGGTATGAACATTGGATAAGGATATTTTGAAGACAGGTAAGGGCTTGAAAATTTTAATTCCTGTGCACCTTTGGAGTAAACCACAAAAGGGAAAGGAATAGGGTTCTTACCCCAGGGGAGACCCGCTAGAATGGAGAATCTGAAGAGAGTAAGGGATAGCGGTTGTTGGACTGGGTTCCAAAGTCATAAAGGCCCATGTGTAACTTGCCCTAAGGAATCTTGCCCTAAGATTGTATAACATGTAGAATAGAAAAAGTCCTTATATTATGTACAACTAACCACAAAAAAAGAATGTTTAAAATTGTAACTTGTGACAAGCACCATGAACTTGAACATGCCTGGGGACAGAGAACATGAGGCCCCATGTAGTACAAGGCTGTGTTCATTAGAATTTGGTTGAATTACAGGACAAAATAATCAATCAATGAAGATGATGACTGACACCTTGTGGAACTCGTGCTAAAGACAGTTTTGAAACAATGGACGATCATAAGTTGGCTCTGGAGACAAAGAAGCCAAGAGAGAAGGTGGCCAGCTTCACAGCTCCAGGAGTGTCTTGTTTTTATCGTTTCTGATTTTTAAGTTACTGACCATTTGTAAAGCTGACATCTCAGATGTCCCCACCCAGACCACTGAGAACAGAGCCTGTATTTTTGGAATGGCAGTGCCTAAAATCTTGATGCTTTGAGAGGGCTCATGGAGAAGACTCCACAGCATCAACAGGGAAGATGGAGAAATGCAGACTCCATCTAACCCCAGACCTGCTGAGTCAGAACCCCCAGGGGGACGTCTGCAGGTCACCAATGGGTGTGCTGACTTTTGACAAGCCTTGCTGCAGCCACCAGGGGGCAATGCCCATCAAGCCCTTGGTAGTAGGGACTCTGACCTGCTTGCTTTCACTGTCCACCTGACAGTACATGGCAGTCAGTGGCCCTTGCACAGGTAACTTTGGGATGAAAGGTGCAGTTCTAGGCATCTTGCACATTCTGAATTGTAAAATCTGTAGTGCATCCGGTCATGTCGCCATCATTGAGTCCTCACTGCTGTCCTCCCATGCAGCTCTGTGTTTAACACAGCGACACTGAAAATATGATTGACAGGTGTGAATATCTTGGTCCATCCATCAAGTGACTTTGTAACTCTCAGCCAGGACCTAAACTTTCCTTCTTGTATTACATCCTGTGACTGTCATAACAAAGAAGTGCCACAAACGGGTTTCTTAAAGCAACAGAAAAGTATTCTATCACAGTCTGGAGGCCAGAAGTCTAAGAGCAAGGTGTGAGCAGAGCCATGTTCCCTCTGAAGGTCCAGGGGAGACTCCTTCCTGCCTCTCCTGGCTTCTGCTGGCTCCCAGAACCCCCACCCCGTGCTCCTCAGCTGTGATGCCTCACCCCAATCTCTGTATCCATCCTCACTTCGTCTCTTCCTTATGTGTCCCTCTGTATTTTCTCCTCTTATGAAGACGCTGATCATTGAACTAGGACCCTCTCTACTCCAGCATAACTTAACTAATGACTTCTGCAATTATCCTATTTCCAAATAAGGTCCCACAGTTTAGAGACTTAGATTTGGAGGGATGGGCACTATTCATGCCCTTACACTCACCTATATAATGTGACCATCATGGTCCTTACCACATAAGCATGTTGAGGGGTGGGGACAGTGTGATAAAAGTACACAAATGACCCCTAGCCGGCTTGGCTCAGTGGATAGAGCATCGGCCTGCAGACTGAAGGGTCGCAGGTTCGATTCCAGTCAAGGGCATATGCCTGGTTTGCAGGCTTGATACCCAGTAGGGGGCATGCAGGAGGCAGCCAATTGATGATTCTCTCATCATTGATGTTTCTTTCTCTCTCTCCCTCTCCTTTTCTCTCTGAAATCAATAATAATATATTTTTTAAAGTACACAAATGAAAATACAGAATAAGTGCTCAACAGACATAGCATTTGTCATTTTTGTTCATGTACCTACAAGCCTCTGCCCTCAGTCTGACTTACTGATCCCTGGACTGTCATAACTTATCTATGACCTTCAACCGCATTGCTATCTCTGTCCACTGATTGACAAGTAACTCACTCAGCAACTCTTGTTGAACAAACAATATTTGTCTGATGACTGCTCTCCCTCACATCTCCATTACAGATAGCGATCATAGTTCAGACTTTTGTGATCACTGTGCAAATACAGCAAAGAGAGTGCGGGACCATATGTCATCATACATGTCCCCCAGACTTTGCTGTGGCTTGGCTTGTACATTGGCCTCACTCCTTGACCTCCATGTGTCTTGTTGCTTTTTTCCGGGAGGACTCAATTAGCTAGTATAGGTGAGGCAAATGTATTTTTCAGACTTAAACCATTCAGGTGCATGAGAAATAAGATTTATAGCCAATATCATCTTTTGACCAAGCCTCAGGTGTTCTTTTATATAAATATCTTGCATTCTGCAGGAACTCTGATGCAAATGGAGGTTTTTAATTGAATTAGCAGTGCGAGCAGACCATCCATCTGAGCGGCCACGTGAGGACCGCGTGGGGTTTGGAGAGGAGCCCTGAGAAGCGCTGGTGTCACGAGCCCACGCATCAGTGGACTGGAGAGTGGCGTCTGTGACAGAGCTACACCCTATGAATGGAGTCAACCAAGTGGGGAGTGGAAAATTTATTTTCTGACAGGGGTGTCAGCCCTATCATCAGGAGCCGATGACAACAAATCCATAGCTCAGTGAAAACCTGACGGGGTGGAAAACCAGGGCGAGAGGCCACGCTCTGTCCCTGCTGTCCGAACGTAATTCCACAGCAGTGACGGCCCCAGCTGGCTCCACGGATGGTGGGCTCCCACAAGAAACCCAATGAGGGCGAGACAATTCAGGGTTATCCATGAGCCCCCAAAATCATTGCTGCCTTCTCTGCAGAGCAAAGCATGGTGGCGAGATTGGAACTCCAGGCCCTGGTGACTTTGGCCGTCTGGACGTCCCTTCCCCCATGGAACCTGCCTGTCTGCTGCAATCCATCCAGAGTCTGCCCTTTCTGATAAACAGGCTCCCTGCCGCCCTTAGGGCCGCACTTTGCTTCTCAAGACAGCAAAGATCAAACAAACCAAGTTTGCACCAGAAGTCGAACGGGAGGGAGGATGCTCTAATGCTCCAACTTTGTGCTGCTTGTCGCTCGCACGCTAACTGCACTCTGTGGACCCGAGTGACGAGGGTCCCATTTCCAGCACAGCATGGAGTGGGTGATCTCCTCAACTGTAAAATGAAGCCGTAAGAGCACAGCATGAAAATGTATTAGCAACAGTTAGATAAGGGGGACCTCAGCAAGGCGTACACGCTTGCAATTGGTAAAATAATGCCTGTACAAATTGTTTTTGGTACATTAAGTACCTTTCACAGCCAAAATTAAAAAAAAAAAAAGGAGGAGGAAGAAGAAACAGACACGACACAGAGACGCAGAGCAGTACACAAAGGCAGACCCAGTTGGTTCTCCGGCAAAGTAATTTCATGCAGAAATCCTGTATTGAAATTGTTTCTCTCGTTGACAGATCTGGTGTACAATGACAAATGACAAGGTGCCGGCAGCTTGTCAGCCCGAGCTGGGGGAAATCTCACGCAAACCCCTCCGTAATATTAATAAGTGTGCGTCGCTTCCAACAAAAGGTGTTTTAAGCCTGTGAGCACTGTGGCCAAGCAGGGTGTCAGGGAAGAGCAGTGAGGGGACGCTGAGGACGGATGTGTGCACGTGTACCAGCCTCGCAGCCCTTACCAGCTAGGACACGCTGACAAGGAAACACGGGAGATGAAAAATGACCTGGCTCCACAGCTGAGTCTCCGACTTCCAGTGTCTGAGTGATCGGTGTGCTCGGGGTCCCACCGTGAACGTCACGGAGACTATGAATTTGATAACAAACCTAACTGTGTGAGTGTCATGAGGAAGCCTGCTGAACAGAACGGATGGGGAACGTCACTTTTGAAAGCTGCCCAGGTCAAAGGGAAGATTGATTGCAGTCTAAGATCTTAAATGGTCTTAAAATAAGCAGCCAGGGCAGCCTGAACATGGCTGGGCTCCCCTGGAGCGAGGCCATTGGCCACCTGCTCCTCTCCTGCCGTTGGCCCTCGGCCATGGGGGGTCACTGCTGAGTTCTTTCTGCCTGGGTGACAGGAGGCGAGGGTTTCCGAAGTTTATCTCAGGGGGTGGTGTAACCAAGTGTCACCATGACACACGCATGTAAACAGAACCTGTCTAGCATGCACACAGTGGGGCAGCAACTGCTGAGAAGCATTCCAGTCAGGATATTAGGGCAAAGTGGGTTTCCCCAAACTCCAAGGTAAAACACGATCACCTGTTACGTAAGGGTGATGGTTTAAGAGACGTCAGAGGAGCATAGGGTTCCTGGGTGCCCACAGTCCCACACGTGGGTGAGTGGAAACCCGCAGTCTGCACTTCCTCACCAGTGAAAGGAGCTGGATGAACACGGGTCTGGGTGCGGCACCTCTGAGGCCAATGCGGCCTCTAGATTCAGGGATGGAAGTGCCTTTCACAGGCCACGTGCTTCTGCAGATGAATGTCTTTCCTTTCCAGTCTAGCGACACTGGGGATACTACAGCTTTCCTCTCTCACAGGCCAGGGAAGCATGACCGGAGCCATTGCCCGGCTCCGCAGCTGCTGGGTTTGGGCAGATGAGCTTGTTTTCATTGGTCTTAAAGACACCTGCACCCAGTATGTTGTTCCACCATGGCACCAGGCGCCAGGGCGGACGACGTCACTGAATACCGCTGACCACCTGGCTGGAAGAAGGGCTGTGTGACTCCACACCATGGGTGCTGACTGAACACAGCACCACAGTGTCCCTCCCCGCAGGCCACCCAGGATGCGGGACACTAAAGCTCTGGGACATGTGATGATTCTTCGTGTAAAGTCAATGTGTCCACCTTAACTCACCTGAGGCGCTGCTCAGGCCAGTGTGCCCCTGCCCACTCAAAGGTGAATCTGCCCCATCGCAGGGTTGTAAGTCAAAGCAGACACAGCAGGTGGGATTACTGGGCACAATCATGTAGCAGCTATGAAAGCCCAGATTTAACTCAAACGCGTAAAGTAAACTAACTCATTCCTGCCTTTCCCAGCTAAGTCCTGGCCCCTAAAATATGTTTCCATACATTCTAGACTGAACAGTCACCAAAATCTTAATAGGGGTATTGGAATCTGTAAAGATGCCTTTTTTGATAAACAGCAAGAAATGAAAGTCCATTTGGAAAGACTATGGGATAAAAATATCAAGGTTGAAAGCAAGAGCAAGTACATAGGCCAAAGATCGGTCAGAATCGACAGCTTCCCCCTGATTCACTCCCCTTGCCTGCATCTCCGTTCATTATATTTATATTATGAACCTCTCATTGTTCTCGAGGCATTATTTTTAGCAGATAAACATGGGGGGGAAAGCACTGTTGTTTAATCTTTGGTACAAAGGAGCCCTGAAATTATCCACTTGGAAGAGTCTCCTCTACAGAATCTGACACTTTCCTGTTATTAGTTTTAACTATAATTACTAATTTTCTGATCTAACCTTGAAAGGAATCTGAAAACAATAGAAAAGGGGCTTGATGTGAACTGAAGTCCTTTTAAGAAAAGAGATATTATTTTCTGAAGCTCCATAGCTCAGCATGTCAGTCCCTCAGAGATAGCATTCTTGTTTCGAATGCAGCTGCCATAGGCAGGGTAATTCATCCAAGACTGAACTTTCTTTAAAAATTCTATAGATGCTATTTAACAATAAACTTCCACAAAGACAGTCATTATACCTGGATCCTAATGGGAAAGTTGGAGGCTTCTTGTACCTTTTTTGTTTGTGCATAAGGGCTTCCAAATATATATCTCCCAAATACACTAACTTTAGTATTTGAAACTTTTTACTTAAATGGCAAGATAAAAATGGGAAACATTAATATGTGGAAAATCAATAGGCTGACAATTAGCATCTTTCAATCCAAATAATATTCAATTAAACCCACGCCTGTATCAGTGATGTATTCTATAGAAATAGTACTTACTTTTAGAAACCATATTGGCTTTATCTGCCTTGCGGATTCTTATTTTCCATTAACATTTTATTACTAATGAGCCTATATTACTTGGGCTCCAATGCATGTCTGGAAGAGGTAGGATATAATAAGAATTTTTTAGAAAAGGAAAAAATAAAAATGAAAAAGAATCCATCCTGGCCATGTCGTTTCTGATGAGAATTACTCCTTTGATATCAGACCTCAGATTTTACACCTACTGAACATTGCATGCTCTATTCTAATAAAACCAGGAATAAATCACCCTTAGGCAGAGGAATTGCAAGAACTAACATTTTTAATACAGCTATTCGAGGGCATAGTGATGCAAATATGTGAGTATAGTGGGCATGACAGCCTCAATTTGTGTGTGAATGTCTGAATAAACACCAACCTACTTTAAAGAGAAGAATTTAAAGTGTATCAATAAATTACAGAAATGTTACCAGAAGTCAGAGTGCTTCTTAATATAAGAAATTTTATAAAACATTGATACTTGAATGATTAAAATCTGTACTTGTAAATTTAAAAATTTAAAGTATATTATCTATTGTAATATAATTATTACAATAGAAATGAATTATGGTTTCTGTCAGTTTTCTGGGATATAAAAGTATTATGTTTTGTCAAAGCACAATAGATTATTTTTTGAAATGGGCTACATTTGAGATTTAAAATATGGACAATTATTTCAAATATTGTATTTGTATTTTTAATAACAACACAAAAAGAGGAGATATGATATTTTGAAAAGCTATAAATGTATTCTCCTGTGTGTTTTCAACTTATAAATGCTTTGTCTCCTCTTCACAGAAGTATGTTTCTGTGCTTTAATTTTTTTATTTTTTTGTGACTCAAAAGCCAGGACCTGCTATATACAGTTATGGTGCCATAAGGGGGCCTCTCAGCCTGGTCTGTCTGGACAATGCCAGAGCATCTGCTGGGAGTCAGCTGACCCAGCACCCCTCCACGTCCCCACATTCTCAGTTTTCTGTGACGACCAACACAGAGCTGTGATGTCTCAGAGAAACCTACTTACTCCTTGCAAACCCATTATGAAGCCCAACTCTTGGGTCTGTAATTGAGGTCCAAGAAACATGCCCATCGAAAGGCAGATAATGGATTTGTGCTGGAGTTGGAAACTGGCTTTGTAGGATGTAAACACGTGACATCCCGGGGCTTCCCCTGCACCCCTTATGCCTGGGGGCCAGAGCTGGGCACCTTCAGGGATAGCAGTGCTGCTGCCGATGACGAAGTGATTATGGCAGTGATCGGATTGGGTGGAAAGGGTCCTTTTGCCCTCTTTATGATGCAAAGTTTTGAAGTATAGAAAGCTGTGAATGCAAACACATGAATTTCTAGGAAACGTATTGGTGTTGGAACAATGGTTCATAGGGCACCTCAACTGCTTAGTTCCAAGGTCAAGATTTTCCAAGTTACTTGAAATTGTCTAGTGTTTCCATTTAAAACTAAAATCCACCAACATGGAGCCGCTCTTCCGTGTCTGTGAACAAGTCCAGTTTGGCCTTGGGATCTGGCTGGGAGAAGCCTGGTCCTCTCTGTGACTCCCAGGCCAGCCCCACGCCATTCCCGGCACTCAGCGGGAGCCTGCAGAATCAGGAGACCATGACAACAGGTTTTCGTTGCCATTATGACTTCCCTTCACATTTATGAATTCTTATTCCATTTCTAGAGGCAGAGGAGCAGAGGGGTTGAGAGTGTGTGAGGAAGCGACTTAACGGGCAGAGCCTGTTTCCTCATCTGGAACTCTGGGGCAGGGCTTGTTCATTTAATTGCCGTTGATAATGAGATCGCGCCTCCTATGCCAGCAGGTGTGCAGGCCTGGGGACAAAAGGAGGAGGCACAGCTTCCGGGAGAGGTGAGAACTCCTCTACCTGGCACACCTGGGTCAGAGCACTGACTTCCGAAATGCTCCTGTCCTCACTTCACTCAGTGAGTGGTAACACTTCGCCTGTGTCACCACACTCCTCCCAGTTCCACGATGTCAGTGGGCTCCACGTGCGCTCTTCCCTGAGCTGCGCCTCCCGCTCCAGGGACTTAGCCAGTTCCAACCACAACCACAAAACAGCTCCAATTGGGTGGAATTAAAGTAGAAAGAAAAGTGAAATCTAATCATTTACAAAATTAATTGTAACTACACACCTTCTTTTCCTACAAAGATTCCACCCAGCGGGAGTGGCTCAGCTGGTTGAGCATCATCCCACAAACCAAGAGGTCACCAGTTCAATTCCTGGCCAGAGCACATGCCAGGTTTTGGGCTCCATCCCCAATACAGGGTGTGCAGGAGGCAGCCAATCAATGTTTCTCTCTTCCTCTCCCTTCCTCTCTCTCTCAATTTAATAACAACAACAACATTTTTAAATAAAAATAAAAAGATTCCGTTGTTTTCCATTTGTGTGAATGCAGAATATAAACTAAAATGAATTTTAAAATTGCTGAAATGCAGTGTGGAGCTCATGGCATTTGTCAGAGTACCTGAAACACTGAGGCTTTGGAACTCCCCAGGAATCGACGTGTCTCTGCCTGTTGAGCCACAGCACCATTGATACCGGATGGCATTGCACTCTCGAAGTCCAAGGAGGCCCCCCAGAAAGTGCCCATCTCTCAAGTTCCAGGGGCTTTGCCAAGGAAAGGAGGGAGAGAAGATTTTAAACTGTCGGGACTTAGAATGGCATGTTCCTTGCCCATTTCTTTATCTTTTCTTTCTTATTTGTTTAACAATGATTATTGATTAGAATCCTAGAATGGAGACGTCAGTCAGGGAGCACACAGAAGAGCAAAATGAAATTATGACCCAGCTAACAGCTACTGTGTCATTTCAACTATGTTTTTAAAAATTCAGTCTTACCATTTTCTGTTCTTTTGGAAATAATGGATGGTATGAAATTTAATGTCTTTCCCGTTTTTTTAAAAAAAAAGGAAAAGAAAAACAAAACAATCCCATGGCCCTCCACACAATAGAAAGTTTCCGCCTTGGGATGCAGAAAGGGGGTTCCCGGGAAAGGCCTGCGCCACGGGGTCTGGGGAAGACCTTTCGGGAGCTGTGTGGTGCCCACGGAACAGTAAGACTGGCAGACGGAGGTTAGTAAATGCATTGCTGTCTACTGGGCAGGCCTCCAAAATATTAATCCCTTCCTACTGAAGTCTGTCAAGCAGTCTTTACGATCTTGCTCCCTTTATTCCAATTTCCTGCTCCCTCTCTAGTGACGATCGCCACCACTTTTAAATGTCCCTCCCGTTTGGAGGAAGTGCCGTGGATCTCGAACTCTCCGGCCTCTGATCCAGTTCCGAGCAGGAGCCCCTCCCTGGAGACCAGCCAGTGGTCCTCTCTCCACATCTAGGCTGGGAATCGGGGTCAGGGACAGCCCCTCGGCAGGGTCGTCTGCGTGGCTCCGAATGCTGAAGTAGCAGCGTTGGACACATTTAAAACTTGCTGTTTGTGCAATCACTAAAAACTGCACCATTAGCCAGATTTTCAGATTGCATGAGTGCAGATCATTAAGTGTTATTACAGTATTAATTATTAGAAATGTCCCGGACTGCCCAAATTAAATTGGGATAGTCAACGACCTGCGCGTTCCCAATACCACGGGCAATTTCCCCGAGATCTGCCTCACCGGGCAAGGTGTCTTCCCACGCCGTTCCCATTATTTCACATTAAGTACCCACTGGGGATCCCAGAAGAAAATTAATAAATCTGATCTTAATATTTCCCTAGGACAACCTTGCCACAGAAACTTCCAGAAAGAAGGGAGATTGGAAACCAATGCTGATGCTTAAGTGACAACCGACACCTGATGCAGGAAGTCGAGGAGATATAATCAGCATTTTGACGGGGTGAACCTTCTGGTTACAGGCGTGACTTCATGGAACTTCAGTGTCATAATCTGTGAAGTTAATAATAAAAAAAGAAAGTGAAACGAGCATCAATATTTAAGGCCAGTCCATTCAAAACTGCATGAGCATTTTTAAAACACCTCTCAGTAAATACTACCAGGTTGCTTCCCAAATCACCTGAACGCCAGGTCCTGAACCCATCACCTTTTTGCCGACAAAGCCTCCCTGGCCGCCCTCCTTCCCGTTAGCCCTTCAGAGGCCAGAGCCCCTTCCCAGGTGGAGTTCACTGTGACCACCTAGCCACCTACATACGTCCAGCACATGACCCCTTGTCCATCAGAGCTGGCCTCTGGCCACTTGAGCATCTTCTTCATTGAAAAGAACGTCCAGGGGGAAGCATCAGCTTCTGGGAGTTCTACCTGACACTACAAATGCATAGACCAGTAATAGGTTTGAATTTATAAAGCTTGTTTAACCCCGTGTCTCTGCACAGCTGCCTCACGGGGAACCTGGCACAAGAGAGGGACAAGATGGCCCTGGGACCTGACCTCATGCACGGCCACATGTTTGAGGAACCACAGAAAGACAACCTGAACGTGGCCCCGGATGCCTGGCTGTCTTCTCTCCACTTGTTCAGGGAGGCTTGTTGGAGGTCCCCCAAAAAGCGCAGAGTGGACACAATTGTGGGTGAAATGGTGCTGTGAGGAACTAGCCAGGAAAGGCTCGGGGCGATACTGGTCCCGCGCAGTGGGAGGCCTGGGCCAGGGTTCCTGGCAACTGGGTCTGGCAGACACACTTCCGTGCCAGGTGCTCAGAAACTAGTCACAGTCCCTGAGGACAGCGAAGGATTGACAAATCCCTGTTGGGGCATATGCCTTATTATACAAGCGCATCAACATCTCAAACACCAAACATCTCTGTTTCTCCATCTCTCCACCCTGCTCTCCTTCCAAACCCCTTCACGTCTCGGAGGCCTGGGGTCAGGGACAGAGGCTGGGGCTCACGGCTCTAGGTGACTGGTGTCCCCCAGGGTAGGTGGTGCCAGGCATGGTTACTGTAACAGTCACTCTCTTAGGGGCCACGCCTGTGGGGGCAGCGTAAGAACTGGAGTGGGGCTCTCGGACCCTCTTCCCCAGTTTCTGTAATCCCGATAGTACGTGGCTAGTGCCGGCTACCCTGGGTGTCAACACCTGGCATCTCTGACTGAGCATCTCCAGTACCTGGAAGGACAGGATGGCCTGATCGTCAGTCTTCCCCAGTCTGCTGGCCCTTCCATAAGTTCGGTTGTTGAAATAGTAATACCACGAGGTTCGCAATGGGCTCAGAAGTCTCGGTCTTATCCAGCTCCATCACCATCAGCAGCTCACCAAGTCAGCAAACGTTCTCCAGTGTTTAGAAGTATTTGTTGATCAAGGGAAAACACTGTATTAATATTTTCACTCCAATGATTTCACTCCTGCCCCTTTCTGTCAAATGCAAGCTTTTTGCATTGATTGTCTCTCCAGTTTTTCTTGGCAATTTCCAGACAACAGAACAGCACCAGGTCTGCCGAGGGCAGGTACCGGCGGAAGCCGCTCCAGCTGCATCAGGCAGGAGCAACCTGTGTTTTCTCTTCCTCCGCCTATTCAGCTCAAGGAGGTGGCAACTTCATAGCCCACAAAGTCTATTTAAATGCAAACTGTGTTGAGCGCTGTCTGTGTCTTTCTGTTATTTCAAAAGATGGAGAAGAAATTAAACATAAAAACTGGTTAAGGCAAAGTTAAGATTACAAATTTAAGCACAAAAACGTCGGTAAATGCAAATGCCAATGTTCTAATTGTAACATTAACTTCAACACATTTCACATCCCGGCTGCATTGACTGTATGTTTAAAAGGTCTAATTAGAAACTTGCGCTGTTATGGGCGATGTGGGTGAACACTTACTATGAGAGCATTTATTTCCCACAGCTTTACCCCCTTCAGGTAGTAAGCGCCTTGAAAGTAGGTTTTCCTTTAATTCACTGTGTGTTTAGTACCATCTACTAGTATATTGTGTTGATCCAACAAAAATAAAACAAGTCTAGAAAAATTCTCAATTCAGCCAGGAGCAGTGCAGTAGCCTGTTGTGTTATAGGATCACAGTTTCCCCTCTCACTCCAACAAGCCCAACTAGATACTGTCTATGCCTCTGCAGGTCGCACCTTGCTTACTTCTGCGGACAGGACAACCTCACCAAACCAGGAAAGGACATCACCTCTGACAAGAGCTGATGGTCCCCGAGCCCAGGCCTGCTAGCCGCCAGCTCGGTCCCTGCTACACTGCCCTAGGGGTTCCCATCCCCTTCAGTTCCTGACACCCCTGTGCATCACCTCTTTGTGTGGCCTTCAAGCCACTCACAACATCCCCGTGCAGATCAAAGCCCAAGATCTACCCTTTGTTGCACATACCTCCAAGGTCACTTTATGTGATTCTTTGATAAAAACATGTTGAGAGTTAAAGGAGCTCTTTATGTATGGTGGCGACAAAGCCTTTGCCTGCAGAAAGTACCCTCACAGAGCAATTTTACAAATGAGGGTGCTGGAGCTCCCCACGGCTAATGGTTCAGGAAGACTCATCCTCACAGCCTTCAAGCAACCATGCTTATAGTTACGGTTTGTTGAACTGAAAGGCTGATGAGTGGATCATATATAACACTATCCTACACCCTTCTTGTGTATTCTCAGGAAAATTCACTGCTTCCTTATCTGACTGTCCATGAGCAGGAGTTGCTCTCACACTAAATGTCCCCCCTCCAGGCCATCCCCTACGCAGGGTACTAGCCCAGACTTCCTTCTCCAACCACGTTAGCACTTGCGGGAACAGTGCTAAATGGTCACATATGTTTAACCACGCTGTTTATTAACCAGATACTAAGTTCTGGCAACTCTTACAGTCAGCGTTAAAGATCAAGGGTGTTTTTTGCACAACATGGCTCCACAATGCTTCAAGATCTCGAAAGGACAGCCCCTTGGCCCCTCACCCTGACCTCAGGCACCCACGAAGTGGTCATCCTAAGGACAGACCTCATTGTCTGAGAGGAAAAAGCCAGGTGGGAACTTCCAAGGTGATCTCGAAGAAAGCCAGCAGAGTTCTCCATGAGATTGAGAACTTCTGAGGAATCATATTTGTTTCTATTAGCAATCTGTGAAATATATCCTATATAATAAAAGCCTAATATGCTAAGTGTCCAGTCATCGGTCCAACCAATCAAAGTGTAATATGCTAATGATATGCTAAGGTCGCTCAACCACTCACTATGACATGCACTGACCACCAGGGAGCAGACAGTCAACCAGTTGACCAGTCGCTAGGACATGCACTGACCACCGGGGGAAGATCCTCAGAATGGTAGTTTAACTTGCTGCTGAGGTCCGGCTGGTTGGAACTGAGCGAGATGGGCTGGACATGCCCTGGAGCCCTCCTGTGGTCCCTCCCTGGCTGGCCAACCTCTCTGCCCCGATTGTGTACCAGTGGGGTCCCTCGGCCTGGCCTGCACCCTCCCACAATCCGGGCTGAGAGACTCCTGCCCCAAGTGCATGAATTTCGTGCACTGGGCCTCTAGTTGGTACATAACCCATTTAGAAAGAAGAGCATTTATGTCACAAAAAGCTCACCATGCTTGGAGGCAAGGAGTTCAGGAAATCTGATATGATGAAGCAAGGAAAGTGGTCTAATGAAGAGAAGGCTCCACAGCAGGAGCCAAGGCTACAGACGCCAATTCACACCTGTTAACTGCTGCGGGAAACGACAGACAGCAACATCAGTGATGCCGCTTACATGGATTTCCACACGTGAGACAACACCTACCCATTGATTACAGTCATTTTATTCGAGTACCTCTAAGTCTGAAGTAATTGCCACAGTTATGAAGCCCTGTCACTGACCACAAAGCTAAGACCATACACACTGTGTGTGAATGTATGTTTGAGATAATGGTGAATGCACAATTATGAATGTAATATATGCACAGATATATAAATATGAGCAATCACACTCCTTCCATAGGCGCACATACATGACTTTGTGTGCAAATGTCCATGTGTGTGTATATGTATGTGTGTCTTGTGTGCCTCTGTATATGTGTGTGTGCACATGTCAATGTGTCTGCATGTATGTGTCTGTGTCACACACACAATCTGTGTGTATGTTTTCATGTGTGTCTCTGTATATGTCTGTATGTGTGTGTATATGTCTGTGTGTATCTGTGAGTGCGTCTGTGGTTTATGTGTTTGTGTGCATGTGTATGTGTGTGTCTGAATGTCTGTGTGTCTGTGTCTATGGTTTGTGTGTATATGTGCATCTGTATGTGTGTAAGTCTGAATGTCTGTATGTCTGTGTCTATGTTTTGTGTGTATGTGTGCTGTGTATGAGTGTGTGTGCCTATGTACACACCTGTGTACACACCTGTGTGCATGTCCCTGGGGGAGGGGTGGCAAGGGCTGTCTCCAGCAGCACCAGAATTTGCTGACTAGTTACCAAACCTTGTGTGATATTGTCTCCACATAAAATGGAAAAGAAGAAACGCATGAGAAAGGAACGCATCAGGCTCCCTAGGGAGGAAGCAGTCACACGCAGTATTAATGTAGCGTTCCGCAGGATAAGTAAAAGCACCGCAGCCGTTACACATTTCGGAAGGACCATTTTTATTCTCTGTCAGGCCCGGCTCAGAGAGGCAGTGAAATATAATTATGGATGGCTGAGCAGCCCAGCGGTGTCACGCAGGGATCCACGTGGGGCAAGAGGACCTGATGAGTTGTAGTGTTTGTGTTGAGGGGTTGTGTTCAATCACCAAGCCTGCTTATGACAGATCAATGAACAGGAACTCATTAGGTCCTAACCAAAACTAGCCATCAGGATGGGGGTGTCCACTCAGGTGTATGAGGGTTAAATTATCTATTGTTTTTACTGTTGTTTCATTTCACAAAACTGCAGAAGTCCCGGCAACATTTTGTCAGTAAAAAACAATAAAGAATATGAAAAGCCCATCTTCACAGAACATTGGACATCGCAAACAACCGACAGCGATGATCGGATATATCAAAACTGACACAGAAACTTTGGCCGGTGATTGAGCCATATCTCACGGGGACAGCACGGCGTGTCCACACGCCCTCAGATGAAGCCACATGTCCAGGAGGACCAGGGCACTGAGCTTATGAACGTAATTGAATCGGTGGTATTGGATGATGGGGAAAAATTGGTGACATTGCAAAACTGGTCACTAGATTTTCAGGCACAGTGATGCCTACTACACAGAGACCCAGGGAAGCAGCTGGATTAGCAGAGATGCTAATTTTGTTCACACACCTTTTATAGACCCCAGTAATGAACCTGCTGTTAGTGGATTTACTATTCATTGTCTTTTTTTTAAAATGGATAGATCCACACGTTGGTTCTAAAGTCATCAAAGAGCCAAATTTTTCTTGAAAATGGGAAAATGATTCCTACACCTTCTCTCTCATGATTCACTTGTACCCACGTGGTATGAATTCTCTGTGCTTTAATATCACTTTGTGTCTTTCTAATATTGCACCAAGAACTGTGTGTGTGTGAGCCTGTGTGTACACCTGTGCACTGTGTGTGTGCATGTGTGTGCGCGTGCACGTGTATGTGTAGAAATTACAAATTAGATCATGAAGGGACACTGTTTGTCCTGTGCTACTTACAAGTAGGAGAAAAACAAGTGCATGGGGGGCAGGCAGGGGTCAGCCCCTCAGCCACAGATGTGCAGAAAGGGCCGATTATGCAGGACTGGTGCCCCTGGGATTCCCTCGGCCTTGCCTAGTCGTATCCTTGGGGCTTTTCCGTGTGTTATACGGCTGCACATCTGTTTCCCGGGTTTCTGAGAGACTGTATTTAAAGCATAAAGGTTTGGTACTAAGGGAAATAATTAACATGTTCTTGGCACCTGGCCAGCAGGAATCGACATCACCTGAAAGGGAGAGACTCTCTTCACCGTCCCCCCACCCCCCACATCATCTGAGTGCTTCCTGGAGTAATTCAGAGCAGGGCTACAATAGCACAGCCTCCCTCACAGAGATGAGCTGTGATGTGCACATGGAGGTGGGGATGCGCCTTCACAGGTGTTGCCGAGTACCTCACTCTGGGGCACTCGAAGTCAACTGAAGAGTATTCATAAACTATGACTTAGCATCATCCCCTTTACTTCTTAAAAACTATGTCATTGCATTGATAAATTGTAAATCTTGAAAAGATTTCAATTTTGAAATATACATGTAGACACACCTCCAATTCTTTTGTTAAAAATGCATGACCACTGTTCTGAAATTTATTTCCACTTTTCTGAGAACAGCACCATTTCCCCCAGTCTTATTGGGGGGAAGTTTCTAGATGTTTCAGGGATCATTTTAGTCTCTATTTTCTTCGGTTACACAGAGAAACTCATCCTCATAGATGAAGAGAAGAGTTGAAGAACATATATGCATAGCACAGGGACACAGACAACAATGTGGTGAGGGCCAGAGGGATGGGAGGGTGGGGTCTGAGTGGAGGGGGGCCACAAGGGGAAATGGGATATCTGTAGTTATGTCAACAATAAAAATAAAATATAATTTAAAATAAATAAAACCTAGAGTAGGAATGGAGGGAAGGAGGTATAGACACCGGCTTTGTTCTCTCCCCACTGTTGCGACGATTTCAGTATCAAGTATATGGCATAGGTGCAGTCTGTCCTCTCCTATCACCGTTCCATATTTCAGATACGATGTATTTCTTCTTGCCTTGTTTTCACATTCATAAATCATTTTAATCTTTTTCATTTAGTAATAACTAAAGAAGATATTCATAGTTAGCTGCTCATCCAACACAAAAGTGGGTTCCCCGCTTAAATGTTTCTGAAAATCACTGTGGGACAGTGAACATCCGTTTCAGGAAGCGGCATAATTGTTCCCCAGCAGAACATACTTGGAGAAGGTTTGCATGCAACCAGCAGCACACCTTTGAGTGGGGAATTTGCAGAGCCTGTGTCTTCCTTATCTGTCGTCGTCTCCAGCCGGACTGCATTTGGGCGTCCTGCAGCCAGCCATCAGCCTCCGATACCGTGGCCGGTGGGGAAGCGGCGGGTCGCTGGGGCGCCTCCAGGAGCAGCGGCTGTGGGAGTGATTGAATGGTGTCATTTCAGGCCTTTTGTCAGACAACAGGCAGCACTCTCCGGAGATTGATGCCGAAGAGCTGGCTTTGCAGCCGGAGCGCAGGCGGATTGATATTACTCTCCAGCCGGGATGAAGATGGAGTGACTGTTATCATACTCAATACGAGGCCTTGTCAGCCGCAGAAAATCACCCATGTCACTGATTATGGGAGCGTTTCATGACTGCCACGTGAATTTAGTAGCGTGATGTCACAAACAGGCTGCTGGGCCCAAACTCTGTATTTGTGAGAAAAATAAAGGGTGCCTGCAAATTCATCCCACGGAGTCCCCAAAAAAAGATCCCTGCATGACTGAGGCTCAGGGGTCTGGTCCCTGCCCCACGCTCACAAGCCACCTATGAGCAATGCCCTGAGCTGCCAACACATGCAGCTCGGCACAGGTGGAGCCAGACCCACTGGCGAGGACTTGTGTGTGCAAGTTCTCTAACACATATGTGCTGGATGAGAAGGACACAGCATGCTGAGCTTAATAATTGGGGGAGGGACAGGGGGCAGAGACAAGAATAATGTGTATTTCAGAAAATGTCTATGATTATTGGTCATGTTATTTCACGTACTCTTCTCTCTCTCTCTCTCTCTCTCTCTCTATCTATCTATCTATCTATCTCTCTCTTTCCACTCACATCCCAATAAAGAAGCGAATGCAGTTTCTAGGCTGTGATGGGGAACCTGAGACTCACAGAGAGGTGAAACACCTGGGCTTAGTGGCACATGCTGTCCCTGACCTGCGCTGGGTGAGAGGTGATCATTCCCTCTGCACCCCAGGTCTGGTCCCTGCGCCACACTCACAAGTACCCAGTCCCAGACCTATGTCTGACGTTGGAGGACGGTCCTTCGACAGTTCGCCTCCAAGCCCTGTTGATATGCAGACGTCCCAGGGGAGTGGGCAGAGCATAGAGCATGTCACATCACAAGGAGGTAATCTGGCAGCAAGCATCCTGATGTCATAGAATCACCATGGCCAGCCAGATGAGCATTCTTTCTCGTTTCCCGGTAGATTTGGAACCACTAGAATAGACGTTCCATGAGGCCCAGCATTCACTTCTGAGCCCCCCACATGTACTGCCCACACACAGAGGTAACCAGTACTTGTTGAGGTGATAATGACTTCCCAAGGTTAAAACCAAGAAATGGCTTCAGCTCACATGGAGGCTGGACTGGAGAGCCGGGCGCCAAACACGCATCCTTCTTCAGGGGCAACTTCAGCTTCTCACATCCAGAAGGTCCAACATCAAAAAGAGCCATGAGGCAGGTAATTAATATTCCCAAAAAGCCAGTTTCAATCAATAAGGTGTGGAGAGGCTCATACCATGATCTGTTCAGTTTACTGAACCCACATGGGAAATCCTGGTGAGAGGACAAAGGAAAAAGGAGGAGGATTCCCATGGTGCTTCAAACTCAGTTCGCCCATCTCAACGCTAACCCACCAAATCATAGATTTGATATGATTGAAAATATACAATGAATTTTAATGCACAAGGCTTTCATTTTTAAATGCATCAAACTTTGATTGTGGATTCACATTGATTTTTAAAATAAAAGCAAGCCAACATGTTGTTTTAAGTAGGAAGCCACTTTTACTCTCTTCTGCAAAAGCTAAATCATTTAAAGAAAAAATATAAAACACTGCTTTTTTCTCTTTTCGGTAGCAATTGAAATTCATTCTCCCTCTCTTTTGACACTAACACACACACACACACACACACACACACACACACACAATATGTATTTTTAATAAAAAGAAATCAGTAGTCATTAGCCACATGAATTCAATGAGCAAATGTGAATCTGACAGCTCTTATTGTCACCCAAGGCAAAATGACGTCGCCCTCCATCCGCAGATCTGCTTAACTTAACATACCAGATATTAGTGTCAAGTGGGAGTAAGGGCAGATGATTTTAGAGGGTTGTTATTACATGACATTCGAAATCATACGCTACGTTCTGCAACACTCCAAGAAAGATAAAAATGAAAAATGAAGTTAATGAAAAGTTATTGCCTCACTGAAGACTGCAGAATCAGGCACTTTACATGAAAATAAACTCTTTTCAGACCACGAACGCTTACAGAAAATAATAATTTAAGAGTGAATTGCCCTAATGGGATACTCTCCATCTCATGTCCACAAATAGTCTGCCCAGCTGACTCAGAACGCCTTGTTCTTAGCATCACACAGATTCACAAGTACGGGTTTCTGGAGGCTGTCGTGACGGCTGCCATGAGAACCGTGGTGCTTCTCCAAGCGGGACGCGTATTCACACTTAAATACCAGGAAAGGGTTCACTTCCCATTGTCTTCATTACCGTGGGGAACAGACCCAGGCTGGGGGCCTGGTGTCCAATAAGGTTCGGTGGCGGCCCTGGCAGAAGCCAGCATTCTGTTGCCTCTTATTTATAACTGGGATCCATGGTTGTGGTGGAAAGTTTGCCCATTTGATGGGTTTTGTTTACTGGTTTGCACTTAAAGACAAAATACATTAAGATTAAGCCTCTAAGGATTTACTGAAACGTAAATCTGCAACGTGATATTCAATGCGGTGAGAGCTGTTTAGTGGTCATAATATGCACCACACATCCACAGAAAGTCTGTGTCTTTCTAGAACCTTCTACCTGGGACTTTTAAATGGTCCCTTCTTCGGTTTTCTATCAGTCTTCATATTGGTATCCTACTCCTGCGAAGAAGCCCTTTTAATCTTAACCCTTAACTCTCAGGGGCTGTTTTTCTTGTGCACACAATGAGTTCCATGATCCTGAGTGGGGCATTGAACTTTGCAATGGTCTCGCGTATGCCTGTTTACTTCCGTCTTATTCAGAAAATGGTCCTGTGGAGGCTGACTCAGTCCTCTGCAGGCACCCCTGCAATGTCTGTGTTCTGAGCTCTGTGAGGTCTCAAGCATCTTGGTCCTCACCATTCGGTGACAACAAAATGAGGTCACAGTGTAAGTGCTGACATGGTGATGGACAGTCCCCTGCTCTGCCATCCTCATTACTTGAGGTTAACCCATCTGGTGATGGTACCGGCAGTGTCCTCCTAAACTCGGGACAAAGTCCCATGCACCCAGCCACAGTGCTGCAGCCCCTGGTCACAGCATTTCCCTGTGTCCTCTGTGAGGGTGCGATTGCCGCTGCCACTGACTCAAGCCTCAGAGAGCAGGCACTGGTGTCCTCAGAGCCACCCCGTTCCAGAATGCCACAGGCCCGTCTTTTACTCAGGAGACCACACTGACGGACATGGTGTTCCAAGCAGACTCCTCGGGCTGTGGCGTGCAGGAGGCGTGGGCGAGAGCCGGGAGAAAGGCTGTCAGAGCTGGAAGGACAGCCTGGCGGTGGCAGAGCCAGGAGACTCTGGGGAGATGCCGTGTGGGTGGAAGGAGTGTTTCCGTTTGCAGGTACAGACAGACACCTCTGTGGTCAGAGTGGCACTGGCTCATCCTCACACTGGGAAGACAGGATGGATCCGACTGGGGAGCTGGAGGGAGGGATGGGCTTATCAGCCTCAGCCTCGCTCTTCTCGGTGGGTTTCCCTGTCTCAGGGCAGGCATGCGGGCTCTGTTCTCCACCCGGGAGTTTCATGGGGATGAGCCACCACAAAGAGGCCGGTGGTTTACACCTGGGCAGTGACAGAGGTGGGAAACATTTGAACCTGGGGTACAGGATGAGCACATCCCTCACCCACAGGCCCCAGGTGAAGTCAGACTCGGTAGAGAAAGCACAGAGATCCATTGACCTCCCGCAACCCTGGAAGGACAATACAGTCTTAAAGAGTGACAGCCTTGAAGGGCAATGGCACAGAAGAAGCCAAGGAGAACTGGCGGGCTCTCCTCTCCTCAGATGGCTCTGACTCCACACACATGCTTCTTAGGTCTCAGCTCCTCTTCACGCACCACACGAGCCTCCACGCTCTGCAAGAAAATTCGCCACCCCCTTCGCGGAGAAAAAAGAAGACACATCACACATTCAGGTGTTTCTTCCTCTCCACTGGACATATTGATGCCAATGAAATATGGCCTTTATTTGTCTTTGATATTCTGGATTTCTGTAAGACTTTTTTTTTTTTTTGAAGTTTTAGCTGTTAATAGAACATTTTCAGAAACACATCATCTGTGAGGAATGTGTGTTGGGAACTGGATGAATTTGTGATATTGTTAATCCTCTCCCTACATGGAATGCATGATTTTGGGGGGGGGGGGGAAATCTAGTGATTCTGATGCATAAACAAAAACTTAACGTTAACATTGAAAACATTCCATTTGGTCAGATATAAGCTTCTGGAGGCAGAGTTTAATCTGCAGAATCTAGAACAGGTGAGTCTACTAATCCAGATCCCCTATGGGTTTAAAACAGGTCCTGTGTTGGATGTGCTGCTGCACACGGTGCAACGAGGAGTAACACAAGCCTGTGGCCCAGGAAACGCAACTTCCTCCAATGACACGCCTGCCCCACGGGCGCTGTGCTTCCCATGGAGTGTGACTGGCTAACCCCACGGGGACACACTGGCTGGAGGTGTCACCTTATGGAAATAACAGAGGCCACTTCGGGCTGCAGGGGGCAGTCTGCCTGAGGCTGGGGGTGGCAGGGCTGGGGCTGGGGACCTGCCAGCCAAAACCTTTAATGTGACTGGCCAATTTTAATGCAAAGGGAGCACATCTCTAAACTAATTTAATTAAGCCTCAGCAGGGGGGAGCAATTTGGTGTTTGTGGGCACGGCCAGAACAAGGCAACTCTCCTGCCCTAACAGGACAGTGACAGCGAGATTTTACCCTGCTGGTTTGGGGGAGGGAGGGTACAGCTTAGAATTAATAAGATGAAGTAAATAAATATATTTTTTAATTACCTAAATTAAAAAAAAATGTCTATAGTGGTTAGGTATCAGGGTGTGTGTGTGTGTGTGTGTGTGTGTGTGTGTGTGTGTGATGTTGATTTGTTATTTTCCATCTAATTAGCTGAATATTGCTTCTGGGTATTTTTGTTATATGAAATTTAAATTTGAATTTAAGATATAAACATCTACACTTTTGATTAGCAACAGCTCTCAGCCTCTCCTATTCATTTACATCAAGTAATTAGGAAGCAGCCACACCCAAAATGCATTGATTGGGTGCTGAGTCTAGTTAAGAATTTACTAAACAATAAACACATGACAATTGCATTCTCATCATAAAAGGAAGGCACAGTGAACTCTTTTCAAGGTCAATCTCAACATCAGCCTGGCCTCCTTTCAAAGTGACAATTCATGAATTTCCAGCCCAGGGAACGGGTAATGATGGGTGACCATAGAATTCCCAAAACCTTAGACATGAAATACCTTTGAGATGAGAGGTATTGTTTTGGCTTATTTACTTCTTACTATGTGTTTTTGGAAGGAAGTTATAAAAATACATTGGGCCCTGTGCTGTGTGTAAATTTGCTGGGTTCCTCCAATAATCTTCCCGGAGCTCCTCATCCAGGCCGTAGTTTCCTCGGTGCTGTTGGACATTTGGGTGATGCCGGGGAGATCCTGAGGCCTGATGTGGGCACAGAGAGCTCACTGCTGGAATTCCACACCTGACGTCAGTCATTTTCCTGGGAAAGCACCAGGGAGGAGGAGAAGGCCCTTTGGAACAAAAGTCTGGCGAAGGTCTTATTCAAGTGTAGGAGCCAAATTAGCTCTACCTACTGGCCCTCGTGCATCATAGAATCCAGGGTGGCTCTCTGAAATGTTAATGAGATATGAAAAGCCCTTTCTCCACTTACAAGGTATCAGCGTAGCAACATGAATGACACAGACTCAGCTCCGTGAATGGAGAGAGAGTTCACCTACACGATAATTTATAATTGGCCTACTCAGGGGACCGAAGTCTTTTGCAGGAGAGCTGGAGCAGTTTGAGCTTTCAAATATGTTCCTTTCAAGCTTGTATTGTCACGGGGAAGGTTTGAAAGAATCTGTTTGCATCTAATTCAGACCTCAGTGTTCTAGTCTGAAAAGACTCCAAGGAAAAAAGAAAGGAGAAGGAAAAAACGACCCTCTAGTCAGGCCAGAGAGACACCGAGATTTGTTGGCATAAAAATGTCCTTGTGACAACATCATTATATCATTATATCATTGTAGGAAGGAAAAGAATGAACAGGTCCCTGATTTTTCTGGCAAAGTCCCAAATGTATGCAGTTTATGGCAACTCCTCCAAAAGGCTTCTCTGCCTTCTGGGGTAATGCTGGGCTAAAGCGGGGCCGGTTGGGGAGCACTTTATTTTAAGCCTCCATCAATGGGTGCTTAACTACTACTAATTTAGAACAGTGGCTTGGGGAACTATATTTGTGAGTCACATACCTATGGAATGATTCCATTGTGATTGGTTTTATTGCAGTGAGGCCCGGGAAGGCAAGGCTTTAGTGATGGGAGCATAAAGCTTGGGCTGCAGGCTGTGCCACTGGTCTGTGTCATGGGGTTAGCAGGCCAGTGTGGGAACCTGTGCTCATGGGGGAAGCTGCCTTCATCATGGTTGTTTGCATGAGGTCAGAGAAGCCAGAACCATGCAACAATGACCTAAATGTTGACATTTATCCCTAATTCCTATTGTCCTACTTATTTCAGGGAGCCCACAAGTCCACAGGAGTGGTGCTGTGGGATGCCCAAGCAGGAGTCTTAGCATCAGGCCAGCCTACATCATGTTGCCGAGAACCCCAGTCTGACCTTGTCACCTTGCTTCTTTCTGTCCTCCAGAGCGCACCTGAGCCTCAGATCCATGTGTGCCTGTGGCCTGGTCACCATTCCCCTTCCCACATCCCAGGAACATGCCACACCGAATGCGACCAAACCCAAAATCTGTGTGTTCCCCTCCATTTCCATCTCCTTACCCATTTTGGTAAAAGTCACCTCTGCCATCCAGTTACGAAGTCAAGAGTTCCTCCCTGATCCTGTCCTCACACAAACCCTCACTAAGTCCTGTCGATAGTACTCCAGAACAGACCCTGAGAGTGTCCTTTCCTCCGGGTCCATCGCCTCCATGTGGCCATGCCCTGTGGTCTCCCTCCAGCTCCCACACTTCCCTCCCATATCTGCTCCCACTCCTGCTCTCGCCACTCCACACAACAAGAAGGCCGCCCTCCTCTGAGCTTTATCCTTTACTGACAACAGGATCCCAGAATCCCAGGCAGCCTTGGTCCCATCGGTCCTGGCCTCTGGCCCTCACGCCATGAGTACGCTGACTCACCCACTCCCAGTGACACACCCAGTTCGACCTCTGCCCAGCCTGCTCAGGGCTGTCACTTTTCCAGCAGTTGCTGATCCTTCCTGACTCCGTGTGAGCATCACCATCAGAAATCTTGGTCTCCAAGCTTCTCACAGGAATGCAGATGCCCACACACTTGTTCACAGCAAACCCTCTTCACACAATGCCCAGTGGAATGGGAGGCACAAGGCGGGGACCAGATAAGGCTCAGAAATGGCTAAGGATACTGAGGTGTTTGGTAAATGGTTGATTACAACACAGAGGTTGTGCTTGGGTCCTTCAATGCAGAGCAAAGCTGTCTTGCCTTCATTGAAAGGCTCCTGAGTGATGTGAAGCATCGGAGCAGGCACCCCATGCACAGGGACAGAAAAATCGTGGAGTCGGGCTCAGGCTTGGATGACATTTTCAAAGAGGGGCAAGGTGAGAATAAGTCGTGTCCTGGGGCCAAAGCAAAATAAGCGACTTGAAAGTTAGCTGTGGGTGGGGCCCCAGAGAGCGATATGGATGCTAATATCACGTTTTTGGGGTGGCAGCTGGGGGCCAGGTTCCCGCTGGCGCAGCGGAAGGTGACACACCGGCCCAGGGAGGCTGGAATAGTGCCTGTGGTGGGGGCTAGATTTGGGGCATCAGGGAGAACTCATGTATATGTACTTGCATGTGTGTTTTTATATATGTGAGTATGCATGTATGTGTTATGTATGTGTTTGTATGCTTCTGTGTATGTGTGTATACCTGTGTATGTGAGTAGATGTGTGTGTGCACATGTGTGCATTTGTGTGTGTACATGTATGTGTGTATGAAACTCATGTATGTGGACACACCTAGATACATATAGAAATAGTTGTGGAAACGCATATACGGGGCTTAGTATACACAGACCTATTTCCTTGTTCTGTCAGCTGAGAGGGTCTAGAAGCAAGGAACACACCTGGTGCCCAGACCTTGGATTCTGGAGCAATTATTCAGGAAAAGGAACCAGCGATCCTTGGAGACATGCCCCTAGAACTGGCACAGGAGACAGAGGAGACTGAGTGTCTCCTGGGGCTGGGAAGTAAGGACATGCTGGAGAAAACGAAAGCAAAAAGCCCCGTGCAGGCGTCAGGCGGACTCAGGAGCCGACTGCAAGAGCCACAGTGGTAACAAGTGGAACAAGAAAATAAATAAAATGATGTTGGATTACAATCCAAAGAATAAATATCCCTGAGTCATACTGATTAAAATAAATGATTGAATAAATAAGTGAATAAATGTTTATGACACAGCCAGGGCCCCAAATGACTTTTTTAATATCTTCAAGAAGGCGTGGTTATAAGAATTCTAAAGCCACAGGAATCGCAGGAGCCCGTTCTGAAATGCGGCCTGTCCTGGGCCTGGAGCTGGCGCCCGTGGGGAGCTCACGGGTCTGAACCCTGACTCTGCAAGTGAGACGCGGCTGGGGAGCAATTCACTCAATTACTGCACAGCCAGGTAGGGGCTGAGAGCCGCTATTCTCCCCACTCCCTCGGCTGCATGGTGTAAGGGAACATCTAGGAAACCCTTGCTTTTCGTCATCCTCTTTCCTAACTGACTTGCCATTTTGACTAGAATTTCAGATAATACCAAAGTTACAGAGCACGAGGAAACTGTCCCCTTCTTTTGAAGAGCTCCACCTCCTCCATGAATTTTGGGGTGACAATGAGACTTCTAGGTAATTGATTTCAACGCACAAATTCACCTTCATTTCTACCGCAGACAGCATCCCTGCCCGAGCACAGCTAGGGACGTAGATACGGCTTTCTGTTCAGAAGGTATAAACCCTCCCAAGCCCTGAGGATGCTCAGAAGCAAAGGGGGAGAAGCTGTGTTTGGGGGTCTCTATGAGATCTCTTTGAAGCCCCCTGGGCGTGCGGTTTTCTCATGTTCCAGAGGTCATTTCCCCAAGCTAAGTTTGGGAAAAGCAACCTGGAATATGGTTGCTAAATATATAGACATTTTGGGGGGAAATGAGCTTGGGTTTTTGTTTTATTGCCCAAATAATTTTTAGCTGAAGAACATAATAGAAACGAACAACAGACATAAAACTTTAGCCCGTGTAAATGAAATGGATGCGCTGCATTAACTTCATAAAGCCATAATCGTCCCCCCCATAAACCATTACACGCGCTGCAACATAGCTGATTTATGGGCTGTGGGATCGATGGGAAAAAATTAATGCTTGAGAAACATATTAGAGACATTATTGAACAGATTTTAATTGAGATTTGATTTCAATGCCCCTTATCCACATGATTAATGGGTCCTCCCCCTCGACGGCTGCGGCAGGAAAGAGTCTTTAATATGACAATTAAGTATCTGTCTCTGGGCTGTACGCGGCCCCCACCCCAGCCGCTTCATCAGTACAGTGTGGCTTTTGTGCAGATTAAATTGAGACTCAATTTTCTCTATTTTCCAGCACTTACTTATGTTTTATGACAAGCACTAAATCAATTTTATGCTATTATTGATTTTTTCTTAAATGGACACAAACCACTTCGCCTTTTGCCCTTCTTTTCTACTTTCCTCCCCGTCCTTCCTCACTGTACGCTTGATATACGGCCGGCGCAGGAAATCTCTCACATTTCCCCAGATTTCCGCAGGTCGTGTCCATTCACTCCGTTTTTACAACATCAGAATTGACGAACTTAACCTGGAATCCTATCAAAATGTATATATTGTTGTAAGGGGAGCCTGAGAGGTTGGGCTCTTTTTTCCTTTTCTCTCTGAAACAAACAAACCAAAAAAAAAAAAAAAAAAAAAGCCTCAAGGTTAATTCATTTCCCTGTAAGTTCTGGCAAGATTCCTCCTATAATATTGCCTAAATTTTTTGAACAGGAGCCCAAGCTATAATTTTCCTAACATCCTTGAAGTCTAATTAATACGGCAACAGAGGAAGAATCCATCTCGTGGCTCGCAGGGAAAGGGCATTATCTGCAAGGTGCAATAACTCCTTCCAGACGCCTGGCGACAGCTCTCGCAGGCAGTGCAATTAAGCAGCTCCCCGATCTTTGGGGCTTTATCCTCTGTGACCTATGGCAAAAACTAACTGCCGCCTTGGGCAAAAGAAGTAAGAATAGGTACATAATTTGTAATCAGATAGCATTTTTTTCCGAGTGAAGAATTATCCGTGAAGGAAAACAGCCAGCAACACAGGCTGCTAAAAAGATTCGCATGTATTTGGCGGTTTGGAAATAGAACCATATTGTAGTGCAAATGCCTGTTCTCTTCATATGTGATTATGAGACTTATACAAATAAATCCAATTATTGCACTCCATTCTATAATTAACCCATGTGATGTATTTCATTCAACAAGGTTAAGAGCTAAGCTACACATAATTATAAAGAGAGCTTGCTTTATCTCTTATATTTATGGAACTATAATGTATGACAAGTGGTAGTACAGTAATGCTTGCAACTCAATTTTGAAAACAATAACATTTTCTAATCCAACTGATGCAGATATCAATATGTTTTATATCTTTATATAAATAATGTAACATTCCTTTAGAGTTCTGGCAAGACTTTGGAGGAAAAGAACAAGAAGGAATGTATAGTGCCTAGGAAATTAATTTTCTTGAATTTGTGTGGTCTTTTTATTTCACTTTAAAATAATCTCAAGAATATTGCTGAAATATTGTAAAATGCTCTCTAGTTAATTTCAGGTCAGCATGCCAAGGCAATGTTTATACACAGGTTAATAAAAACCACTCTTCCAGTGTGTCCCATGGAGAAACACCCACGGATGATCACAGGAAGCGTTTATTCACCCACAAATTAGGGTCACATTGAAGTGTCCTGAACGTTTCGTTTCAGTAATGGATTCTGCAGCTCTGGGTCTGCAGGTCCCTGTGACCCGCAGTGGCACGGTGAGGTGCCGGCATGCTGGCCGCACCAGGCGGCTGTGGGGGGCAGGCAGGATTCCACACCCTGGGTCCTCCTTATGGAAGACATGACTCAGTGGCTGGGATGTCAACTTTGACGATCACCCAGAGGCTCCTTGGGTTCCTGGTTGCCACATGTTCAGGATGACGGGGAAATGTCCTGAGTCAGCGTTCCCCTGCAGCTGTCCTCGGCCTGCGGTCACGAGAAAGCTCTCTGTGGAGCAGGTTCCCCTTGAGAGGGTCACACACATGGGGTCAGCGTGGACTTGTGACAAATATGACAGCATATCGGCCCTCCCTGTGGAGAGATCACACACAAATTGACAAGACAAGCAGGAGCAGAGGGGAAATGAGACACAGATCAGAAAAGGCAATTCACAGGAAAAAAAATTATAAAAAATGGTATTTATGAACAACTATTTGAAAGACTAGAAGATCTGTTTCAAATTTTCTAAAAGCCACTTAGTTGGCTGTATTTCTCCCAAGCGCTTTCTCCCCTGATAATTAGGTCTGCCTGTCTCCCCAGAGGCTTCCTCAGCCTCAGCACTGCAGACACTCGGGGGGCGTCCTGTGCACAGTGGGGTGTTCGGCAGCACGCCTGACCTCCCTCCCTGCCTGGCAGAAGTCCCCTTCCAAGCTGTGACAACCAGAAGTGTCTCTAGCCACTACCAAAGGGAAACACTGACGGGATTTAAACAGTAAGCCTGCAGTTGCATGACATTTTTCCTATCTACCTAGGTTTACACTAATTATTTAGCATATTTTACATAAACTCTAAGCAAATCACAGTCAAACAACGCTCTGTTTGCTTGCAGCCAACCTTGATCTATCCAATGTCCATATTACAGAATTTCTACAAGCAGAAGCTCCATTCCCATGTTTCATCATAGTGACCTCTTCCGCACGGAAGCAGGCACGCCTATCACAGTGAGCGGTCTCCTTTGCAGAAAGGCCTCGGAAAACCATCAAGCTTCTCACCTCAAGCATGGTGTGGGGAGCTGGAAGCCCTGCCCCTCATTTCACACCAGCAGTGCAGGGGGAGGTGAAGACCCCTGCACTCAAGAAATAGCCTTGGGTGCCCACACCTAGGGCACAGCACCCACCCTGTCCTCACTGCCAGAGGACGCTGAGGCCGAAGACTCCCTGCCTCCTCAGAGTCCTGGCTGTAAGTCAGAGAGCCTTCATTCTTCGCAGGCACTGCCTCCAACCTGCTCTGCCTTCAATTCTACCGACAAACTCAGTAAAGATTGGAAATACGTGTCAGTTCCTCTGAGCCCACCAGATTTTAAAACTGTAGTGTATCTGTTTAAACTGAACTACAGCCGGAATAAAATGGGGTGGGGTGGGGGGTTCCCCAGCAATTGAAAAATCTGACAGCAGAACAAGTTGTCATTGTCTAAAAGCAAAAATGCAAAGATCATGTGAAGTAAACAACAGGTACTTATGAGGGAGGCAGGTGATAAAATAAACACGGGGAGTCTTTACAGCGTTGGATGGTAATAACACGGCACAGAGAAACTGTAACTGGAAGGAGGGTTAGAGGTGGTATGTGTTGTGGCCATAACGATGTCTTCGTTAAAGAATTAAACACCTCAACACTCCAAAGAAATACATTCTCCTTAAGAAGCACACAGTAAAAACATGTCCAAAATAAGCAACCATTTAAAATAGCATGCAACTAAGACTGATCTGAAGAATTGAGCTGGTAATTTCACATGACAGGTCTATTCTTCAGTTAATAAACTCAGAAAATCTTCAGCCCCACATAAACCAAAGTCTGCGCCCCCACTTTCTCCCCGACTTCCAATGAGCAGGATACGGTGGTGCTTTGGTGCTTTTTTTTTTTTTTAATGAATTAGGTCCTTGCCACTCAGGAGCTGGAACAAAATATGAATTTGGGTCAAATTGGGAGGGAAACCCATGGGACGTTGAAGAAGTTGCTCCAAAAAGCCCTTTGTGACAACTCTGCATACACCAGACCTGCGTCACTTGTAAGACGTAACAGCCTCACCTGCAGACCTGCGCCCTCATGCTGGTGGCCTTGGAAAGCAAGTCCCGGCCCCCTGTGCATCCACCCTGCCTCTGCTCACCTGTCCTGCCCTGGGTCTCCGTTCTCACCTGCCCACACACCCACCCCTCAGCCCACATTCCTCTGGGTCTGGCTGCATATGTCTGGATGTCATTGCCTAGTCAGGGAGGGAGCCCCAGTCTGGCTAGTGAGGAGTGAGAGGGATGTCACATCATCCTTCTGTGGACATCCTTTGCTGAGCTTTGGCTATGAGCCATTTGAAATCATTCTGTGGGTGCCCAGTGTCGGGGTCCCCTTCCAGGGTCATTGTTCTACGCAATTGTCATAGTGTGGAATAGTAATAGCTGACACCTCTAGATGGGGAAGATCGGGGTGTCTGGGAGAACCGGCACTCAGTGCATTGGTACAATCTGGGGCCCCTTTGCTCGGCCCCCCAGGTCCAGGGAGAGGGCTTTCTGGGTCCCATGAGGAGGGCAGAGTCTCCTCGGCTCCTGAAGCTGCCGCAGCACAGAAAACACCTTAACTCAGCTCGGGAGAGGGGGACCACCTTCCGAGTGCAGCTGGAGCCGGGAGCTGTCTGCCTCAGCCGTTAGAAATATGGGGAGAAATTACCTACATTCCCCGTAGAGGCATCGAACGCACAGCCCGGCCCAGCCTCTCCACGCAGCGATAATATGCTCCTATCAGTTTTAATAGCCCCATGCTGGATTCAGGAGGTATTATGGATTGTACAGCAAGCATATTGTCATTAAATTAAATTTTCAGAACATTCCCCAGCTCATCACAAATACCACAGAGAGTCATCATAATCGGTTCTCAACACATGTGTAATTGCCTTCAGCTGGCGTTTCTTACAGTTGACATTGCTCAGCAGTGATAAGGTGATTGGCGATTT
>NC_137082.1:53515318-53557818 GCF_951640355.1 Cnephaeus nilssonii
ATACACTGTTACCTGCGATGGTCCCTTGTCACAACCATGCTTCATTATGTGTTTACCTTAGACCAGTAAACTGTGAAAATTCAGTAACCAGCACAAAATCCTATTTCACGAAAGGAGCTACTTGTATTATAAATGGATGAAAGATGAGTCTGAGAGGCCCCTCGGCCTCACAGGATCCTCCTCTGCTTGGCAGGAGCGGCCATCCTGGGGAGCTCTTGACCTGGAGGGAATCCAGGAGAGCCCTGGAACCAGCTGAAACCACTGACTTGGAGAGTCCCAGGGGAATTGGAGCCATTTCTCCCCTTGACTCCGAAGTCAGCAGGGCTTTCCAGTAGCCTCTGTCTGGCCCAGGGTAGTAAAATCCAACTGTCCAGGAAGATGGAGAAACCCATTAGCTCAGACCTCCTCCACAGATACAGCGTGGGAGACAGAATAGCGACGTCCATGAACCAGAATGGGGGCCTGAGAGCAATCGAGGACAAACCAGTAATGACCCTGGTGTTTATTGTCCAGAACATGGAATGTGACCCCAAACTAATTCTGCATCTAGAGGAATCATAAAATAAAGGCTTGGGCTACCCTACTTTTTTACGGATTTTCTACTCCATATATTACTCTCTTAAACGCACTCTTCATAACCTGGAAGGCCTAGTGTATTTTTTTCAGAGAAGCTGACAGTCACACTTTAGTCTGACCATAAAGTAGCAAAGTTTTACAACATACAAAAATACAGTAGTACTGTGACACCGTCAATATCATTTATGGCACAATTTTACACGGAGGAGAAAGTGTCATGAAAGAGAAATAACTCCTATCAACTGGCCTAAAATGACTTATGTCATAAACAAGTCGGGTTTCTGAAAGAGAACCAATAAAGTCCCAGCAAATACAATTTTTCCCACTAAATAATCACCCTGACCTCTCCTGTAACATCAACCTCTTTAAAAAACTGGAAACACTGGTCTTGAAGAAACAGAAAAATGAGTCCATTCTTGAAGGTGAATCGAAGTCTCCTCAAAGGGACGCATGATGTCCACCTGGGTTGGTGGTCTTGCTGTGAAGAGACTAGAGGAAGGAGGTGCCTTAGAATATTGGGTTTTTTTTAATTCTTTTCCTAATTAGATGGCCACAACTGTATCTGTTCTCCCCAAGTGGATTTACAACCATTACCCCCAATCCCTGCCAAGCTCCCATGTTTACTTGTTCTTGGTCAGATACACACAGGCACATCTGCCCACACAGGTACACCTGTGCATGCGTGCACACATGCCCATACATGCCTACACACACGAAGAAGGCACAGGTGCAGCCATCAGACCTCCTGATCATGCTCAGCTGCTGGGTGACCAAGAAATCACTAAGCATGTCCTTCCTGAGCCTCTGAGGCCTGTGTTACCAAAGTGGAATTTCATGCTCATCCAGGCACAGGCCCTGACGCTGGTCACCATCCCTCCCAGGCCTCGCCCCCACGGGGCCAGCCCTCAAAGGCCCACCTGGACAATGGGGTGGGCAGGCTCTGGCCTGGGCCCAGCCTCTGCGAGGCCAGAAGACACCAAAACTTGATGGGATTTGTGTGTGTGTCTGATTTTACTCTGGGGAAGGAACAGGGTGGGCTTGCAGGGGTGGCCGCCTTGGTGTCCTGATCCACTCCAGGTGGAGCATCACTTTGGTGACAATGGAGGGCATATCAGTCTGCCACACGGAATGATGTCCATCATGAGGGTTCTTGAACCAGGGTCACAGAGGAGCAGGCCCTGAGTCTCCCGAGCATAAGGCAGACAGAATACTGCTGCTTTGCCAGGGAAGCAAACACTTCTCCAGCCATTCGAGAGACAAGGGACATAACACACGCGGTTGTTTACCGGGTGTTAAAACATCTGTAAGAGAAAAAGGGACAAGAAGGGGGACAGGGATGCTGCCACTTGCCCAGGCTCCGCAGGCCCTGCCTGATTCGGCTCTTTGTCCCCAGGTGATGGACAACTTCTAGCCTCCATCAAAGAAAGATGCTACTGACTCTCACTAGGACCCTGGGTTGCTGCCCTCCTGCTGGCCATGGCCACCGCCAGCACCTATCCACAGGTGTCTGCAGGCAGGAAGTCCTCTCAGCCTCCTGCCTTTTAATCTCCAGCCAGAGCCTCGTGTGGGCGGATCTGGAGGAGAAGCCAGCTGGCGAGAATCAGGTGATGGAATTTGCTGACCCCCCACCCAGCAGCCAGCAGAACACGCAGGGCAGGAATGGGGCCGAGACACAGCAGGTAAGTCAGCTCGCACTTGTCAGGCGCGAGCTGTGTGCCAGCCCCTGTTGTAAGCACCGCACAGGCTTTCATTCAGTCAGTCCTCAGAGCAGCCTGGGAAAGCTAAGTCACAAAGAAACCATCCAGCTCACCTGACGCCAGCTAGTAGGCGACTCCGGGGGAGTACACACCTGCTCTCAGGGCTGATGTCCACCTCCAGCCACCTGCACTTACATGTTTGCTTCTATCTTTCTTCCTTTAAACCTGAATTACTCACCTGGCACCCGGATCTCGGTTTCCGAGGTACTCTCCAAAGAAAGGAGCCGGGGCTCCTTGGAGAAAGGGTTGATTGTAGGGCTGGGGCAGGATGAGCCTGGAATGTCTTATGGTGACAAAAAATATGGACAGAAGTGCTTTTAAAAATTGCTGGGGATTGTGGTGTAAAAGGGTCAGAGTCATCAAGTGAAAGAGCTGGAACAATTTGAGCAAGAAAATCAACAAGTGTTGGGTTATAGCCCAAAGTGTGTAGTAAATGTCCATGAATCCATGCTAATATAAATAAATGACTGGAAGAGAAAAGGCCAGTATCCTGTGCAGGAGAATTCAAAATAATTTATACAGATACCTGTCCTCCAGGAATCGGATAGTGATTCTGTCACTACTTGAATGGGAGCAGCACCTGAGTTCTTCCCAAAGACTACAGTATGAACAGGGGATCGGAGTCACCTTACAGAGGCCACACCTACTGAACATGCCTTGGCCAGGTGACCCAACAGTGCTGAGTCATGATGAAGAAGGGTGCTGAGTCATGGTGAACAAGGGCGCTGAGTCATGGTGAGTGTACCCATCCTGATAGTACTTTACCTCCTCAGGAAGGGATAACCCGCTCTAATAGTGAGAAAAACGTGAGATAAATCCCAGGAGAGGCACGTTGTACGAACTACCTGACCGTTCCTCAAAACTGTCAAGGCTATCAAAAATAAGGAAAGGTTGAATACTAGGAAGTCATTACTAAAACTTTTAAAATATGGAAATCTACATTTTAAACAAGTTTTAAGAAGGAGGAGAGGAAAGTGGATAAATGTAGCTGTTCCTCCCATAAGCCAGTCATCTGAAAAGAAAAATTAGGATCACACCTAAATGTGTCGCCGTTTTCCTTCCTCTCAGAATTGAAGGACTTCTGAAACTGATGCAGACATGATGGACACACCTACCTTCCCCACCCCTCCCCCCGTTGTGAGCTCCAACATACAGCTGAGCCTTCGACGGTCCAGTTACCCCATGTCATGTTGAGTGAATTATTCATTATTACAGAACCGGTGGGACACAGAGCTCACTCAAACTCCCCTGAGCCTGAGCGTTCTGTCAGGTGTGGGTTTCCAGTCTGGTCAGTTCCCCAAACACTGAGCCACTTGCTCACCCCCGTGGGATGTCATTGCTCTGCCTGCTGTGAGCGCTAATCCTTACCGTTAAACAAGATAAACTTACTCTTCCTGCAGGTTAGCTTCACCGAGTCCCCTTAAATTAGAAGAGACTAAAGATCCCAAAATGCCCCAAAGTTATTCTCCAAAGACAATGTTGCTGATGACTTATCCCAGATCAATCACCATTGAAGGTCGCCTGTCCTATTTGGCAATATTTGCTCAGTAACTAATAAAGATCCGCCTCTAGTTATTTATATTAGGTTATCATCTCTCCAGGGTGAAGCTTAATCCATTTTGCAATGTTTTCCCCAACAAGACAACATGAGTTTCTCCGTCTGAAAATGAATTAAGTGCACGGTTTCTAAATATGGGATCTGACATTGTTCTTGTTACAAAAAGCAATTTATTCCCCAAAAGGCTTACACTTCAAAGGTTATATAAAAAGGTTCAAATATCAATGCTATCCATTTTTCAATTACTGGGCTTCCTAACACCACTAGCTTTTGGACAGATAAGCAGTGGTATCAGTTTTCTTATTCAACATCTTATAGGTTTCCAATTCCACAGCACAGAGAAAGCAAATTTATTGTAATACATTTAGCTGCTTGGGAAACAGGAGTATCCAGTCTGTTTCCTGCAAGACTATAGACGGTATCAAGTACCATCTCACAGGGATATTTATGAAGCGCCTGATACTAACAATTGCAATTGCAGATACAGCTGCCAGTGTCCACCTATAAACAGGCTCGTATATAAAAAAAAAACGGTAAGGTGGCTGGGAAAACTATTTTCAACATATGAAAATTCAGGAGCCTTGAAAACCATCCACCAGCTCCTAAGAGATAATCTGTCGACACTTGTGATTTCCTAAGAGGGAAGAAAACACCCTTCCATCTTCTGTTGTGCCAGCAAATCAAAGGAAGTCATGCCATTCATATTTTCTTTCTGACAATTACAAAGAAATCTGTGGATTAGTGTAAAGGATTATATGGCAAAAAGAAGTAATGTCCCCATTTTCAGAAAAAAATATATATTCTGCTGTGAACCCAAATGTGTTACACAAAATTGTCCATGATTGGATAATAAAGACAGAGTGTTCCAATTTATAAATTTGTGCTGATCCTTCTCAACAGGATAAAACTTTTAAAACTAAAAGAAGTCTCTTTCTCCTATTAGGAGAGAAGACCAAGGACCTGCCCAGTCTCAGCAGGCGCAGTGGGCGCCTGACCCCTACGCTTAATTCTGCCAACAGGCCACAGGCTTAGCGGTCCCATTTTTAGGAAACTCCTGTTAGACACCTGGAGAAGCAGGAAAGTGAGGAAAACATAGAGCGAGAGGGAGAGAGAGAAGGCCTGAGCCCGTGGGAGCCGAAGCAGCCACGAGAAAGCCATTCGGAGGACTGGCAGCAGGTATGGGGAAGCCCAGGCACGGAGGGGCACCATCAGGCCCCCGGGCCATGGAGGCCAGAGCGGAGCAGGGACTGACGCCCCCGGAATGAGGGAGGTTGAAAACATTCCAGTTTGGATACAGAAACGAGCCCCTTGTTGAAAACTAACGAGAGTGAAGACGGTGACAGCCGAGCCTTAAACCAAGTGCCCTGAACTAGCACTCAGAGCCCCTGCCCCCCACACAAGAACATCACCTAATCCTCCTGCCTCTGCACACCCTTCCTGAGGCTGGAACTCACTTCCCTTCCAGCTTTCTCTCCACCCTCTCCTTATTCTTCTCTTCCACAAACTGAGCATCTTTTTATTTCCCCCAAATAGTCTGATGTGCCAATCACGCTTTCCAAACAAATGTCCACCCCAATTTGCTGCTTTGTGACTCTTCTTTTCCCATACAAGGGTACAGCACTGGTTTTCTGTAGCTTCTGTTGCTAAGCCAACTACCACAGCCCACGGTTCCCTGTCTGGGTTCTTAGCTCATGGCATCACAGGAAAGAAAACACATTTTCGGGGATTTCACTTAGTGGAATGTTCCAGCCATTGCTTTCAGAACTAATTGCCACTTTCCTACCTGTTATGGGTTGAATGGTGTCCCACAAAGAGATATGGTGAAATTCTAATCCCCCAAAGCTCAGAATGTGACCTGATTTGGAAATAGGGTCACTGTTGATGTCATGAGTTAAGATGAGGTCATGATGGAGTAGCTGAGCCCTCATCCAATATGACTGGTGTCCTTCTATGAACACAGAGAGAAGACCGAGTGACGGTGGAGGCAGAGATGGTCGGAACATGCAGCTGCCAGCCCAGCATGACCAGGCAACCCCAGGTGTTGGGAGAGGCAGGCAAGACCCTCCCCCGCAGGTTCCCAGGGGGTGTGACCCAGCTGACACCTTGGTTTTGGACTTCTGGCCTCCAGAATGTGTGAGGATGCCTTTCTGTTGTTTGAAGTCACCCGGTTTGTGGTACTTTGTATGGCAGCCCCAGGAAACAGACACACCACCACCATTTCAACAAAGGTCGTTTACTGCTGAACTTATGTTTATCGACAGCAATTGGTACAACTAAATGTCAAGGTGGTGGGTAAGCCAAAGCGCATGAGGAGCAGGGTCTGCTGAGAGGGTTTAGCTCTTCGTGGAAGACGGGGACACTGCAGATAATTGATTACAGGGTTACATGACTCCTGAGCGGTGTTGATCCAAGGAGACCATCTTCATGGAGTGTAGACATGGAGTGGGTGTGCCGGTCAGTGATCAGCTCCTAACTCTACTGCACAATGTTTATGACCTACGGCCAATTAAACCATCAGAGATTATTGACCACACCTTCTTCTTGGACAGCCTCCTGCTACTGGCTTGAATAAGTCTCTCAGGAAACAAGAATTTATCAACATAATCAGTGTATATTTTTAATCCATTCTTTTCAAGCACACAACATATTTATCAGTTTCTGTGTGCAATTGAATTTGAGGCGTAATGAAGCAAGAATTGCAAAATTGCTGAAGGAAACGGAAGGCTACTGTTGCACCGTTTGGAATGGTGTGGATTGACACTTGCGGGTCGAGGAGGTGCAGGCTCCGCCTGAGCTGAAAGCAGCCTGGGCTCCCGCCAGTTGGTGCGTCTGTGCAGCAACCCTGCAAACACCTCTTCTACGTGGAGCGAGCTGGTCAGTTCAAATTCGGACCTTTCTTCCATGCGTTTGGTTCAGAAAAGCATGCTCTCCAGCGTCCACGCTGCAGCACCACGGAGAACCCTGTGGGTCTCAGGTGTCCCTTCCCGATGTCTCAGCTTGACAGACAATTTCACCTATGGGCAGTTTTCTCATGTGCTACGTTGGCTCCCCCAAAACCACTGGTTTTTACTGGGCATTTACTAGACACGCCAAAGAAATAAATGAAAAATGCAATAAGCAGCTTGCGAAGACAGTTGTGCTCAGCAGTGTTTTCTGAGCTGCATCCCACCTGGACGAGCACAGTCTGGTGACCAAGGTGACTGCACCTAAATAACACTGAAATCACACAGTGTTTCAGCGTTTTGCTATGTTAAGTCACAGGATTCTCACCACCTTACAGTCTATGACACAGGTGCTTATTGTCCTCATTTTATTCCTGAGAAAACTAAAGCTAAGGCTGGCCTTGAATGCTGAAATTAGTTAGGTTGACATATCAGAGGGAATAAGAAACAATTTCCTCCACATCCTCTGTGTTGAAAGGTCCCTCGGGGACACGTACTGCAGGGACTAGCAGGTGACTCGTGGTGGGCGGGGCAGCGTCCCCGGGAGATGGTTGGTGCTCACGTCTGTCTGTAAGCCTCTGAACCTGCATTTGCGTATTTTCGGGCTGCAATCCCAAAGCTGCTTCTGGGGGATATGTCCTGAGACAGAATGAGATCGGAGGACAGTCGCCTCTCAAAAAGTCATGGAAGGCTTGGAGCTCGTAGTGCTGACACTTAGTCCCAAATGGAAACCTCATATTTCAACCAGAATCTGCGCTTTATCTTAATTAATATCTCAGATCACCATCTCTCTATGAAAACTGTCAGTGTGCTGCTGTGATTTTCCTTAAAACAGTTAGAAAGAATAAATTGTTAATGGCTATTCTAGCTATAGTGTAAAATTACATTATCTACAGTCATCATAATGTTAAATGTTTTTAAAATATCTGCTCTTAGCCCTGGCCAGTTTCGTTCAGCAGATAGAGTGTCAGACTTCAGATTGAAGGGTCCTGAGTTTGATTCCGCTCAAGGGCACATGCCTGGGTTGCAGGCTCGATACCCAGTGGGGGGTGGGCAGGAGGCAGCCAATCAATGATTCTCTCTCATCATTGATGTTTCTATCTCTCTCCCTCTCCCTTCCTCTCTGAAATCAATTTAAAAAAAAAAAAAAACACCAAAGAAACATCTGCACTTAGCTCTCTTACTCAGTCAACATCTACTGGGCAGGTGGAGACAAGAAGTGTTACTGGCACTTGATACAGCATTTGCCACCGCCCTTTCATTCTACGAAGGCATTTAGGAAGACAAATATACTCAGCTAAATTAGCTTTTTCCTCCTTTCTCTGCTGGTAATTAGCACGAGAGGGGGTGGGTCTGAGGTAACTATTAATAGTTTAAATGTAAACCTGGATTTTAGAAACAGCAGCACATTATCAGCCACAGTAAAAACCCAGTTCTTCTGTTTATTTTGAGACGTTATCAAAGAATGGGAATTTCCAACTGTGCGAGACGATTGAACACGGTGTTTCACAGCCGACGCTCATTCACGCTGCGCGCTGCTGTGTACCTGGGCCGTGTCTAACAGCGCTAATCTCTTCTAACCGTCCGGGCGCAGACGAGGAACCTCTCACAATGTCGCTGAGCATCAGGCAACCGTCTACGCTCACAGAAGCCGTTCCAGCCCTCAAGTAACTCAGGCACAGCTGCCTGCACGCGGGAACCTCGCGCCAAGCCCTGGCCCTCTCTGCAGCGAACACCGCCTCTTTCTGGTGACCGAGTTGCTGGTGCCCTGTCACTGCCACAGCTCTGATCCTGGGGTACAGGGAACCCACACGGCGGGCACAGGGCCCCCCGCCAGCTCCTCCTCCCCTTGAGTGCCCCCTTTGTGCACTGAGCACTTGCCCACCTCATCATATTTAATCCTCACGAAATAACTACCTGCACATCCAGACTGCAGACTGGAACTCAGAGAGGCCGAGTGACTGTGCATGCCCCACAACTGGAACTGGTGGGATCAGAGATGGGCCCAGAGGAGACCAGAACCCCGTGATTGGCAGATTCCTGGGAGCCGCATGTGGTACATGCTCTCCTCGTGCCCTTTACCTTCCTTCTCTCCTGCACTTAGTCTCCCTTAAATGGGGTAGAAATACATAAAACTGCGACATCAGAAGGTTTCTGAGAGCTGAGGATGGGGAGCTAGACTGTATCTGAGAACAGGTCTCCAGAACAGAAACCTGTCAGGTGCGCCCTCTCACTGATGTGTGTGGTCCTTCCTCTGCAGATGCAGGAGACTCTGACTCATCCCCCCCACCCCCGCCCCCGATCACCTCCACTGCTTGCCTGGCCTGCTCTCTCCCAAACGCTGCCGTTAGCCTAATTTTGCCACCTGTCACCTTATCGCCCTCCCCAGCTTTGTACTTAATCTGTAAAAGGGAGCAAACAGTACTTCGCCAGGAAATTCTCAGCGGATGTTGGAAGAGCACGTGACAAGGGCTTTGATGGGGAAAATGAAACCCAGGAGGAAAGCGGAGTCCTTGTTGCTGCTCTGAGACCTGCCATAGACCCGCTTGTCATCTGACACCACCTGGCTCCCGGGCAGGGCCCCGGCTCCCCTGCCCACGTGGACGCCGTGGACACCGGCCATTCCCTCTTCCACCCCATGGCCCTGCTCCCGTGGGTACACAGTTCGTTAGAACTCGAGGCCTCAGCCCGCAGGCGGCCTCAGGCCAAGGTCCACAGAAGGCAGTTTTAATTTTTTAGTTAAATACCCTCCCAAAATATGACCGTATAGAATAGAGTCTACAACATACTTTATTAAAATCATTTTCCTAGTATGGCATGCAAATGTGACCTTGGGGACCTGAAGCATTCTATCTTTCCCATAAGTCTCTTTTCCCATAAGGCTGCCTGTGTCCCGGAAAACCACAAACTAGAGTGGGAGTGACCAGGGTTGCCTTTCTTAAGACACAGAGTGACAGTGTGGAGCTGGGGATGCCCCGGGACGGAGGCCAGGGCCCCTGCCTTCTACGAGCTGTTGGAGACAGGGTCTCTAGCTACGAGGGCTGGCCCTGCAGAGGCAGGCCACTTCTGAACACAGCATCACCGTGACGTCACACGGCCTTCCCCAGGTGGGTCCACTCACAGTGACGCCAGCTCAGCTGGCTCGCCCCGCCCACTGCTCCTTAGACAGGGTGGTGCTGTCTCAGCCTCACTAGGGGCTGCATGGAGGTGACAAGTTCAGCACACTGCACGTGGCTGGACACAGCTCACCTTAACTACACGCATGTGCTGTGTGAACAGTACACAACGCAAACAGCCTGTTCCTGTCCCTGTGGGTGCATCCCGGAGGCCGGCACCCTCAGCAGCCCTGAATGTGGGGCAGCGCCAATGCCTGTGCGGGTCTCAGGAGCTGTGGGGACGGCCTTAGGAACTTGGAGGGAGACACAGCCTTGAGAAGGCTCCACTACCCGCTGCTCCTTTTGACCCTATATCGAGGGACAATTCAAATGCCCCCTCCCCCCCCGCAAGAGCTCATTTTAGTGCACAACCAGGGCTTCCAGGACTCTGAGAGCTGTGCAGTCACCCTCACTACCTAATCGAAAGACATCCCTTCTCCCAGCCAGGCGCTTGACCTCTTTTAAAAAGATAATGTCCCAATCTTGCAGACCCCGAGTCCAGGCGTGGTGTGTGGGTCTGGGTCGGAACACTTGTGCGTTCTAACATCTGCAGGGGCTGACTCAGGTGGGAGAACCACCCCGACCTGACGGGGAGGAAGCTCTCATCAGAGAAGCGCCAGGTTCAGTGACTCACGGGAACACCGTTTAAGGGACCAGAATTTTTTCCAATCATCATGGCTGCATGTCTCGGTGATTCACATAAACATTATAGTTTTTAATGTAGAATTAACATGATGGTACAAAGATGTCAAGCCTACAAGATCCTTCCCTCAACTCTGTTTTCTGCCTCAATGTTAGAACCTTTTTAGAAAACACTTTGCTTTTCATATGAAGTTCCAATAAATTGCAATAAGCACTGTACCTCCCCAAACCAACACATTTCCCCTTATAAAAGCCAAATGAGTTCATCATAATTAATGCTACAGAACAAACCCTGCATAATAATAATTAACCACATATTGTTAAGTGCTATCAAAAATGCATGCATTTAATTAGCTGGAAACAACAGTCTCTGTATATTACAAACCGAGCTGATGTGTTTCTGGCGACAATCATTCTTCAGCAGGAAGTACTTTTGCTAACAGTCTTTTAATGTATTTATTAGTACTTCAATAATATTGAAGTCGCTCGCTTGCAATTTAGCTTAAATATTCCATTTCAATTAAACATTTGACCTCTCTGAACTCTCCAGAATTCTCAAATTAGGGATTGGTTTGTAATTATGCCATTTGTGGGTACAGTATCATAATAATTCTAGAGTTGTATTGTTTCAGCACCTAATGGAGACCTTCTGCACAATGAATTATTTCCCATAAATTGGCACCAGTTCCCTGTACGGTGGGGACCAGTGCAATGTCACTCAAGGTCACAAGAGGGGAGACGGGCCATAGCTGACGCACAAGGCAGGCGTCAAACTCAGAGCTGTGCCCCTTTCCCCACCAGCCACTAGCGCGAAGTGTCCCCTTAGACAGGTCTTTCTCTCCCGAGTGTCTCCTTTCTATGAAATGATATAACAATGCTGGATTCATTTCACCTCCCAAAGCCTGTATGAGACTACACTAGTCTAAAATTTATATGTAAATAGCTTTCTGCTAATTGGTGATGAGAATAACTTTGGTAAAATATGGGATTATGACAATCTTTTATGCGAAGAATTATCATGATCCTTATTTTTATTCCAAAAGGAAAATAAAAGTTCATCGAGATTTTCATGTTGGATTTGCATTTATATTGGTCTTAAAAGTCACGGTGGCAACTACTACCTGCAAATCAATGTGTAGCTGTGTACTTAAGCACATTGCTTTGAATAAATAAATAAGCAAGGAAGTCTGTTGAATGTCTACTGAATACAAGTGGCAGTTCTTGATCATATGTTGTATGATATTTTTCTAAAACGTTGTATTAGTTTCCATTACTCATCCTCTAAATCCCATACGGGCAGGAGTCTGGGTATGATCCATCCCAAGAAAAAAAAGTGTTCTCCCCATCTCTGGACCTGGGAACTAGAAAACAAGTTATCTGCTCTCAAAATACAATGCTGTCATGATGAATACAGGTGCCAATTATAAACATTTTGGTTCAAAAGCGAGAAAAAATGGGAAAACTCATTAGGTTTCAAGGTCCAGGATCAATTCTCTAGGACTCGTGGCTTTGAGACCTTTCTCTTGTCTCGTGAAAGATAGCACTCATTCCCTGCTGAGAGGTTTTATTAGTCTGAATTTGGGGATCTTACAGCCTTCTTTCATTTTTTCCTCTCTCTCTCTCTTCCTTTGGGCCACGCTGATAGTTTTTGCTGATATGAAATTCTCAAAAGCCTTGCGGATCACATCCTGTGTATGACACAGGGACAAACGCTTAGACAGGAGGCTCATCCACAGATTTCATACAGAACTTCGTCCTGTTTGTGGCTGTTGCTGAGATGACTGAGCGACAATGCCGGAAGTTTCCTAGATGCCCTGTGGTTTGACTGAAAAGACTTCTGTGTCGCACCCATGTGTGCTTCAAAGAGCCTTCTAGTGACTGACTACTCCGCCCATTGATCTTTCTGAGGTTTTAGCAAAAGATTAGACAACCTTACCCTCGGCTTTTGCTGCAAAACACACTTTCCTGTTAGTGAATCTCTTATTTTTATTTTTTTAATATATTTTTATTGATTTCAGAGAGGAAGGGAGAGGGAAAGGGAGAGAAAGAAATATCAATGGCGAGAGAGAATCATCGATCGGCTGTCTCCTGCACACCTCACACTGGGGATCAAGCCCATAACCAGGGCATATGCCCTGACCAGGAATTGAACTGTGACTTCCTGGTTCATTGGTGGATGCTCAACCACTGAGCTATGCCGGCTGGGCGTGAATCTCTTATTTTTAGTGTGTTTTGTAATCTGGTTAAGCTGAGACTTGCTCAAATCCTCAAGATTTAGTTTCTTTTATTTAACAGTTCTTTCCTCAATTTACCTTCCTCTTCCAGTATTTCAGTATAAACAGCCCCATGCGATCCTGTGATAGCTTTTCTCTGTGCTCTTCACTGGTCTACGTTTCTTTACCTGATCTCTGAACGTGTCCCTCCTGTTTCCTCCTCTCCACACAGACACCAGGCAATCTCAACAACTCTGTCTCTGTGTTTCCATCTTTAACAAAACACAGTTCACAGCTATTTTCTTAACTCTCTGAATGACACCCTGAGACAGGAACTGTTTTAACCCCATTTTACAGATCAGAAAACTGAGGCTTTCATTAGGAGTACAAGTTGCCCTGTCAATAAGCGGAAGAATAAGCACTCAAACCAGATTTTTCAGACTCTTGAGAGATGTAAGCTGAGGTTTCACCCATGCCTGAGCGGCAGTCAGCCTCCACATCGAACCCCTCTCTCCATCGGGGTCTCTGCCGCTGTGTCCTAACTGATTCATGCACTAACTCCCCTCCAACAAGTTACTTTCGCCTATTTCCTTTCCTCAGCAATATTCTTTTGTTCTTCTTCTCAAAATTAAACATAACCTTCAAAATCCCGTTAAATATTGCCTCCATAAACACTCCCTGGATCTTGAAGTCAGAGAAGAATGGACTCTCCACTGAGGCCCTGTCCTGTTTGGTGCCTCTTTCTAGCTCCGCTGTTTTTTCTAAATATGCACTGTTTGCTTAGGTTCCCAGCTATGAACTTTTTTGAAGGCACGGCTTGCCTGCCACATTTTTAATTTCTCATAACAACTAGCATACTAAGGGGCCTGTGTGTTTTTAAATGAGTGACTCGAGACAATGAAAGTCATAGCTCCTCACTCCCCTCCAATACCCTCTCTGCTCTCGGAGAATCATATATAATTTAGTTTTATTACATTTTAAAGAGCATAAAATAAGCTTACACATACATATAAACTAAACTAACCACACACACAGAATAATTATGAAGTCAATAAAACATGCCGCCGTCTTAAGAACACATGTCAATAACCCCGCAGAGGAGCCAGCGCGGCGACGGGAGCTGGGTACGGGGAGGCTCTTAATATGCCACGGATCTGAGCAGGTTGGTAATGTGATTTGCTGTCTTAACTGTGTTGAGTGATTACAACAGATCAAGGAGTGGGGTGGTGAGGAAAACAAAATTGCTGCTTCAGATTCGATTTCCTCACATCTTCAGGGGTGATTCTGTGCCTCCGTGTGCAGTTTCCGTGGCTCACGATCAGCCAGGGTGGCGGGAGTTTTCCCCTGTCGTTCTGCCCGTTAGCACACACAGTGGATTCATGTTTCCTCAGTACAAGCCCTTGTTTTGGAAAACGATAAATTTCGAGAGCACAGGCAATAGTGATGCTAAAAACAATCAAGAAATTTACATCAGCTATATCCCATCATGAAGGAAAATGTGTGATGCTGGGGAATTTAATACCAACCCCAAACCCACTGCTGGTGGTCCTTGGACACACAGCATCACCCCCCACTTTTGGTCTCCGGACTGACTACAAAATGAGGGTGTTCACACCTGTGCATCAGGTTGCTGTGAAGGTACAGTGGAGCACACATGTGAAAACAGGGAACAGACAACCTCCTGAAATCCTCGCTTTCTTCCTTTGCTCTTTCTTCTTTGCATTTAAGTCTTTCAATCTCTTCGATAGATGCAACTCATTTAAACTCCCTGATTTTCAGTTTCTTCTTAAGTAATGTCAATTACTTAAGAAGACATTTCTTCTGTCAGTAATGTCATCTGTTTTATATATGTACTAGAGGCCCGGTGTACGAAAATTCATGCACTGGAGGGGGGTTCCCTCAGCCCAGCCTGCCCCCTCTCACAGTCCAGGAGCCCTCAGGGGTGGGAGGCAACCCGGCGATCAGGGGAAGGCGACGCCCCCCATCACACCTCGGCTGCTGCCACTGCCAGCAGCATAAGCCTTGGCCAGCCCTGGTTACCTGAGCCTTGGGCGGCCCTGGTTACCTGAGCCTTGGGCGGCCCTGGGCGGGTGGGCAGCTGCCATCCGAGGCTTGCCTGCACCTCGGGCGTTAGCTGGACAGCTGCCATCCAAGATTTAGATTTGCCTGCGCCTCGGGCCGGCCCTAGGCAGCTGGGCAGCCGCAATCTGAGGCTTGCCTGCACCTTGGGCTGGCCCTGGGCAGCTGAGGGGCTGAGAGGACTGGGGGACTCCAGAACGTGGAGGAGCCAGACCTGCCTGGGGGTGGGCCCAGCCATGCTGGCATGCCTGCCATCCCTCGGGGCTGAGGGGACTGGGCGCCACCATCTTGTGGCTGTGGGCGCTGCCATATTTGAGGGCATGGCAGTCAATTAGCATATTCCCTCCTATGGGCTGTGGGCGCCGCCATCTTTGTGAGGGTGTGATGGTCAATTAGCATACTGCCTCTTTATTAGATAGGATTTCAAGGTCATTTTTAGTTAAAATTAACCACTGGATTTAAAACTACTTTGTTGATCATGAAAAACTCCACAAACACTGCCTGTTTTCTGGCTCCCACTAGTCAAGTCTTCTTTGACCTTCTCTAGAATCCTATTAGGTGTACCTTGTTGTGTGTGAATATGAAGCAGTCTGTTCCTTAAAAATGAATGTCACCAAATCTTGGAAGCGGTCAATCTCATTATATTAGTATGTGTGCTAATTGTGAAAATGAAACGTATACTCCCCACCCCCCCAAAAAAATATCCCTATAGCTATATGATATGAGAATATTCAGTTTTCTCAGTAAAGAGGAAAACTAAGTCAGTTATCTGCCTAATTATACACATGATATAAGAATTAGGGGCATGAAATGACAAGTTAAAAAAAAAAACATGCCACTATTTCTATACAAATATCCGTTTGAATCAGTACCTTTTTAAAATATGGTTAAGCAACATGATGAAACCCTTGAAGAGGAGTGGATCTGTTTTCTTTCACCTCCTGAAGACACTTGAAACCAGGCCGGAAGCCAGGAGGGAGTGTGGCCCTCACAGCTTGGCTGGGCCACTGAGGGCTCCTGGCTTCATCTTCTCACCTTGCAAAGGACCCTGGGGTGTATTCCATGCCGTCCTGGCTGCACATTCACATAAGCCTTTATGTGGCCTTTCCCAGCACCCCAGCAAACTGGAGCATTCGTGGACGACACGGCGGGAGGGGCAGGGCGGGGGGAACGGTCTCTCAGAGGACAAGGAGGGACAGGAAGTCCCCTCCATGTTCCAGGTCCTCTGGGCGTCTGCTCGACATATTTACTTAACGTTTTCACTGTTTTTCTTCAAAGACAGTTCGATTTTGTAGAAATGTTTACAATTCTGAATGTACTGTATTGTTTCTGAGAGGGACGTGGAGAGAACTGGTGTAATACCAATAATGGCAGATCAGGCATTCATTTTTATTTGCCAAGAAGAAATAATAACAATATAATGTCCTCAGTGTGGGGGTCAGTGGGGGAAGAGCAGAAAGCAAAGTTAAAATAAAGAAAATAAAAGCCCCGTGGTCACCAAACATGCTGCACAGTGCATTTTCCCTCTTTTGAGAGGTGAGGGGATAGGGTTTCTGTCTATGAAACCAAATGTTTACAAATATTCGAGCCCATAAATTTGAAGAGAAACTGAATACAGAAAATTCTTGTTAATGCAGTACATTTTCTGGTAATTTTATAGTCCAATTTTCAGCGATTCCCCACAGAACGGATGCAGTTCAAAGGCAATTTTATAAAGTACTTTGCAGATAACTATTATCTGCTAATTATTAGAAATTGCATGTTGCTGTTAATTGCATAAATAAATTGTTTTATCTGAAAGCCATTAAAAAAATGTTTGGTGTTTGAAGCATATAGGGTTTTGATGTTCCCGCATAAAACGTTTAACTGTTTAACTCTAGAATAATGACATGCTGCTGAGGCGATTTTGTAGACTAATGGGTGATGGGTGGGGGGCGGGGAGACCCCCTAACATGTATTTTACTTTATTTCCATGACATACTTCAGCTGATTACAAACCTGCAGAAAGAGAGACTATAAATATTTACCAATTTATTAGAATGATATCCATATAATGCCATATTTTTAAACCCTTAAAAGAGATTTATGTAAATATTTTCTTTTTTCCAAAATCGTCCAGTTTTCAATGTTCTATTTTATTAATATATTTTACTTACAACATGGCGGGGGGATAAGTTTACAGTTGTGAGTATGTGAAACACTCTTTATTCTTGTGTTATTATTTATTAATTATTGTATTATTTCCCATATGAACAGCTATAAACCTACTTTTGCCCCACCCTGTATATTTATAAGAACATTTGCCTCTGATTTTCCATGCAGTAACTGAGAGAGAGAGAGTTTGAGGGGAAATGCAGACTCATAGGCCATGTTGGTGGGACTCGGCTGGTGGGAGCTTCCCCTTCCCGAGGCCGAGACCGTGCATGAGCAGAGGACGTGTTCTGGGAGAAACGTGTGGGCATGGAAGGCACTGGTATTGCTCCGGGTGAGGATGGAGGCTCGCTGGGAGAAGACAGGTCTTGGCCCTGACCCCACAGCCCGTGTCCCGGGCAGAAGGTCCCTCCTGCAGGTGGAGGAGGAGGGAAGAGGCAAGCACAGGCCTATCCAGAGCCGCCTGTGGGTGCTGACCTGGACCCCTGGATGTGTCAATTCTGTCCAGACCCCCCTCCTCCAACCTTCCCACCCCTACTTCCTGGCCACGCCCAATTTTACCTCCTCCATGATCCTTCTGCATCCCCCTCTGTCTGGCCCAGAGGAGATACTCAAAACAAACTTCTATCGCCACTCCCTGGGAGCATTTTCAGGGGTCAGGTAACATTCTCTGAACAAAAAATAAGATTAGAAGCCCCTTCTCAAGAGAGCCATAACCTTGCCCAATAGTATAATTTGTATTATAAAACGCACTTGCTATATGACTTTCAACAGAAAACAGTTCCCATGCATGTGAAGACCTCCATCAGTAGATATACAAAGTTTTCAACAGAATCTAATTATGTAGAGCTATGAAGAAATGTTAGAGACCATCCCGATGCTCAAATATGAGGCAAAATTTCCTGTTTGAAAACATAAAAATAAAATATAAGTATGAAAAAACGATATTTGCCACACACCTGCTCCTTGGGCTGTCTGGATTTACTACACAGATAAAAGATCGAAAGCTATAAGAAACTGTGGAAAAATAATTTTAAGAGAGATTTTTATCCCTGGTGACGTTGGGAAATATAATCACTGGCTGCGTCCAATCTTTATCTGAAGCCCTGTGATTCGAATGGCTTTTTTCTCAGGATTTGCCTGGAAGTTGTTACGAATTTTATCAAGTACCGTGACGTAATCTTTCCTTGCCATCGACTTCCTTCTATGACTGTGAATTTGTTTTTCTGATCTGAAACTTCTGCATCTTTCTCATGGTGAGTAAAGCCGGTCCCTCTACAATCTTAATTAGGAGAAGCAAAGGGGGGGGAAGGGAATGAAAAATAAAAACAGCATTTCATAACATTAGGAAAATTGTATCAAATAAAATGTGCAAACGTTTCACTTTTCTCCATTTCTTCCTTGCTCACAGTTCCTGGTCACCGGTTAACAGATACTTATTGAGTGTCACGGGCACCAGGCATGATACCAGAATGTAGGTGTGGGAGCAAGTATGCCCGCCCCACAAACGCTCCCACCTGTACACCCTCACACCTAGGATTGAGTGAAAGGATCACGGTGTTTGTCTTACTTTTTACTATTTTAAAACACCCTTACTGAAGTTTGCCTTTAAATTGCACAGCCCACCACTGTCCCGTGGGAGACACTCTCTCCCCCACTCCTGTGAGACACCTGTCTCACACACCTCCTGGAGATCTACAAGGTGAGGTTGTCAGGTGTTACCCATCCTGCCTGGTCCTGTCACAGCCTCTGGTGGCATCCGGAGATCCCGGGTGTCCCTACTACAGTATTGCAGGATTGCATCTATATTTAGGAGCCCAAGCTATCATTTTGCCGGAGAAAAATTGTTGTTGTTGTTGTTGTGGGTTTCACTCCAGAGACCCACGGAGTCTAAACCAGTGGTCGGCAAACTCATTAGTCAACAGAGCCAAATATCAACAGTACAATGATAGAAATTTCTTTTGAGAGCCAAATTTTTTAAACTTAAACTTCTTCTAACACCACTTCTTCAAAATAGACTCGCCCAGGCCGTGGTATTTTGTGGAAGAGCCACACTCAAGGGGCCAAAGAGCCGCATGTGGCTCGCGAGCCGCAGTTTGCCGACCACGGGTCTAAACTAACGCAGCATCGATGGGGGCGTCAACAGCTGAGATGTGTTGAGCATTTACTGGGCTGCGGACAATACTAAGGAACGTGCATGCCTAACCTTATGTAACCCTCCTAAGGACAGAAGGCCCTATGGTCATACCCACCCTACAGGTGAAATGCAAGTAAAATGCAGAAAGTTTGAGAAATCTATTCCAGGCCCCAGACCCACAGGACGGAACTGAATGGCCACGGTGCCTGTGTTAGGCTGCAGGGAATGAGCTCACGGAACTCATCAGCAACCCTGCTGGGGACAATGCTGTCCTGTCAGGTCCATCCGGGGGCTCCAGTGGGTCTGCGCCTGTTTGGGGGCAGCAGTGATGAGCACTGGGTCAGGGTTCCCTGGTGAGAGGTCCAGACGGACGTAGACAGGGAGGGGAGGTCAGCTGGACTGAGGACCCCAGAGTATCGGATCCCAATCCCAGATCCTGTACCTGTCGCCGTCTATGGAAAGAGGCCGGGAGAGAGCGTCACCCACAGGATGGTGGTGGGCTATGCAATTTAAAGGCGAACTTTAACAAGCATGTTTTAAAAGAGTAATCCTCTTTGAGGATTTGAATAAATTAAGGGTCTCCGAGGGGAGATTATCTTGGTGATCTGGTGGGCCCTGTGCCCCCAGGAGTGTCCTTGCAGGAGGGGCCGGGGGAGCTGAGAATAGACAGGAGAGGACGCCTCCTGAACACAGGGTAGTGACGGAGCGTGTGGTCCAGGGTCACCAGCAGCCACCAGGAGGTGACGACTCAGTGAAACCCGTTCTCCCAAGAGCCTCAAAGGCAGCCGCGCCCTGATGGCTCCTTGACTGCGGCCCAGGGAACCGATTTCAGAGCCTGAAATATCCCTGGAGCGGACGGTGACCCTCCTGCAAAGCCAGTTTGCAAGTTCTCCAGAGTGGAGAGAGAAGAGACTACTTTCTCATTCCACCACCTCCACTCCAAACAAAGGCCATGGGTGATAGCCAGCTCTGCGCCCTCGGTGTGGGATGCAGGTGGGCACTAGGCGTCCCCATCCCTCCTCACAGTCGTCAGGGTGTCTCCTTCGCTGTGACCCAGGCCTGCGTGCCAGTCTGGCCCTGCGTCCCGCCCTTCTCTGCTCTAAGCCCACCCGCAAAGCTCTAAGCCCACCCGCCTCTGGGCCAAGTCCCTACTCACTGTAAGTTCGCGGTTCCATTGACTTTGAGGCCCCATTAGAGCCCCGATGAGCCAGGCTCTGAGCCTCAGCTAATAGGGAGCTTGCTCGCTGGAGCCAAAGCAATGGGCCGCTTGTGGCCTCTCCAGGAACTGCAGAGGCACTTCCGCAGCATTTTGGTGAACGCTCTTGCGTGCATGGAGCAGCTGGGCTTCCTGAGGCCTCACCTGCTGCAGCCTGTCCCCGCACCGAGGGGGCCTGCGGTGCCATCCGCACATGCCCTGCAGCACTGTCTCCCCCATGAGCTGTTTGTCCTCTTCTTCTTCCATAAAAGGAGACAGCACTGCTGACTGTCTACCCCCCACAGCCCGTCTGCCCGCTGCAGCCCACCACCCTCCCGCTGGCCCTGTGACTCCGTGTGCCCTGCGGCGGGGATGGATGGGGGCCACCGAAGGTCACAGTGGCCACATCACGGGAAGAAGCACCTGAGTGACACTTCAGTTTCTCTTTGAAAGGACGGAGCTGGTTTCTTCCCAGCTTTCTCTGTGTCTCCAGGGAAAGGAGGCAGGCAGGGCCTCTGTCGAGGCCTCTCCGCCAGGGACAAGGCCCTTCCCGCTGCCTGCGCAGGTCAGGTCTCCCTCTACAGGCTCTGAGAGCTTCCGGGAACACCCCTGCGAAAACGGTCCCTCCACTCCTGGTTCCAAAAATGCTGGGGGCAATCTGACCCTTTGCGTGTGGCCTTCAGATCACCGGGCGGTAACTCTGTGTTCCTGTTGGACCCAGACCAGGACTGAGGTCTCCTGCTCTGGTTAACACTGGAGCTGACACCGTGCCCAAGGAGAGGCCCACCCCACCCCACCCCGGGCACCCAGCCTGGTCTGTACATGAGATGAATGACCTGACACCGGAGTCCCTCTCCGGGCCCCTGTGTGTGAGTGCCACCCCCACCCCCCAAGCAGCAGTAAAGCATCAGCAGAATCGGGGATTGACCGAGGCGATGGAGGTGCATGCATCGCCTTTCTGTCATCGCGCGGGATAATCTTTACCTCTCATTAAAAAAGGCCAATAGCAGCCGTGTCACGGTGATTATCCACAACCTCTTCTGACAGAGAAGGAGCTGCACCTGGCTCCCGAGAGTCAGGCGGAGCTGGGAGACAGGTGCACAGCCAGGGCCGGGTGGGAGTGTGTGTGCTGCCCAGTGGTGGGGCCGAGGTTTGCCCCCATCCCCAGGGAGGCCCTGAGGGTGCACACAGAGGATCCCTGCCCCCACCAGACCAGTCATGGGGCCCCTTTCTGTCTGTCCCTCCTGATGCCGGGCTCCACGGTGTGAGCATCTCTGTGAGAGACAACCAACCTGTGGTGGGGTCTCTGTCTCCCCACCCGGACGTACCGAGAGGCACTGAACGATGGCGTGCGCTCCGCCTTCCTGTGCCCACAGCAGGAGACTGCCAGTTCATTTTGTTTTGTGTGTTTGTGGGGTTTGTGTGTCCTTTTTTTTCATTCCTTTCCCCCCCCCTCCCCCACAGAAATGCAAACCGAAGCAAAGTGAATCCCCAGAGTCGGCAGGATGGAGTTCTGCCTCTTCTGTCTCCTGCTTTCTAGACTAGCACCTCTTCAGCTGTTAGAGGTGCTCGCATCCCCCTGTGAGCAGTGGGAGCCTGGCCCCTCAGGGCCTGGTCTGGGGACTGCAGTGGCCTCTAGAGAAAAGACACCCCCCCACACTCACCATGCCAGCACCTTGGTGACCTCGTTTTCCCAGGTCTGGGAGGGGGCACCCCACAAAAAAACTGCCAGCGTCCGTCTGGGTGCCCCGCATGCAGCCGGCTCTGCCAGGCCTCGAACATCTCACCTCTGGTGCCGGAGCCTTGTCACATCCCATTTTCTTTCTTTCCTGTGTGACACCCCCCACCCCCCAGTTCATCATATTCCACACGCTGAGTGTGAGCCCAGCGAACAAAGAGCCCTTTCTCCTCGCAGAACGGCCAGAATTTACAGCAGCCTTTTCTTCCGGTGCCTGGCACTTCCCCTCAGTTCCTTAGATATACTCGGTGGGCATGTGCGTCATCTCTGTTTGAATCTATCACACAGAACAAGCCCTCCTCTCCACGTTAATGCCATCCCCCCGGTAACCAGGGGGCCGGGGGCAACAACGCAAAAACAGAAAATTTGTCAATGAACATGCAGAGCCGGTGAGAATTTATCTCGTCCTCACCCTCGCCCCCTCGTCCCACGATCTCTCATGGGCACGTGAGAGTTTCCCGGGAATTGCTTTCCCACACATGTCACTGTCCACACCCCGTTCCCACAGGCGGGTCCCCCAGCCCCGTGGAGGCAGCTTGGCTACTTATTTCTTTTTCAAGTGCAACCAGTAAACTTGGCCTCTCGGATCATCTTTGCCAGAGACCCCAGCTATGCCTCCTGGACGACGTTCCTGCGGAGGGAGCAGAACTGTGTGTTCTGAGAAAAGCCTAGGTCCATGGTCGGCAAACCGCGGCTCGTGAGCCACATGCGGCTCTTTGGCCCCTTGAGTGTGGCTCTTCCACAAAATACCACGTGCGGGCGCGCACATACAGTGCGATGGAAACTTCGTGGCCCATGCGCAGAAGTCGGTTTTCGGCTCTCAAAAGAAATTTCAATCGTTGTACTGATGATATTTGGCTCTGTTGACTAATGAGTTTGCCGACCACTGGCCTAGGTCATCATTTTAAATTAGGCCACGAGGTTTTGCCTTGCTCGGATTCAATATAAGAATCGTTGGTCTTTCGTGATGATGGAGCCTCCTTTTTAACAGAAAATGAACAAATCAATATATTAGAAAAGGAAAATAAACGTAGACTGGGTTTGTGAGGAAAGGGCTTTGAGGGTGAATGATGGGAAGGAGAGACTGGAAGGTTGGAGGGCAGTGAGCACACAGGGACAGCGCCAGGACGCGGAGACGGGGAGATGCGTGCTGTCCTCTGCCCCACCCCCCACCCCCACATGCTGGTCAGGGGACCTGCTTTGTAACTGCCTCTGCTACCTATGCCCCTAACTGTTATGTGCCATGTGCCAACAGCCAATTTTGGAAGGAGAGCCGCTTCTAACAGTGGGTGGGAAACGTGGAAATGTGGCGCTTCCTTCTCAGATGAGTTTCCCAATGTCGATCAACATTTCTTATAAAACTCAAACCTCGGGGGCTGAGGCCAGGTGCAGTAGCCGTGTGCACATTCACACTCCAGGGTCACCAGTGTTTCAGTAACAAACAGATCAGCGTCCTCAGGGGGTCGGCTGCTCTCTTGTGAATCCGCCTGGAACACCTCTCCTGACTATGCCATTCGGGGCACATAGAGAACATCACCCCATCTGGCTCTCTCAGGAGCCAGTACACATGGCCACGTGGCACGCTCCAGGTTCAAGTCCTAAAGAAGCATTGCTGTGTGATACCCCTGACACACGTGGAAAGGGACGTTGTAAAGCTATGCTTGTCTGGAGCTCTGTTCTCGCGACAATACCAATATTGATTACCTTTGGACACGGTAGCTCAGGAAACCCAGAAAAACCCAGTTTCTGCGTCAGCCTTCACGCAGAGGACCGCTCAGCGCCTGACTTGGGGCCTTGGCGTCCACGCCTTCCTGCTCCTGGGCCCGGGAACAGAGGGGCCTGTGGTGGGCAAGTATTTACATAAAGTACGGGGAGGAAATGAGCTGTGAGGTCACTGGCTTTCTTGAATGTCAAGTTCTCACACTTACAGATAAAATTTATCGGTGTGTTTTCTTTGGTTCGGGGCCACGACGCTGCGGCTGGGACTTGCCCTGCAGGTCACTGTGGGTGGACAGCTCCCCAGCTCAGCGGCGCATCATCTCCTCAGCCCGGCCTGGGTCTTAAATCTGCTTCTGTTGCCACCATTGATTTTCCAGGGAAGCCCGAGCCGGGATCCCAAGCTCGCCACGGAGATGGATGGGCTTGTGTGGAGAAGAAACGCTAAAGCTCTTGCACAAAAGAAACCACACCCAGACACAAAATCACAGACCCAGACACGCCGGCTGGCGGTTCCACCACAGTGAGCTGTGAGGGACAGGTCTTTCCAAGATCAGCACCCAGCGGAGTATTCCCGTCTGTGGGGTGGTGGTTAATGCCTGCAGAGAAGCCCCCGTGTTCTCAGTCAGGTTGTGACTGTGATTCAGCAGAACCATTCCCACCCCTCCGGGTACACCGGGCTATGCCAGACAGCAGAGCAATAGCGGTAAAAATGACAGAGATGGGTTCTGGCTGCAGAGAATTTCCATCGAGGGCACAATCAGAACACACAACAAGGTGATGACCCTGCCAGGACTGACCTGGGGTGTCCCAGAGGGGCTGGCACCCCGAGAGCCTCGTCCCTGTCACGTGAAGCCATGCGCTTCAGAGCCCAGCACCAACGTCTTCACTGTCGTGCCATGGGGCGTTGTGCTCAGGCTCCCAGTCACAAAAATGACACCAGACCTGTACCTGTCTCAAAGCATCAGTTGAGAAGGAAAGGATTTAAAACATTTCAGGTACCTGGCATAAGGCCAAGCTCACGTGAATATCCTATCTAATAAAGAGGGAATATGCAAATTGACCATCATGTCGTCACAAAGAAGGTGGCACCCATAGCCACAAGATGGTGGTGCCCAGTCCCCTCAGCCCTGCCGGAGTCCCCCAGTTCTTTCAGCCCGGCCAAAGAGGGGAGGGGATGGCAGGCGTGCAGTGTGGCTGGACCCGCCTTCAGCCCCCCAGCCACCCAGGGCCGGCCCGAGGCTCAGGCAAGACTCAGATGTAGGCTGCCCAGCTGCCCAGGGCCGCCTGAGGCTCAGGTAACCAGGGCCGGCCTCGGCTTGCACTGCCGGCAGTGGCAGCAGCAGAGGTGTGATGAGGGCATTGCCTTCCCCTGATCACCTGATCACCTCCCACCCTTGAGGGCTCCTGGACTGTGAGAGGGGGCAGGCTGGGTTGAGGGACACCCCCCACCCCAGTGCATGAATTTTCATGCACTGGGCCTCTAGTATTAATATCATCATCATTGCCATTTAGCACCTACCACGAAGTCTGGGGCATGTTCAGTTTTCTGTTTATTTTTGTAGAATTGAATGAATTCATTAATATTGTTACCCCAGCGACCACACTGAGTTACTGGAAACCAAGGTTAGCCATCGTGAGTGACTTGTTAGATGACAGACTGCCCACCGAGGAGCCCAGGGGGCAGCTGTTCTGGAAGAGCAGGGCAGGAACCGGGACATGACAAGCTGCGAGTTTGCTGCAATGTGAGTGAGAACAGAATGGCACTGAGGTAGCACAGCTGCCGTGATGTGCTATAGGACAGCAAAATAATGCAGGACATTTCACTAAGAAATTACACACCCACTGAGTCCTCACTGACAATCAGATACTGTAACTCACAGGCTGTGCTGAGCACACGGAGCTGAGCTGCTGGTCAGGGCACAGCTACGGACCAATAATTAGGGTGCAATAGATCTACACTGATCTAACACATGTGGTGCAGTAATTCTGTCATGACGAGATTGGCTATGGAAGGTCCAGGCCCTGCCTGGCAGGAGATACGTGCTCGGCCAGTGGTGGCTGTGATTGGGACACTGGGTCACAGGCAGTGATGCCGGAAAGGGCGGGTTTAAGGAAGGCACTCACCTCCCAGGCCTAGCAGCCAGGTGAACACTGAACAGCAGTCACTGAAAAGGGTGGGTCAAGGTGCCAGTCAGACTTCTGGCGCAGTGTCCGTGGGGATCAGAGGGGGAGTGAGAACTGGACAGTGGATGTGACAGCATTGCCCTGGGGTCAGAGCTGAGTCCAGATGAGCAGATATGACAAGTTGAGTCAAGGACCAGGAGGAAGGAGAGAAACAAGAGTTGTGGAGCAGCAAGAACAGAATCGATTAGTGGGCCACAGGTGAGTGGGCAGCAGATGGGAACGGTGGGTGAAGGACTCATGTTTCCCTGCAGGGACCACGTTGGCCTCCCTCTCCACCCTGAGGTCCAGGGTCTCCTGCCTCCTGGCAGCTGGCAGAGCGACTGCAAGTCCAAGACGCTGACAACGTAGAAACAGGACATGGCGATTATGATGAGGAAGGAAAGGGGAAACTGAGGTAAGTGTAGGAAAAGTCTGTGCGACTTTGGTAGGACTGAAGCTTGTCTTTCAGATGGGGAGGAGGGGGTCTGGAACCAAGACCACAGGACGATGATTCAGCATCTACAGGTGATCAGATCGGACACCTAGAAAATCCAAAGAAATCAATCACCTGAAAATATTGAGTTAGGAAACAATTCAGTAAGGCACCCAGGTAAAAACTAAAACCCCAACATTAGCACCGTCCCATGTGTAACTAATGATCAGATAAACAACATGATGGGAAAAATAAAGTTAAGGCGATACATAAAAGATACGCATGAAGACTCCTTTACACCTTGACCAGATGTTCCAAAAGGAGAATTTTATGCATTAAAAATCACATTCTACTTTTCGGTAGGAAGTCCGTATCATGAAGACATCAATTCTACTTGAATTAATTTAAAAATGTCAGGAAGCCCTGATAAAGCATCCCTAAGGGATAAACCATAAAATAATATCTATAAAATTGCCGTGGTAAAAAAAGAGTGATAAGCAGGCACCATTCCCAACAGACGCTGAAACATCCCATAATGTCTATGTCATCGCAGTTGAACTGAATGACAGATAAATCAATGGTGTAGAATAGGGACACAAATACCTATCAGGGACGTGGGAAATAATAAAGGTGTCATTTCTTATCATCGAGGAAAAGATGTCTCAGTAAATACCACAGGGACAGGAGTGGCAATCTGACAAAAGCCAAGTTGATCCCTACCTTGCTGCTGACGTCAAAATAAATGCTCTGCTGAATAAAGCTTGAAATGCAAAATAACAACAACAAAGTAAACATTAGATGGGAACACTGAAAAATGTCCCTAATCTCTGGTTTTTGTTACAGCTGCCCTAGCAAAGTCATAGCATCCAAAGCAAGCTCCATTTCAACCAGCAGATCTGGGCCTGGTCTTGAGTGGTAGTGGGAGAAACAGATGAGACAGAAAGAGGAGAGGGCGACCTTGAGAGATAGACAGACAGACGGTGAGGGAACGATTGAGTTGACATCGTGGGGCAGTACTGAGCTGGCATTGGCTCCTCTGATGGTGTTCCAGTTCCTACAAGAGTCAGCCCCAACGCTCACCTCTCTTTGACCATTTCAGCCAGAGGTCAGAGGTAACATGGCGACCCACATGCTCCCTTCATCATCAGGCTCTGAGCCTGCCCTGCACCAGCACACGCAGGGAGGCTGTGGGGCAGACACGGCAGAGGTAGCCCTCTGCTCCCAGGAAAGAATGCTGCCAGGGGACCAAGAACCTGGACACAGCGAACAGCACCACAGGCTCCGTCCTGCGGCGAACACATCCACAGATGACCCCTGGGCAGGCCCCCTTATGCCTCATAGAAACAAAAGCTCAATTAGCATTGGACACCACACCATCATAGGGTTCAATTAACAAATAAAAATCATCAAAAATTTTAAAAAGAACCGATTTTAGTCTGTCCTACGCTCCATATAGAGAAGAACGCACACAAACCATCTTCCAGTTTCTGAAAGTTCAAGCAATATTCTACAGTGAACACCCTATAGGGTATCCTAGAAGCACCATGCAAATGGGGATTGAAATGATAAAGAATTTGGCGTCTGTGTTCCCTAAGTGTTCATTTAATATATTTCTCTGTGGTTAAAGGAAAACATCTCACCCATCATAACCCGTTGTCTGTAATCTAATTTCACCCTCAATTTACTTGTCTCTGCACCTGAGTAAAGTTCTCCATGGTTATTAATAGATTTCCTAATTGCAACCAGCTTGTAATACGGGGGCACTCAGGTGGCAAATAATCAAGGGAACATGGGTTTGTTGGTTCCAACATACGTTGGTATTATAGATATTGATATAATAGAGATGCATGTGGTTCCATATAAAGAGAGATGATGTAGGTATAGAGACAGAGACAGAGATAGAGACAGAAAGAGAGAGAGAAGGAGAGAAAGAGGTACAGATGTGGGTATAGATCTGGACAAGAAGATGGTATAGAAATATAGATATAGGTATGGATATGTGAGTTTGGGTTTGCTGTGGTGTGGGTATGTACACAGGGATATATGAGCTATGAGTAAATACAGATATAAACATAGACACAGATTCTCAGCACCCTGCAATCCTCCCACTTATGATTGTTCTGTTGGATTGGCCTCCTCGGTGACTTGTACATTGTTCAACGATAGAAATAAGCAATAATTTCAGTTAATAAAGTTCCAAAAATTATATATGGACTTACAGTTGCTGACTATAAAGATTAAATCTCCAATCACTGTAGTTTTAGTAGTTGTTTATTGGGTTGGTTGCGATGCACATTCTGTGCACATTCTGATTTTATTTAAAAAGAAGGTTGAACTGCAGCCTTCTTTGTTTTTGTCAATGGAAGTTTATAATCAGAGGTAAAAATAAAGTTGTGCTCTTGTCTGAATAATGTATACGTATGGTATGGGTATGGGAGTCGGTATAAATGTAGCTATGCATGTGGATAGATGTGCACACACAAGCATACTCACACACAAATGCATGCACACATACATATATATACACACAAATGCATACACAAACATACATACAAACACACTAACATTTAGCAGCTTCTCTAAACAATGTGAAATCCCTGCGTGGCGACCATCCCTGAACTTGTAGAATCACAGTAAGTAAAGAGAATGCATGTGAGTGAGGTATTTTATTTTGCAACAGAAGGAGCTTTTCAAATACCTTAGTCTAACACAAAATAAGGTATTATTTCAGTTTTATTTCCTTAATTTTTCCAACTTTACTGAGGTAAAATTGACCAAAAAAATTATGTATAGTTAGGTGCACATTACAATTTTTTGATATATGTACACATTGTGAAATGATCACTACAATCAGGCTAATTAACATCCATCGCCTCCCATGGTTACTGTGTGTGTGTGTGTGGTGAGCACGTTTAGATCTATTATCTTAGCAAACTTCAAGTACGCACTATTAACTATAGTCCCCACACTATACATTACATCTCCTGAACTTACTCATCTTAGAACTGAAATTTTGTACCCTTTGACCAATATCTAATATTAATTCACATTACATATAATCTTGACAACCAGCAAATTAAGTTTGTCATTGCTTTGAAGAATAGAAGACCTCTTTTCTATACATTTGATTGAATACATGTATGTATTATGTATATATATATATATATATATATATATATATATATATATGTGTGTGTGTGTGTGTGTGTGTGTGTGTGTGTGTGTGTATATATATATGTAGATTAGAAAATGATAGATGATGGATAGATATTAGATAGATGACAGGTAGATGATAGACTGCATCACAGCTATAGCAATAAGTCTTTTTACACATTAATTTGATTTATAATCTATAACATACCAAAGTTCTAGAAATCACTCCGGCGAAGAGAAATTTAGAAGATAAACCAGTGTATTTTGAGCGGCACCTACACTTTCCAGGCATATTCCAGTAAAAAGTTAATTTGACAATTGTAGGAAACTCAAGAGAAATTGGCAAACAGCATGAGTAATGGATAACAAGTTGCAAATTAAATACCAAGCAGATAAGCATCATCCAGGAAAAGCAGAATATATCAAAACCCGCGAGCCTCCAGGGGTGGCTGGCTCTGAGGAGCCATATAAAACAGTACCATTAACACGTCACTGCAAGAGTCCCATTTGGAGGAGATGGCTTTGGTAAATGTGGGTGCTTTTCAGCACAACTGTTCATGTGCAGAAGCCGGGAGGGCAGAAGGCAATTTAGTCACCAGCCCTCACAACCCGTCAGCCCGTAATGAGGCTGCCACTCTAGCCCAGTGTCAGTACCACGTGCAGTTGGGGAAGTGGGTAACCTGTTGGTTCTGCACTGCTCTGAACGAGAAAACGAGATCCATTCCTCTTAATTAAATATAGGTTGAACTGGAATCAACAGTCACTTTATGGACAATATGCTCACTTCACTCATAAGAAGTTAGCTATGAAGATGAGACATCAGCTTTTTTCCCCTTTTTAAAAAGGCTTCAAACTTGGTTTCAATGTCAACGAATTCAACCAAAGTTTGGCTGCTTCCCAACGTGAACAGAAACCTAAATTCTTGGCAGGAAATGCTTACATATATACAAGTTGAATTTTTTGGGGATATTGGTGTTACTGAGCAGAAAGAAATTGTAAACATTAATAATTTTTTTTTAAAGCACACGTTGTAGAAACAGGTGAGAAGACAGGGACTCGGATATCCAAGAAGTGAAGAGATGAAGAATAAGACTATAAGTGAATAGGGTTAGATAGTTATTTCAGAGTAAAAATGGGTTCAGTCATTCTTGATGGAATCCTCAGGGTATCAGAATGCAGCCCAACCGTTGCCTCCCAGGATTGTTTTGGGGTTCAATATGATAACGGGGTCCAAGATTAGAACCTGATACAAAGCTGGTGACAATGAAATGTCTGAACCTCTCAAATAGGGACTAAAGTGGTTTGAACTTAATGAAGCACTGTGAGAGCCTGGGATCATGTCCACGTGGTGAATGACAAATTATGTTGTTTCCTGAAGACTAGCCTCTCTTGGTATGATGCTTATTAATGCTTTCAGCATTAAAGAAGTATTTCCATGACTAATTCAGGAGCGCCGAGGAACTGACCCAGATCGTTGGGCCTTTTTGAGATGTACTGTTGGTGCACCCACTGTTGCTCTAGACAAAATCCCAGGTAATCCTCCCAGACGCATCGTGGTCACAATACACGAGAGCCGGCACACACGGAACACCTGATCCTCACCAGCCGGAGCCCAGCAGGAGGGCAGCCATCCATTTCTCCATTTCGGTCCTGCTCACCGCAGAGCCAGGTGGACCCCAGAGGCCATTGATTTTACTTCCCTGGGCTTACGTTCCTAAAACCTTGCAAACAGAAGTAAGCTGCGGAGAGCCTCTTTGCGCTTTGAGAATTCTTGAAATATTTCATAACCTCTGTCATTAGAAACTCATGTATATTCCAGCTAAAATGGAGAAGTGCTTGGCCTGAAAATGCTTGTGTGCCCCGCCCCCCCGCCCGTCTCGAGGTCATCGTGATCAACCTCTCACCTGAGGACGGAGAACAGGGAGTCACATCCGGGGATTCCAGGCCAATGGCACTGCAGCAGGGAATCTTCTCTTTATGAAAGGGATCAGTATTCCTGTCTGGCTTTACCTCCCTCTTCCACCGAACACAGTCATAAGTCAGCCTTCATTTCTCCTTTGCCTCCCATCCTACTCTTCTGTCACATGTACAGTTTTTCTTAATTTTTCCCATGGCCGTTCTCTCTCTTTTTTTTTTTCCTTTTCTTTTTATACCATGTATTCCAAAGACACCAGCCTGGTATATATACTGAAGGGAAGCAAAGACATCAGCCTAGTGGTCGGCAAACCACGGCTCGCGAGCCACATGTGGCTCTTTGGCCCCTTGAGTGTGGCTCTTCCACAAAACACCACGGCCTGGGCGAGTCTATTTTGAAGAAGTGGCATTAGAAGTTTAAGTTTAAAAAATTTGGCTCTCAAAAGAAATTTCAATCGTTGTACTGTTGATATTTGGCTCTGTTGACTAATGAGTTTGCCGACCACTGGCCTAGTGCATGCACTGACCTGAAGGTTCTTTAATGTTCTTTTGAGAGTTCCAGCAAAGACAGGTCTGTGGGCATGCCCTGCTCCTTTGTGACTCTGGGGAGGAGCCTGTGACAGTTGGTGCTACTGAACCCTGGACCCAGGTGGCCTCCCGTGCTCGTCAGCACCGTCGCAGGACAACAGCCCTGAGTCTCATGACTGAACCTCCAGGTCCCACGGGACTGGAGCTGGGCAATGGGGTGAGACTGTGGCATCCACCTAATTCAGCCTGGAGCTGCGGCTCCACAGCGTTGGCCATGCAGTGTCCTCCTGTGGGTCGTCCACCTCACAGCAGATGCCTCCAGGCTGTCCCCGCCCCCCCATCCCCGGTCCCCCAACTTCAGCATCAACAGGCAGCAACTCCATCCCACTCTGATGTGCAAGGCTCATAAATCTTTTTGTTAAAAGTCTTTAACTACGTAACTGGATTCATTATCCTCTGCATTTGTCAAAATGCTATTTAGTAAGTTGCTTGTTTTATTAACCCTGACAGGAAAGAAAACTGGTTCTTCGCTTCCCACTGCTGGAGACAAAGCTGGAGTTTGTCTGGGCGGCTTCTCCGGACATGTTGCACAAAGGAGACACATCTGAATGGGCCAGCCACTAGGAAGGTCCCAACCGCTCTGAGCACCTGGCCTCGGAGCTGGCCTCTCACCTGGGAGGTTGGCGAGAAACAAGAGCCGCTCCTGACCATCCCCACTGGCCTGCCTGGGGTGATCATTCAGTACAAGAGTCTGGGACCAGGTGATTGTGGTCAGATATGAGCTGATTCCACGAAAAAGCAGAGGACAGAGGAGCTAAAGGTCTTTAGACCACCAGGCCTTCCAATGGGGGTGGATCTCAAGGCAGGTGGTTTGAGATGATGCCACAGATATCACATTCCACACATTTTCAGTGATTTTATTCCTGACTACATATAGCAATAACACCTCAGAAGAAATAGAAGATTAACAAAATATTGGAGGGGAAAAACATGCTTATAGAAAAGGCCTAAAGAAATGAGCCTCTGACAGAAACATGCATTCAGTGTATTTATTTTAAACAGAAAAACTGATATAAATTCCAAACCTGTCGCACTGACCTGGCCCACGTTCCCTATGGACCATTTCTGTACAAAATCTCAACGCAGGACCACGAGGTCACCCCTTCCAGTAGCACATTCCCACACACCTCATCCCAAAAAGATCACAATTCCGCTCCTACCCACATAGGTAACTGTCCAGTTCCAACGCATCGTTGGTCAAAAATGAAAATCTCTTTTTTTTTTAAGACTTTTTATTGACTTTAGAGAGACAAAGGAAGGGAGAGGAAGAGAGAGAGAGGGAACATCAATGTGGGAGAGAAACATGGATTAGTTGCCTCCTGTATGCACACAGGCCAGGGATCGAACTCGCAACCTGGGCATGTGCCCTGAAAGGGAATTGAACCGGTGACTGGTGCACAGGACGATGCTCCAGCCAACTGAGCCACAGCAGCCAGTGTGAAAATCACTTTTATTAAAATGGAAAATTCACTGCCTCTTTCTATTCCCTTCTGCCTGGCTTTTTTTTTCTTTGAGGAGCAAAGATAAATCCCAGTAGCACAATTAAAGCACTAGCTAAATATTACTTTGTTGGGCTTAACGATAGATTACAATGTGTGCATAATGACCCAGTTCTAGTAATATCATCTGATTTAGGAAGGAAATCAGAGCCTGCCATATGCTCCCCAGCAAGGTCTCTGAAATCCTTCTTCTCCTTCCTGACAGATCAGCTGACTGCGGGCAAGGATGATACTGTTCCGTCCTGGAGCCTTAGGTTGAGCACCGCACTCATCAGAGTCTTAATCATGACACACGTGTCATCAGACGACTTCCAAAAGAGAGCAGGTGAGTTAACAACCTGTCACCTGCCTGTTTAAAGTCCCCTTACTGTTCTGAACAGATTCATGCATCCTCTGTATATCTGTTTACTAAAGTGTGGGCTAATCTAAAAAAAAAAAGATATAAACAGAAAAAGATGTCAGAGTTGAACACAGAAATAAAGGACTCATAACTCCAAAAACTGGTTATAATTCCTCTTTTTAGTAATAAAGTGAGAGGTAGCTGACAGAACAATGTTTTTCAGTTTTTAAATAAAAATTTAAGTGTTGACTAATAGAAGTTCAATTTCAGAATAGATGTAAATGAAAATTCTGTTACCAAGACATAATATCAATCTTAGCTATATTAGAATTTAATAAGACAAACCACTGATCCATTTAAATCAATATTAATGGAGGGAAAAGAACAATTATTGACTTAAAGATTTTACAATAATATTATGTCATAATAGCACAAATTGTTACCCAGAATTAAACAGCACTTAGTTCCTCAGCAATGGAGGAAGTGTGCGTGGTGTGCTCTCATTTGTCTAAGAAAACAGGCACATGTTAGTAAATACTTATATTCATAAAACAAAAATGGAAAGATGGACCACAAAGCAAAAACAGAAATAGGAGCAGGTATATACTGTGAATTGTCTACTTCACTTTGGAGCCATGTGAATATTTTACATAATTATAGATGAAAATTTGATTTAAAATGTAAATTCCAAACTATTAAAAAATAAAACTAAGGCTAGAAGTAGTGGACTGAGATTTGAACCATCACTCCCAACAGGGAATCTGGGTTGATTGCCTGACAAAGTACAAACATAAGCATTCTCCCCAGGATTTTATCGCCATCCAGGGTCTACATGCATGCCTTCACAATATCCAGGATATATGCCAAAATGATTGATGTGCAGAGAACCAGAAAACTGACTGGAGATCAGGGACAGCATCTGCAAAGTGAAAAATGATTCGGTGCTGGAACATCTGAAAGAGAACCTATAATAACGATTATGTAACTGTGCTCCCTAAGATAAAGGAATGGAGCCCTAGCTGGTATGCCTCAGTGGTTACAGAGTCAGCCCAAGCACGAAAGGGTCACAGGTTTGATTCCCAGTCAAGGGCATGTACCTGGGTTTCAGGTTCAATCCCAGCCCCAGTCGGGGCAAGTTCAGGAGGCAACCAATCGATGTGTCTCTCTCACATCAATGTTTCAATCTCTATCTCTCTTCCTCTCTCTCTCTTGCCCCCTTTCCCCCCTTTATTCCCACCCTACCTTTTACTCCCTCTTTAAAAAAATCAATGGAAAAAATATATATCCTCAGGTGAGGTTTAACCAAAAAAAAAAAGAAGAAAAAAGAAAAAAAGGTAAAGGAATGGAAATGAAGAAGTACTCATCAGAGGAGTAAATGACAAAAAAGAAACAGATGGAAAATTTAGAACTAAGAAATAAAATATCTGAATTAAAAACTCACCAAATGGATGAACAGCAAACAGAAATGATGGAGGAAAGAACCTGTCCCCTTCAAACAGACCAGAAAAGTACCCAGTGGACGGTGAGAGGAAAGAGAAAGAACAGAGACTGCGGGACAGTGCAAACCAGATGAAGCCTTCACTGAAGCCTAACAGGGAGGACAATGACATTGGGACACAAAATAGTGTGTGAGGATGAAATGTGTGAAAGCATGCCCAACTTGGCGAAAGACATAAGTTCACAGATTCAAGAGGCCTGGTACACCTAGATGGGATAAAATTAAAGAAAACCAGCCTGATCATCTATATATATAAAAGCCTAAATGACCGAACAACCAGTCAACTGGTCACTATGATGCACACTGACCACCAGGGGACAGATGCTCAACACACAGGATCGGGCTCCCTCCTGTCTGGATTGGGCCTGTGGCGATCAGGCTCCCTTCTATATGGATCAGGCCTGAGGGAATCAGGCCAAAGCTGGCTATCCGACATCCCCTGAGGGGTCCTGGATTTCGAGATGGCACAGGCTAGCCCGAGGGACCCCACCAGTACACGAATCCATGCACCAGGCTTCTAGTATCACAATAAAAGGCTAAAAGCCTAAGCTCCAGAAAAGTAACTTGTAAACAGCTAGGGAAAAAGGCAAATCATGTACAGGGAACAATGATTTGAATGACCACAGCTTTCTCATCAGAAACCACTGAGGCCGGAACAGCCCTTTAAAATACCAATAAAAATATATTAACACAGAATTTTATAGAGAGAGAAACAACCCAAATAAAAATTCAAACAGGTTTTTTGTCATGGAAAATGACCAGCTGATCCCAAAATTTACATGGAAATGTCAAGGGCCTGGAATAACCAAAGCATTTTTAAAATAATAAGTTGAAGGATTCATTATACTTTCCTTCAGGTCTTACAATTAAGCTACAGTAATTGAGGTAGTAGGTGTTGGTGTTGGTAAAAAGGCATACAAATAGATCCACAGTACAGAACAGAGTGTGGACATAGGCTCACACATATGTGGCCAATTGAATTTCAATAAAGGGGCCAAAGAAATTCAATGGGAAAATAATGTTTCAGTAAAAGGTGCTTGATCATTGGATTTCCATGGGGGGCGGGGGGTGGGGGCGGGGGCAGGAGGAATGAACATTAACTGTTACCTCCCAATACACACAGAACTTAACTCAAAATGAACCTAAACCTATACAACTTCTAGAAGGAAATATTTGTGGTGTTGGGGTAGTTTGAGGTTTCTTAAGTAGGACACAAAGAGTTTAAATTATAAAAGGAAAATTAATAAATAAGATGATCAAATTTAAAGACATTTGCTCTAGTAATAAATATTATACCACATTGTAACAAGTACATGTAGCCATACCTTCATTTTCAGAACAAGGAGTGTACTAATCTATGTGTTCAACCAACACCACTGAGAGGATGAAAATTCAAGTCACAGACTGGAAGACAATGTACAAAACACATACATCAGATATAGGACTTGTGTCTATAATATATAAAGTGCTTCCACAACTCAATAATAAGAACGCTCACCATCCAATGGGAATGGGGCAGACACATCACAGAAAGGGTCACGTGGGGAAGTTTGAAAAAGTACAAAACAACATCGAACCACAACCACTTGGGGATTTCCCTGAAAGTGCAGATCCTGGCAGCTTAACTTCCAGATGGAAACCCAGGCTTCGTAGGCACGGAAGCGTTTGTGTTTTCTTATTTTGACACTGAGCTCTGAAATAATACTGTTAACTGTTAATCTTTCATTTTTTTTTTAAGAGACTGGTTTTTAACACTAGGCAGCTGCTAAATCTAAAAGGTTACCTAGGTCCTGTTCATCTACTTCGGACATAAACGTCAAGTCCATGTCCCCTCCAAGCTTTTCACAGGCCAGTGCAACTATGGTCATAGCCACCGGGACTCAGTGGCTCACCAAGATGGGTAGCCACATGGAAGTCATAACAAGGGGAGGTGTTTTTGTATGATTCCAAGAGTTTTTTTCCTAGAAACCTAGAAATGCTAGAAAGATCTTGTCATCCCGACAGCTCTTTGCTGGCAGGGTCCCCAGAGCAGTGAGGTCTGCACAGCACGTTCCTGGTGGTCACCAGAGGAACCAGCAGTACGTGACCCCTAGTTCACGCGGGCAGGGAGGTGGGAGTCTAAGTTGAAAGTTTGTTCCTGTGAAAGGCTTTTCCGAGTTTGATAAACTGTATTGTGTCAATGATTGTTCATTTGAGAGACCACTAATCTGAAAAGCCTTGTTTTCAGAAGATAAATGCAAGTAAAATGCAGTTAGTCGATGGGAAAGGTGACGATGTGTTATTAGGAGCTAATCCTGGTCTAGTGAGTGACAGGCAACAGCTTCTCGATTTTATACAGTGCCAAGCAAAGGATGGTTTTGCTGGGAATTTTGCAGAATTAAAAGAGAGAGGGGGAGAGATGTGGGGGGAGGGGGGGACATCACAGCTCGGGAATTGACAACTCAATTCAACTTAGGGGGAAATTTTGAAGTCTTGACAACAAACTAACTTTTTTCAGCACCCTTCTTTCTCTTCCTCTTTAGCAGCAAAGCTTTCTTGTTTCAACACTATGGGACTAGAGAGAGAACAAATAAACGAAACTTTCAGAGTATTTGTAGAAAAATGAGCACCATGTTTTCAATAAATTTTGTCTCCTCTTGGTTAGAGGACATCGCATAACAAATCTGAATAATTTCTTGTCCTGTTAGTTCCTTGGGACCCCAGACGTCCCTGGGAAGCTGAGCCCGTGAACCTGACATGTGGGGACAGGGAATGGGAGATGGGTGTCCACAGGGGCCAGGCCCCTTACATTCTCACTCGGTGATGAACATTGTTGGGGGTCGGGGACAGGGTTCCCACATGTGGCTGTCTCACCTCAGAAGTGTCTGTACTGAGGCTGTTGGTTGAACACATAGATTAGTACACTCCTTGTTCTGAAAATGAAGGTATGGCTACATGTACTTGTTACAATGTGGTATAATATTTATTACTAGAGGCCCAGTGCATGAAATTCGTGCCTGAGGGGGGGTGGTCCCTCAGCCTGGCCTGCACCCTCTCACAATCCAGGACCCCTCAGGGGATGTCTGACTTCCGATTTAGGTCCAATCCCTGTGGCAGTTGGATATCCCTCTTGCAATCTGGGGCCACTGGCTCCCAACCACTAGCCTGCCTGCCTGCCAATTGCCGCTAACCACTCTGCCTGCCTGGTGACCCCTAACCACTCACCTGCCTGCCTGATTGCCCCTAACCACTTGCCTTCCTGTCTGATCGCCCCTAACGCCTCTGCCTGGGCCCCCACCATGGTGGCTTCGTCCAGAAGGATATCCGGAATGATGTCCAGAAGTTCGTTTGGCTGTCCGGTCTAATTAGCATATTATGCTTTTATTATTATAGATGCCACCAGGCCATGCTGAGTTAAACTCAGTGACATAAATTCTGTGACACACATGTACTTTTACAAATGCGGCCTTTATATCATTTCCATACCTTCATTCCATGGGTTCTTGCTCTGAAAAAGCTATACAGTTGACTTTTGGAGACTTGTTTCCTCCTGGCCTCCCACCCATCCCCCACCCCCGTTGTGCTGAGACTGACCTTGGGCTGAAGGCGGAAGTCTCAGTGAGCTCACACGCTCCTGTGTCAGCACCCGGGCTCTGGGCGCTCTGGTTTGGAGCACTCTTCTGCGAAGGGCACTGTCATAAAAACTAAGGCAGAAATAGGTGAATATCACAAAGACCACCATGTACATCTGAGGACAAAGAAAAATATTTTAAATAAAATTATCTCTATTGTGGTATTTATAAATGAATAGGGTAAAAACTTAAAACATAAAAAAGTTGTTTAAAAGTCATTTTGTGCCACCATATACATGCATTGTTAACATATTGAACATTTTATTGTATATCCTTTCAAGTTTTTTTATTTGCATGTAATGTGTAGTAGATATAGATAGATGATAGATAGGTAGAAAGATGATAGATAGATAGATAGATAGATAGATAGATAGATAGATAGATAGATAGATGATAAACAACATACACACATATAGAGTGGATACTCGATATCTGCTCTTCAATAACGGACTTTTTATCCAACAATATATTTTGCACATGTTTATGTGGCAATAAACACACATCAGCCTCAATGTTAATGGTTGCACAGTATGTGTTTCATGGTACACCACAATTTCTCTACATGAATCCACTATTTGGGGCTATTCCGGGTTTTACTATTCTCACCTGTTTTGAACAACAGTGACGTTTACAATAGGCATTCCTCATGTTGTATTTGGGAAACAAAGATTTATCTAATTATTTTATGGGGTAACTTCTGGAAGGACAGTGGCTGGGTGGGCATGGGGCTCACGGGAAAGGTGTGCCTGAGTCCCCACCAGCGGCGGGGCGCTCCTAAGACAAGCGCAAGCAAAGGCACCGCCACTGGAGTTTAATTCCAACTTGTCCCGAAGACAGACGCTTCCTTGGGTCTCAGTAAAGGGCTGCAGCAAAGTGGGAGCAAGAATTTTCAGGTGGAGGTGATGAATTTAAAAATCAAATACAATGAACTAAAATGACCTGTAGCTTAGTTCTCTGAGCATTCGATGATGCCTCGAGGAGTGTTGGGTAGACATTAACAGTGACTGACAACAAGCCCAGGGCACCTTCTGTTGATCTCATTGCCTAGGAAATATTCCAGAAGGACATGGGTCTTTTGAGTCAGTGGAGGCCAATAAGCAAGTTAAAGTACTGATAAATCTTTATTTTACCATGCTTGTTTTACTAAAGCCAGTTCTTTGGGTTTTGGTAGGTCTTGAGTAAATAGAATTTAAGGATTAGAATATCAAGTAGAAACTTGAATACTGCTTGTTAGAAAAAACATACATGGTTTGTATGGGGGTTGTTTCAATATATTTTTATTGTTGATAGTATTACAGATATCTCCCATTTTCCCCTCCTTTATCCCCCTCCTCCCAGCCCCTATTCACCACACCAGGTCTTCACTACCCTATTGCCCGTGTTCATGGGCTATGCATATAAGTTCTTTGGTTTATCTCTTCTCGTCCCGAAACCCCACATTGAGGTATGAAGTTTGAGTAGCTCTCAGTTTTCTCGGCACGACTCATCGTCTCCTCATGAAATCACTGTCGCCGGCAAAGCATCGGGGCCATCGGGGCCGCGTGGCCGTCAGGCCCCAGGCCCCCTTGGACGCAGCACTTGTACCTTAAGCATTGACTCTTGGTCTGTCTCTGCGGGACAGGGGCTATATGTTTTGGTCCAAATATTCCCTGAGGTAACTTTCACAAACTATAGACAGGTTTTTTTCCCCTTAAAAAAGACAAGATTTTTCTCCCTCTCCTCTGTGTCATTTGTCTCCTTGAGGTAGATTCCTAAAGAAACAGCAATCAGAAAGTTGCTAATTGCCTTTCTCATTTTATAGTGGCATCTTAGATTTTTATTTTCCTCTGGCAGTAAAGTATTATTAAAAGTTGTTTGATTTGATTTTTTTTTTTTTGCCCGTCTCAATGTTTCAACAAATGCTCATTTAAGATCGCAGTTTAGTGCGTTGCTGCTTTCTTCTCCTAAAAAGTTCAAATAGAAAAAAATAAAACAGGCTACTCAGAACGATTCTCCTGCCTTCATTCTTTTTATAATAAGACTGTAATTTCTATATCCCGGAGTTGGAGAAGTAATGTGAATTTTTGTTACCCTGCTAATCAGTTTCCAAAGTGACACTCACACCCATGCTCCTGCCGACACAGGCGCCCTCGCACAAACCCCGCCAGAGCAGTGCCACCAGCCACGTGGACTTACCTTCTTCACGTGGAGGTTTGCTGTATTGGTTATGAAAACACCATATGAAACACGTGGTTTGGCCCTGGCCAGGTCTCAGTTGGTTAGAGAGTCATCCCCATATGTCAAGGTTTCAGAAACAACCAATGATGTATAAATAAGTGGAACAACATGTCTTTCTTTCTCCCTTCTTCTCTCTCTCAAATCAGTTCCCCATTGACACCCCTTGGGCAGGATGCTGTCCAGGTGATCACTGGAGGTGGTGAGAGTCCCCACTCTCCACTAGGCTGTGGGGAGGGGGTCCCCTCATCACTGTTCCCATGTCACTCCACTGACCTGCCAGGGGCTCCTTCCAGGCCAGCCCCAAGTCCAGGTGCCCTCTTGACCTTCTGAAGACCACACTGGAGGGCTGTAGACCTCACTACAGCCTGGGGAGTGTGGAGTCTAGGGTCCCCTTTTTACTAGCAGGGTCCCAGGAGCACGTTTCCTCTGTGGTGTTGGCTGGAGCAGCACGTTATTGCCTGAAAGTTGATTGTCCTGCCAGGCAGCCTCTTTCCTGGTCCTTTGACCAGAGAGCAGACTGCCGTTGGTCTGAGGGGTTTTGTCTGATCCGCCGATGATTCTGGGTAGAGAGCTCTTCATCTCTAAGTTGGGATGCCAGAGGAAATGCAAAGCCCACTGGGTGGGTCCTGGGCCAGCCCAGACAGCGGCCTCCTTCCCCCACCATTCAGAGCTTCCTCTGTCTGTTTTCTAGGTCGTATCCAGGGTTTCAGTTGTCTGCATGGGGGGACCTTGTCTTCTCCATCCTCCCAAGAGCAGAGGTCTCCTCCACTCGGGGCGGGAACGCTGTCTACTCTGCTCCCGGCTGCCCTCCTGGCACTGAGAGCACAGTGAGTCCCCGCAGCATTTAGTCCACGTTTCCTCCTGCTCTGACTCCACTACAACGCAGAAGCCTCACAGGCCCTCCACCCTTGCTTGCCTTCCTTTTCCAATCTGCTTCCCTCTTTTCAAAATAAGAATTGAAAATCGAAATATTTTTCACAAAATGGAGGGAAATGTTTACTTGTCTTCTAACCTGGCAACTTTTCAATTTTCCTACAATGAAGTTGCAATGCTTTATGCCTACGATTCACTCTTTTCAGCTAAAAATTAATTTCTTTACCTTGCCCTCTAGTCTCTGGGGGTCAATATTTCTGTACAGATTAATCAACGTATCCTGGTCAGTGCCTCTCTGCATGTCGCTCTCCCCTCTGTGACAATAGAGCAGACAGAAATGTCCCTGACC
>NC_137082.1:53562818-53737818 GCF_951640355.1 Cnephaeus nilssonii
TCTCTTGTAAAAATAAATAAATAAATAAATAAATAAATAAATAAATAGTGTAAGGTCAAGTCAATAGTTGACAATGTATATGGGATTAAATATATGAGAATGAGGATAAGAAAGGAATTAAAAACTTAAGATTTTCTAAAAGTGAGTGAATTAAAAAAAACTGCCTAAATAGAAAACAGAACAAAGCTGGAGGGAACTACCTGGGGCACAGAGGGATACGGCACCTCTGGGAGTGGGCGTCTGGTTCTCCAGCTCACACCCCGTGGCCAAGGCCCCTACATGGTAGGGAGTCACGTGCTACAAACACGGATGGAAATGAAGAGCTGTGTAATTAGTACTTTTGTTGCAGCAGATCAATCATGTGTGAGGATCTGCTCTCACTATCATGTGCGACCGTTCCTGAGCTGGGTGGAGGGTGCAACCTGCTCACAGCACCTGCTGACTGTGTTCTAACAGTCTTGGCAGCGCTCACAGGCAGCCTGTTCTCTGTGTCATCGAGACCTGTGTAATTATGACAAATGATTAAAAGTGTTATTTTCAGCAAGGCAGCAGACACTGAGAGCTGGTGTATCTCACCCGCCACTCCTCCCTTCTCTAGTGCCCAGCCCCTCCACCCTGGACAAGACCAGGATGGCCAGTGCCTTAGGCAGGTGTGTTTACCTGTAGGGAAGGGAGTCCCAGACCCCACCTATCTTGACACATGGGTGTGGGGAGGGAGGACATCCCCAGGTCTACATCACCTCCAGCTTTTTCTGCCCAAAGAAACAGTGCAGGGGCCTCAGGGGCCTGAGCTTTCACCCAGTGGGTAACACCAAGGACAGATCTTGGCTCTGAAAGTGTCTGGTACCTACCCACCCATCTTTCCCTTCCCACCATTTTCACTGACTTCAGGGCAAGTGGCAAGACCTTTGCACCTCTTGCTGCTTGCAGGCCACATCCATCCGTGTGGCAGCCAGGCCCAGCAGGCATCCCCAGTAGGGCACATGTGACCAGGCTGGCCCAGCGCCACCACTGACACCTGGCTAGGAACCTTCCTGCCCTTCCCACTGACAATTCTGGGCTGTGGTCACATCACCCCATCTCTGCCTTCGTCTCTGCATGGCCTCTCTGTGTGTCTCTTGAGTCCTCACCTCTTCTTATGAGGACTCAGTCATTGGAGCTGGGCCACTCTCCTCTATTATGACCTCACAATGACCAGCTACACTTGCAAGAAATTCATTCCCAAATAACCTAAAACTTTTCTTAAACTTATCACTTAAAAAGCCGCAATGAAGTTGAATTTCACCCAAAGGCCATATCCTATATAATAAAGATGTAATATGCAAATTGACCCTCATGCCCTCGCATCACAAGATGGCCACCCCATGTTGTCACAAGATGGCCACCCCCACATCATCACAAGATGGCTGCTCCATGTCATCACAAGATGGCTGCCCCCACGTTTTCACAAGATGGCTGGCAGGGGAGGGCAGTTGGGGGCAACCAGGCCTGCAGGGGAGGGCAGTTGGGGAGGACCAGGCCTGCAGGGGAGGACAGTTGGGGGCAATCAGGCCAGCAGGGTAGGGCAGTTGGGGGCAATCAGGCTGGCAGGGAAGCAGTTTGGTGTTGATCAGGCTGGCAGGGGAGCGGTTAGGGGGCGATAAGGCTGGCAGGAAGAAGTGGTTATGGGCAATCAGGAAGGCAGGCAGGTGAGCGGTTAGGAGCCAGTGGTTCCAGATTGCGAGAAGGATGTCCCCCGAGGGGTCCCAGATTGGAGAGGGTGCAGGCTGGGCTGAGGGACCCCCCCCCCAATGCACAAATTTCGTGCACCAGGCCTCTAGTATCAAATAAAAGAAGCATGTGGGGACATATAAATGCACATGCAACCCTAAGTATGGTCTTGACCAAGAGCACACAGTCGTATGTTTTTGGCTCAATGTCAGTAAACCCAGTGTGTCCTTGTTACCTGCCGGGTGCAGGTTACAAACACCAGAGACTCCCATGGCCTGTTCCAAATTACACTCACACCATTTTGTGTCCATCATAATTTTGTAAACATTTTGTTTTGATAATAAAACCTACTGCGTGTCTAAACCTAAAAAACAGCCCTAGCAGGTTTGGCTCAGTGATAGAGCATCGGTCTGCAGACTGAGGGTCCCAGGTTTGATTCCAGTCAGGGTCATGTACCTGGTTGCAGGCTCAATCCCCACCCCTGGTTGGGGTGTGCGCGGGAGCTAATCAATCAATGTGTCTCCCTCCCATGGATGTTTCTCTCTGTGTGTCTTTCCCTCTCCCTTCTACTCTCTCTAAAAATCAATGGAAAAGCAAAGATTTTTAAGAACAAATTGAGATTAATGTTTTTCCCCCATTAAAATGAAGACAATTCTTAACTACTTCAAGACTGTCTAAAACCCACAAACTCTGTTGGATGGCACTTAGAGTTGGCAAAAGTGCGCCCATGCAATTAAAACCCGTGAGCTCGGGAGGTGACAGGGTGTGCAAGGTGTGCTCCAGCTCTGCCAGAGTGTCAGCTGGGCAAGCGGTTTCACGCAGCTCTCCTTTCTAATTATGACTTACTGCGGAGGGAGGAGGTTGTCAATTTTACTCATCCCGTGGTGAAAAACAAAATGATTCCACTTTCCGCTGCCAACCACATCATCCTATTCTTCAGCAAGGCTAAGAATAATCGGCTAAATAACAAAAGCCCACAGGAGTGATTAACGTTTTAGGAATGGCCACTGAGTTTTCCAGAGAGGTGGGCTCCTGGGACAGGAAGCTCTGAGAAGGTGTCAGGAACGTCCTCTGAGCTCCTCATGGCTCTTCCTCAGGCTCCAAAACACATGCGGCCCAGAGAGAAGCCGTGTCAGCCTTACTGTCCACACAGCACAAAGTGCTGAAAGCCTTCTCCTCCTTTCTCTGCAGTAACGAAGCCCGGATGAACTAGGCCCTCGCCCATTGTCATTATTTCGAGGCATGGTGGCCGCAGCTGGAGAGCATTCCTGTGCGACATGTGGGGCAGAGGAAGGTTGTGCGGCAGCCGGTTTGTCCAGAGGAGCCTGGGCAGGATATGTTACTGGGACTAGCAAAGGACTCACATTTTCTTTAAAACAGAAGAAAGATTGCTATCTGGTATTGTGATCCCTCCAACTTTGTTCTTCTTTCTCAAGATTTTTGCAGCTATTTGGGGTCTTTTTTGGTTCCATAGACATTTTTGGAGAGTTTGTTCTAGCTCTGTGAAATATGCCGTTGGTATTTTAATAGGGGTTGCATTGAATCTGTAGGTTGCTTTGGGTAGTATGGACATTTTAATTATGTTGATTCTACCAATCCATGAACACATAGATTCTTCCACTTGTTTATATCTTCTTCTATCTCTTCTTTCAATGTTCTTTAGTTTTCTGAGAACAGTTCTTTTACTCTCTTGGTTAAGTTTATTCCTAAGTATCTTAATTTTTTTTGTTGTGATGGTAAATGAGGTGTTTTTTTAGTTTCTCTTTCTGAGAGTTCATTATTGGTATATAAAAACTGTAATCAAAACAGCCTAGTACTGGCACAAGAACAGGCATATAGTTCAATAGAACAGAACAGAGAACCCAGAAATTAATCCAAGTCATTATGCTCACTTAATATTTGATAAAGGAGGAAGAGCATACAATGGAGTAGGGACAGTCTCTTCAATAAATGGTGTTGGGGAAATTGGACAGATACATGCAAAAAAATGAAATTAGACCACCAACTTACACTATACACAAAAATAAACTCAAAATGGATAAAAGATTTAAATGTAAGTCATGAAACCATAAAAATCCTGAAAGAAAATGTGGACAGAAAAACATCAGACATTTCACGCAGCACAATTTTCAATGATTCAATGCCTACAGTAAGAGAAACAAAGGGAAAGATAAACAAATGGGAACTACCTCAAAATAAAAAGCTTCTGCACAGCAAAAGAAGCCAGCATCAGAATGAAAAAGGCGCCCAGTGTATGGGAGAACATATCTGCCAATGATACATTTGATAAGAAGTTAATTTCCAAAATATATAAAGTTCTCATTCAACTCAATAAAAAGAAGACAAACAGTCCAATCGAAAAATGGGCAGAGGACCTAAATAGACACTCCTCCAAAGAGGACATGCAAATGGCCAAGAGACATATGAAAAAATGCTCAACATCATTAATTATCAGAGAGATGCAAATTAAAATGACAATAAGATACCACCTCACACCTGCCAGAATGGCTACCATCAATAAATCAACAAACAACAAGTGCTGGCGAGGATGTGGAGAAAAAGGAACCCTAATACACTGCTGGTAAGGATGCAGACCGGTACAACCACTATGAAAAACAGTGTGGAGTTTCCTTAAAACATTACAAATTGAGCTAACATTTGACTCAGTGATCCCACTTCTAGAAATATATCCTAAGAAGCCTGAAATATCAATTAGAAAGAATATATGCACCCTTATGTTCATAGCAGTATTATTTACAACAGCTAAGATCTGGAAACAGCCCAAGTGCCCATCAGTAGATGAATGAATAAAAAAGCTGTGGTACATTTACACAATGGAATACTATGCAGCTGTAAAGAGAAGTATCTCTTACGCTCTGAGATAGCATTGAGGGACCTAGAGAGTATTATGCTGAGCGAAATAAGCCAGTCAGAGAAAAACGAGTATCACATGATCTCACTTATATGTGGAATCTAATGAACAAAATAATATGACAAACAAAATAGATCCAGAGACATTGGAGCATGCAACAGACTGAGGATTCTCAAAGGGAAAGGGAGGGGGGAGGTGAAGAGATCAACCAAAGAACTTATATGCACACTAGTGCCCCAGTGCATGGATTCATGCACATTGAAAGGAAATTAATTAGAAGGTGGCCAATTGGGCAGGACTGGGTGAGCCAGACATGCCCTGGAGCCAACCTCCCTCGGTCCCTCCCCTGCCGGTCACACCTTGGGGTCTGCAAAGTTAGCAGGGTCCCTCCAGCAGGTGGGGTCCCTTGGCCTGGCCTGCCGGCTGTCTGACATCCCCTGAGGCATTCCGGATTGCGAGAGGGCAGTTCTAGGGTGACACACCCCAGAATCAAGCTCCCTCCTCTCTGGTTCCAGGTGTGTCACCTTAGAACCTCCACTGACCAGAGCGGGGCAGCTCCTGCATTGAGCATCTTCCCACTGGTGGTCAGTGTGCATCATACCTACCAGCCTGTTGGATGGTTGAATGATTGCTTAGCCTTTTATATATATATAGATATGCACAACCCATGGACACAGACAATAGTGAGGTGAAGGCCTGGGGAGGAGAGAGGTGGGGTGATAGGAATGGGGAAGAAGGGGTCAATGGGGAAAAAAGGGGACATCTGTAATACTTCTCACAGTAAAGATACATTTTTAAAAAGAATTTTAAAATAAAAAGAAAACAGGAGAAAGGCTGCAACTTAGAGAGGCGAATAGACCAGCTGTCCGCCTGTGGAGCTGGCTGGGGGGGGGGGGAGGGCTCTTTCCCCATTTGTCCTGCTGCTTTGTGCCTGATTGATGGGCTGGGTGGGTGCAAAGACCACCTGAGAGGTCTGGGTTCCACAGCCTGGTCGTGCACTGTTGACCCTGGAGGCCAGGGATCAAATATCAGAGTGATATGCATTTCAATAACTCAGCCTTGATGCTTCCAGGGGAGAGAGTATGCAGGCAGGGGGGGAGGGAGCAGATTAAATATTTATGCTTCAGAGCATCTCTGAGCGGCTCTCTGCAGCCCAGGTCACAGCCTCTTGGGTAACTCGCCTAAGCCGGCGCCTCTCCACTTTTCATCTCAGAGGTGAAATATATATACGTTGTCCTCCACAGGAACAGTGGGCAGGCTTTGTCGCCAGCGCACAGGGATTTTCAGTGAGTGTCTCTGAGTAGACAGTTCTCCCAGCAAAGGGCATTGCTCACTGCAAGGGGCCCCACCCAGCTCCCTCCTGGCCCTTCCCTAGCCAGACACAGGACCATAGGGCGTGCCTGCGAATATGACAGCCCCACAGCAATGGATGAAGATCCTGCACTCCTATGAGACACACAGGCCAACAGGTTCCAGTTTTCTTTAAATACATGAAAAACAAACAGTTGTAGATATGTTCAAAGTCACAATGTTATTATATAAGAAAATCTTGAAAAGATTCTGTACACTCTTGTGAGAGTCATCTAAGATGTGTCTCTCGGTGTGCGAAGACTGTATTTGGCAATCTCTGCCCTAACATTTGCCAAGTACGAATGTGCAGGAGTTACTCTACCTACAAAGCACCCGTGATACACCTGATTTCCACTGTCACCGCATTTATGGAGACATCGTGGTACATCTGCGGTGAGATGGAAAACACACGTTTCCTGTCCTTTAGTGACTGGGTCTCCCCGCGCCCAACAAGCCACCTGAAAATGCTCTCCTTGCTTAGCCTTCAGGAGTTTGTTAATTTGGCCTTTTAACACAGGGTATCCAGTTACTCTACAGCATGACCTTCCTTGGCAAGAGGTATCATAAAAGTCCTACAGAAGGGCTCCGTTCACGGGAACGTTGGTGGTTAGTCAGCCTGGGTAATCAGTTTACCTGAAAGTAAGTGAGCACAGAATCCATTCCTCGCTGTTTGTTCTAAAATTAGTCTTTCAACTGCTTTACGCAAGAGGCCACACAGCATGGTCAGGTAATAAAAATAACAGCCCACATGAAGATAAATAACTGAAAGAAGCTGTAGGGAGGAAGATTAATAGGGTAACTTACGAGTTATACCTGGCTGTGGCGTGTTATGAGGAATTATTTAAGTCATAATTTTCACCCGGGCTATGTTCTCTCACAGTAAAGATTCTACATGCGATCCAAGTGCACGGATGCAGGTCTGTCATCCTTGCCGTAAAGTTTACTCGGAAGGCATCAGCCTGTGTTTGGGCTGGACCTCGTGTGCGTGGACATCTGAAGTGAGGAAAAGGGTTTGTCTTTCAGGCAATCGGGGCCCGAGGTCCCGGACCATGTAAGATTCGTAAGTGGACATGCTGTTGTTTTGGTCCCTGTGGATGTCTGCACTGGTTATTCATCACTCCCACTGGAGACAACAGAAGCCTCAGGGTCAACCTGGGGCCCAGGAGGTGAGAATGAGAACACGTGACTCACAGCCAGGCCACCTCGGAAGGGCTGTCCCCAGGATCCAGACCATCTTTCAGGAAAGCAAGCAGGGGCGTGTACTTCACAAGAACAGAAGTATTAAAAATCAGTCACAGATACAGTTGCCCCGCATGCTGCCACTCCACCCCTAGGAATCAAAGTGCAGCTGAGGCTTCTTCCGGGTCCCGGAATCATAGGCACAGCTGGACCGCAGGCTCCAGTGGTCAGGCGGCCCCTCTCTGCACGTCTGGTCTTGGCTTCCTTGGTGCTGTCTTCCTCCCAGGCAGTGTCTTCTCATTCTCCGGACGCTTGCATTTTATCAGCCAAACACCGGAGGAGTGTCTGTTTCCTGAGGGTTTTAACACAGCCCAGAGCTAACTTGCCAGCTTACACTGGGTGCCAGCTCTCAACCAGGCGCTGTAACACTCCCAGTCCCCCTGGGTCCTGTGCTCCCTTCTAGGGCTGGAGGGTTGGGGGGGAGTGGGGGAGCCAAGGGCAGGGTGGTCAGCAGAAACAAAACTTCATGGAGGGTGAAGGGCAAAGAGGCAAAGAACTCACCTGGAGACATGAACTAGGACGAGGACTTGTAGGGCCCTTAAAATATGTCAGGAAGGTACTTAATCCCTCTCAGTCATCATTTTCTCACCTGTAAATGAACACAGTAAACCCATCATATGCTATTCTCATATGTTAAACCTGACAACACTATGCACACAGCTTAGTGTCCAGCTTCTGCTAAATTTTCAATAAACGCTAGCTCTTCTGAAGTAATAAAAGTCTGTTCAATTATGAAACTCAAACTGAAGCAGTGAATGGATCATCCAGATAGAAACTCAATAAGGGAAGAATGGACTTGAACTTCCCATCAGATCAAATGGACCTAGCGACAGACACACCACCCAACGGGGGTAGAATGTACATGTGTGTCCAGAGCACACAGAACAGCCCCCAGGATGGACCATGTGTGAGGTCACAACAATCTTAGCAAATTTAGACGTTGACATTGTACCAGGGTATCCTTTCAAAATGGTATGAAACTAGAAATCAACAACAGGAGAGAAACTGGAAAATCCACAAATACGTGTAAACACCACACTCTTGAGAAACCATGGGTCAAAAGGGAAATCAAAGAACAGCCAAAATGGAAACATATCAAAACCTATGGGTCACAGCAAAAGCAGTGCTAAGAGGGAGGTTAAGACCAACAAATGGCTACGTTTTTTAAAATAATATCAAATCGACAGTTGTAGTGTAAGCACCTGGCAGTTGTTTTTTATTGTAAATAACAAAGCAGTAAATGTGCTCAGTGTGATCCCTGAGGCTCATGTCGAGTTTGCAAAGAGGGTGTCAGATGCACCGCAAGTGTGGAGTAAGGTATCCAGTTTTAGAATTCTGGGGTTGGTTTTTATTTTTTAAATAATCATATTAAGCCCAGCCGGTGTGTTTCAGTTGATTGGGCATCGTCCCATGAATCAGGAGGTCACAGGTTTGAGTCCTGGTCAGGACACATGGCCGGGTTGCGGGCTCAATCTCTAGAAGGGGGCCAGCAGAAGGCAGCCAATCAATGTTTCTCTCTCATTGATGTTTCTATCTCTCCCTCTCCCTTCCTCTCTCTAAACACAATAAAAATATATACATACTAGAGGCCTTGTGCACTAATTCATGCACGGGGGGGGGGCGGTGTCCCTCATTCCAGCCTTCACCCTCTCGCAATCTGGGACCCCTCAGAGGATGTCCAACTGCCCAATCCCATGTGGGATTGGGCCTAAACTGGCGGTCGGACATCCCTCTCACAATCTGGGACCGCTGATTCCTAACCACTCAACTGCCTGCCTGATCGCCCCTAACCACCTCTGCCTCAGCCCCCACCACTGCAGCTTCGTCCAGAAGGACATCCAGAATGACATAGGGAAGGTTGTTTGGCTGTCTGGTCTAATTAGCATATTATGCTTTTATTATTATAAATATAAACTAATTATGCTAAAACTACTTTCACTGTCACCGTACCACATTTCCATTTTCCTAATTAAAATATAAACATAGGGTAACTGTAAGGTGTAAAGACATTTTATGATAAAGACAACTTCAAACAGAATTAGAAAATAGATCCAGGTCTCTAACCACAAGTCATAACTAAGGGTCAACCCACAGAATAGTCTCTCCGAGTTTCCATAGAAGTTCAGACTTGAGAACACTTTTCTGTATATTTTAAGGGGAACTTTTAAGAAAACCACTGAAAGGGAAACAAAATTTCAGGTTTGGAGGCTGAACATCATGTTGACGGACATAAGGCCTTAAACATGGACCAAATTCGAGGACAGTGCCTGCTTCCCAAACCCTAGAGAAGCTGCACGGAGATGCAGACAAATGTGCACACTGATGAAATCTAATGATGGTTCTCAATCTTTCCCACGTTTTTATGGGTAGAACGAGGTGGCTGACGTCTACGTTAACTTTATACCCTTAAGGACCGCCAGACTGAGACGATGTCATTTCCAAGTTACTGTTGCGATTACAGAAAATGTATCTTCAATCTGACAACTTTAGGGTGCCCACGCCTCTGCTGAATGCTTTATTGTGGCTCCAATGCACCTGCTGAAGCTAAACTCTACCTCTGGATAATCCAGTGGCACTATTAGTCACATCTGGAGGGGCTGTGAAGTCATAGAAATGTCCCAGCATCCTGGCCAAGTGAAACGTTTCCAAATCTTATACAGTCTTCCTGACAAAGCCATACTGAGGCTGGCCTCCCGGAAATGTCCGTGTTGGCCACGATGAGAGCAAGCTCCCAATGACCCCACCGAGGGACCCATGTCGGGGAGCCCTCTGGTCCCTCCACCTGCACGCTGCCCTGTGGTCCCTCCCGCTGACATTTCCCTCCGGAGCCCTTCCGTGCAGGAAGCAATCCCCGTGCTAATTGGGATTGATCTATGGGGCTCTCAGACGACTGTCTCCTCCCCCCTGCCCCCACCCCCACCCCGCGCCAACACCAGGGAGCTCTGGATGACCTTGTGGAGACCACCGCTCGCTCTGGGGACAGCCATCCACACAGCTCCAGGAGGCCGAGCAGGAGGGGCCGTTTCTAATAGTCATCCCAGAAGTGTAAAGATCGCAATGAACCCAGTGGAAAGTGTAAAACCAACTTCTCATTAACTCACTTCCTAGAAGACCAGGGTTTGCTCCCTGCACTAATGAGAATCTCAGGGCTGAGAGAAACCAGATGTGGCGATGTCCCGGCCGCGCAGGAAATCACACGGTGCGGGCTTTTGTCTATCTTCAAGCTACCGATAGTGCTGAAGGCACTTAGAGCAATAATCAATAAGTCATATTACCAAAATCTATAGCATTGCCGTTCTAAGGGAAAATCAGTCATTTTGTTATAAGTGGGCTGGCTGGCAGACTTATTGAGATTTTTCCTGTGATGTTAAGCCTGATGATTCTTGGGTCTCTTTTAATTAAAAACAGACAGGCTCTGCGCAGCACTCTGAGGCTGTGCTGCCCCCTGATTTCGCAATAAGATGCACAATCGTTCGTGTTTGTGTTAGCATCACGCTAATCCACGTTTTATGTCGCCCCGATTGCCAGCATCCTGCCCACTACACAAAGCCCACCACTCCACCCTGAGGGATTCTAGACTATGAAGTTGGCTACTATTCCTTTCTGTGTCATAATTTAGATGAGGGCTATAATTCATCCCTCTGTCTGTGTTTATAGTGCGCAGTGTCACGCCCTGCGTTAAGATACACACTGATGTAAGCTTAAAATACATTTTGACCACAACCAATTTACTACAGATATATCCTATTTCCCATAACATCCTCCCCTAGTGGTGGTCGCCGAAACAGATCCGATCTTTTGTTTATCATGTTGTGATCTTCACAGGGAGGAAGATGGAAAACCAGATACCAATAACCATATCAATATTGTGTTTCAGTTGAATGCATAAATATTCATTCCTGGCTGCATATTTTAGAACGTTAAACTTAGGGGAGCCTGAGTAAAATATCAGAAGATACTGTTCTCGTGAGTGGACTCAAAAAAGGCCAGGCAGACTGCATCGTGGGCCTTCCCCATGGGAGCTTTGACTTGAGGCCAGTTCATGAGTCAATGAGACCAGCTCCTCACCCAGGACCCTCCGCAGGGGCTACGGATCAGGTTTCTTCCAAGCTGCTACTGGACGGTTAGACCACTGGGCAGTGGACAGATTCTGCACCTCGTGGTGAGGTTTCCAGAAAGATTCTCCCCCAAACAAGTAATGTTTCTGGTTCTCCGCGCATCTATTTCCACCACTTGTGAAAGCCAGTCAAATGGGGTCGGGCTCTGACAAAACCCACGACTGCTCCAGTCAGTCAGCATGTGGATGTGAGGGGACACCTGAGCAGTGCCAGGCCCTGGGGACCCCAGGAGGGTGGTCACCATCCACTCGTCAGTCACCATACAGCACCCGGAAACTCTGGCATGGACATCAGACTTAGGACTTGGTCAAATGTATCGCCTCCACCGAATAAAAGCAGGAGATGTGCCAATTAAAGGAGCATTTCATTGCTCAATGAGATTTTCCAAGATGGGCAGGAAGATGAGCAAAAGCAACAAATACCCAGACACACTGAAAGCTGCACTGTAGAGCCGGCACTGCTGTGGGTCTGCCGCTGCTTCTTAGTGAGTGGTGGTATTAGCTACATCCCTCGAGCACCTGACAGTTCAGTTCACTCCCAGCTACGTGTAACCCCACTACGCGGGCTGAGTGAGGCAGCTGCTTCTCATGCTCTTTGCTTGGGCTCAGTGGGCAGACCATCTCCTGCATCAGTAAGGAGAGTGGACCCCAGGCAGGATCTCAAGGGACAGTGGTTTTCAGGGGCAGGGATCTTCTCCACATGCCTCCTTATTCACATTAGAGATGCCCTGTGTTTAGCCTGGGAGGGGCCAGTGTACTTAAGCAGCATGTTCACACCCTCCCCTCGTAACCGAGAGCTACAGGTATTAATCCTCGGTGGCAGCAGCTCCATGCCAGATCCTCCTGGAAACCACCAGAATCGCTCTCCTCGGAAGCTGACACGTTGGCCCAAAGCACAGGGTGTATCCGGGAGAGGGGAAATGCCGGGGTTCTTGTCCCAGCATTAAGAAGGGGTTTCAGCAATCTGGAGAAAGGCTGTGTGTAGATGATTAAGTAGGAGTCCAAAGATGAAAGATAGTTTTGAAAGGCATTGGGGGTCAGAGGAGCTTCAGCTAAAGGAGCTAAAGACTCTCTTTGTCTCAGGACCCCATGCTTTTTATTAACACAATTTGTCCCAAAGCAAGGTGGAGATAATACACTTCAAAGGGTAGGGTTTACAGAAGCATTGTCAGATTGGGGAATAGCCTACAGCTGTTCAGGTGTTTGGCCAATAGGAGGCAATAACATGTAGATTCAAATGCCTTGAGCTGTCTGGCAGCAAGCAATCATCCTATTCAGGTTTTTGAGAAGTGCCTTTCCAGCCGTTCCAACAGGTAATTTCATATGTGACTCAGCCCTTGTTGAGCCCCCAAGTTTCATCAACCTTTTGATAAAACTCTTGTAATTATGACATGCTGGAATTGGCTTCTGGCAGGGAAAGCTGACCCTCCTCCCACCCCTCTATGTGACGTTATTACAGCAGATCACACTGCCTACCAGTCGCTGGCTACCACTGCCTCATGGACCCACCAGGAGGGGTGACCTGCGGCAGTGCCAATGGTCATTAGTAGAGCTGGACTTTTCTCCACGAAATACTCCAGAGTGACATCTTCCCCATTTACAGATGAGAAAACTGAGGCTCTGGTTGTTTAAATACCTTGCTCCCAATTAGCCATCTCCTGAGGAAGAGAAATGGCATTAACCCAGGCGTGTCCAGCTCCAAAGCTCATCCCAGCTGCTCCTGTGGCCACAGCTGTCACTTAGGACTGAGCACGGGACCTTTCTGTCCCTCCCAGAGCCTGTGACTCTGGAACCTAAAAGAGAGAAGACATTAACCACAAGGAGAGGGGGACGAGCCCTCACACCTCACCTCGGAAAGGGCACCATCTCCCTCATCCTACATCCTCCCACCCTGCTCCCATCTCCAGTGTCTGGGCTCATGTCCACCGCCGCGATCCCTGTACCAACTTTTACGGGCATCTGATAAGCTCCTTTTCAGCACATATGCCACATGCACTTTTATGGGACAGTCTCAGCGAAACTGTATCCCAGTCACAAGTCTCTGTGCTTCGTAAACGTCAAACAGAATCCGTTTTCTAATACTCAGTAGTGGAGGCATCAAAATCTCCAGTCCCTGTTCCAGAGGACGCGCAGGCGCCGTGTCCCTGAGCGCAGCACCCACCTCCCGGACCAGGCGGCGTACTGCATCACAAAAGTCACCTCCACTAGATGTTGAGTCCACAGCCCACACATGTGAGTAATGCCTCCCAGACCCACTGGGTTTCTAAACAGCCATTCTGGGCTCATCGTGCCAGGCCGACAGCATATTCGACAACACAGCAGGGAAAACAGAGGGGACACAGCAGCCCAGGCTGGGACCTGGGACGTTGGGCTCCAGCGCTTGTCCCAGATTTTACCAGGGACCTTGTCATTTCAGGGCACCCAGGAAACAAAACCGGGAAAAGGGTGGGTGTCAGAGAGGAGTTTGAGGATGCGAAGGTGGCACTGTGATCCTCCAGCCCTTCGCTCGAGGCAGGCACAAAGCCAGGAGCTGCAGGCCCAAGGAGTGGGGCCTTGCCTTGCAGAATTTCCCAGAGTCCTGGGTGCAGGCGCCTGCCCAGTCGCGCAGCTTCCTGCCGAATATTTTACGTGGTTGAAAGAGCCCAACAGACACCTTTCCTCGGATTCATAAATGGGCTCCCACCTCATATTACAGGCCTGAGTTTAATTTGTTTAATATTCGCAACACTAACGATGCCTATTTAAGACATCCTGTTAAAAGTTTGTAACATTAATTTAATGGAAAAATGCCAATATCACTCTCAGAACTGTATTAGGTTTTCTCCCTGTTAAATTAATGTTACTAACTTTTAATGGATGTTGTAATTAGATGTTATTATTAACGGGAATATTACCCAAATTAAAGTCAGACCCTGCGAGAGACACAATGTGCGTTTACAAGAGCATAAAGTCACAGCGTCTGGACGTCACAGGCATGCCTGTGGGGCCAGATGGCCTGGGCCCTGCGCCCCCTGGACCAGCACCCAGTGTGGGGAGCACAACACTTCTGTGGGATCAGCACCCCTCTCCCGGTCCCCACTTAGAAAAAAGGAAGTGATGGCTCCCCACACCCTGGAGGGCAGGACGGGGAGCCATCTCCCAATTTCACACTCAATTTAAAGGTCACTCCGCATCCGGCCTGATTGGGTTTGGCAGTTTGGAATTGATTGTTTGAGTTGTAAAGCTCCCGGCCTTCCCAGCCAATTTAAAAGGGAGGCTGCTAAGCTGCTGGCCTGTAGTGAGATGGAGAGCAGGAACAGAGGGAATGGCGTGAGCTCAGGGCCCCTGGTCAGACCCTGGCCCAAGATGGGAAGATGACAAAGCTCTGTCCCTTGCCACGTGTTGCCTAAGGACGCACCGCTGGACCCTGGATATCAGAGCAAATCTACCTCAGCACCCTCCGTGGGCAAAGGCCCTGAGGGGAAGCTTCAGCTAAGAGGCCAGCTGGACCAAAACTCACCCAGTTCCCCTGCATCCATGACCTCCCTGTGAGGCCTCAGACCCACACTGCAAAAGCAACCCTGTCTGACAAAGAATCCCATAATCCCATCACCCCTGTCGCATATGGTCATTTTGATAAATAAGCCAATAAGTGTACAAAGACTGGATCACAGAAGTTTGTTTTGACCATAAAGACAAAGGAAAACAAAGAAAGAATTTTGTAGCTCGGTCAATTTGAAAAGTGTTGGTACAAAAGGGATCATTGAATTGTGGTATTTTAGGACAAGAGAGTGAATCTCCTAAATTGGAATCAGCCACGTAACCACCAAGAACTTGAGCATGCTGCCAGGAAGAGCAATGGCAGCGTGAAGAGGACGCCTGGACGTAATGGGCCAGATGGTCACTGTGGTGAGACTTGGGGATGGTCAGAACTTCCCGTGGAAGCTGATCCGATTGTCCAGAGTCGGCACGTGATGGCTGCTGGTGAGGCTGCTGTGGGTTTGGGTGGGATCAACTCCGTCCAGTTCCCAGAGCTGGGCCTCATCAGGGTCATCCCAGCCCCTTTTCTTAGTGATGAGTCAGGGATGGGCGTGGCTCACAGGCCATCTGGGGGGAAAGCAAACACACACAGGCATGGTGGAACAGAGGATTAGGATGAACGGGGCTGCGGCCCTGAGAAACCACAGCTAGTACTGAGGTTATCAATGCGCCGTGCAAGTCCCAGGAGCCAAGATTTCTCCCTCATTGCTTCAACCAGTTGGAGTTGGCTTTTCCTATTACCAGCCAGCAAAAGCACCCTAACTAATATATTCACATTAAGTGTATACTGTGAAAGTCAGAAAAGCCCTTACATATTCTTTCGGGGAAAAGTCAACTCAACATTAAAATCATGACCTCAGAGTGACTGATTTCCTTAATAAATTTAAAATTCCATAAACTTTTGAAACTCATTTTTAAAAATCAGATTTTCATTCCTAAGTCAGTTTTGTGCAACGAGAAAAAAATTGCTTCTAAATTACAAAGGGAATCTCTGGTTGACCTGGAAATTTTAATTAACTGTGAGCAATTCAAATTCATAACCCACATAATGAATGTAATGTGTAATTTTAATGTAAGTACCATCTAGTTATAGTAAAGAAATGCATGGGGCATCCTACATAATGGTTAGAGCCTGGGCTTGGTCAACTCTTGGCACTGACATCAGAAAGTTGTATATTTTTTTGGTACATTAAGAAGCCCTTCTAAGACTTAAGTTTCTATCTGTATAACGACATTGCTAATAATAAGTAACTAATGCATTGGGTGTTATGAAGGGAATTTAAGCGTTTGATACATGCTGGCTGTTATTGTCATTATTATTATTAGTGTCTATTAGTTACTTAGTATTCACTTATGAATAAAAAATTAGCTACAGAGTATTAAAAAAAAACAAAACAGAATCAGAGCCTCAACAAAAACTTCAAATACTTCTCAACAATCAAAAACAACCCGTTTTCCAAAATAGTACATATTTGCTCATGGGTAATCTCCTCTGTTTTGCTGACTGCACTTGACTAGTGGGTTAAATGGAGAAGGAGAAGAAGCTACAAAAGCTATGTCATAATCTACTCCCTGAAAAAGTGTCCATCCAGAACACTGCTAACAATGGAAGGATGGTTCAACACAGAAGTCAGTGAAATATATATACTGTATTAATAGAATGAAGGTCAAAGCACACGAGACTCCCTCAAGAAACACAGAAAACATCTGAGAAAATCTAGCACCATTTTCATGGGGGTGGGGGGATCGCAAAACCTGGAAATAGAAGGGAATTTTCTCAACTTAGAAAAGGCACCTACAATAAACCCACAGCTGAGATAATCTTTAATGTTTCAGGAACGCTCACCACCTCTGTTCAGAGTTGTACTAGAGATTCTAACCAGGGCATTTAGACAAGAACATAAATAAATAAAAGGCATCCATGTAAGAAAGAAAACTGTTAGCATTAATAAGCAAGTTCAGCAAACTTTCAGGAGGGAAAGGTAAAATTTAAGGTATCAGAGTGGGGAGTAACTTTGAGAGACTTTGGGGTGATTGATGACTAAGGATGGGCTTCAGACAATGGTGATGTTTGTGCAGGTCTGCGAATTCACCCCGTGCTGCTCTGCTCTACACCGTAAAAATACAACATGGGTGGGCGTGAATTCCAGGCACACCTCCTCTTATTCTGCCTCACTGTGTTGCACTTCTCAGATACTGTGTTTTATACAAATTGAAGGCACGACCCTCCACCAGCATCTCTGTAAGGGTGGAAAGGGCATCCCTGTGAGTATGGAGGTGAGCCTAGGTGTTCCTCCGATCTGCACAGAGGTGGCAGGACCGTGTAGAGGCCAGCCACAGCCTTCAGCCATTCTGTCCACTACAGGTGACAAGCACAGTGCGAGGAAGCCAGGACCTCCCCAGAGGTGTCCTGGGCAGCTCCCAACCCCCAGCCTGGGAAGGGAGAGGCCACGCAGACCAAGATGGAGGAAGGCCTTCAAAAGGTCTCAGTCAGGCCCTGAGACTCCCCTCTAACCTGAAGATCCTGACACGTGTCCTGGAACCTCTGTTGTCTCACCTGCGGTGCTGGAAGATCTAACGAGTACGATTAAGACAACCGGCTGAGAAGGCGGGCCTCTGTGTTCGGGATACCGGAGGCCACTTAGCAGAGGCAGGGCCCTCGCATCAGAGGGCTGCCTGGGTGACCCCGAATGAAATAGCTTGTCAGATGACGGTGTATATTGGAAAACCGTGTATTTGACAATGTGGTTGTTCTGATGAAGTAGCCAGCTATCTGAGGCCCGTAGTGAGAGGAGTGGAAACCGAATCCTCTGTTTGTTATGCCGACACATGCTCGGGAAGCAACCTGTGCGGGAAGACATTTCGGGAGACCCGCGATGGCTTCGTCCCGTGTGGGCAACATATGTTTGGAAACTTATTAAAGAAAAGAGCACAGAGCAGCCTCGTCAGAAAGCTTTAGATCAAGCACCCGCTCTTCCTGGATATTTTTTAATTGGTCAATTAGTTCTGTGAGTGTTTGCGGCAAGCGTCTTCTCAGAACAGCGCTGTGCATGGGTCTGTTTGAAATTATCAAAACCCTGAACCTATTCTTCCCACTGAGTCTACACCCTCCAGCCGACTCCATTGTTTGGGCTAATTGGCTCGTTACCAACCAGGTGTTCGAGGGGGGATGCCCATGGATGCAGAAGAGGGACAGAGTAGGGGTCAGCCTGGTCCCTAGGAGGACCGGTTAGCAACCATTTGTTAGTTGAGAAATTTGAACCATGCTGGCAAGACTGTGAAGCAAAATATAAATATAGGCTAATATTTTCATTTAAATCTTTCCATGGACATATTTAAGCTCTTATTTCAAACTGTGATCAAACGATGGCCGGCAGTGTAGTTAGGGCTGTCATATGAGCCCATCAAGACATCGGCGCTGCAAATGCATCTTGAAATTCTTTCCCAAACATTCATGCTCTTCATGCTAATTATTCATGGGCAGGTATTCCTTCTGAGCCATCACAAACCGCTCCCCTTGTCTTTAATTGGGTTTTATTAACTTGCATCTATTGTCAAAGCAAAACAATACCTGGAAAAGGAGAGAATGAAAACTGCCTGAAAGGCAACCCCATTGTGGTGACTAATTGGAACAGGTGGGCACATTGGAATATTTAGTGGGTTGCTTTGTTTTAGCTTGAATTTAAAAGTTTATAATGATCCAATACTTTTTCAAAAATAGACCCACAAATTGGGTGTGAGTTTATCTGTGGATTTCACACAGGGAAGCACTGTGACAGTAAACTCGTCGGTCAGACGTGAGAAGTTGACGGGGCAGCTCCATGCTGAGAGGACCTGGGTGTGCTGGCCTCTTTGGGAGCTAAGTTGGTGTGTGGCCCCTGCGTGAGAAAGTTTGCTCTGGCTCCTAACAGGTTACTGGAGGTTGTCGGGTTGGGGTCCTGAGTGTGAGTGTGTGGTCCCGGCACAGATTTCATGGTTATAAGGAAAAAGAGCAGGTTGGTGTGGAGAACCCTCTAAATGTCTCCTTGAAGCTCCTCAGTGAAATTCTGCAGAGCTGTGTCCCCAGGGACCGTGCCCTGTCTGTCAACCATCACGTGGACACTGTGAACTCTGTCAGCTGGAAGAACCCACACCCAGTCCCTATCCTGGGCGAGGCCACCATGGTCAGGGGTGGAAGACACAAGGAGAACAATCCAGGATGAGGACTGTCTGACAACAGGACCATAGGGGAGCATCGCAGGAAAGGGTGGAGTGGGTCTTAAGGAAAGTGTGAGTTCTCTGGTCACAGACTGTCCCAGAAGGCAGCCCGAGTGGCAGGGACAGTCTGCCACTTTCTTTGGAGGACAGCCCAGGTGTGAGAGCAGCAGTCAGAGCATGCTCACATCCGCACAGACAAGTGCACCTATGGCTAGACACGTACGGTGTCCTGGTTGGTTGCTTGGTTGGTTGCTTGGTTGGTTGGTTTTTAACAGTGAACCGGACCGAGCTGGGGATGCGCTGTCTGAAAAGGATGCTCATGTCCTGCAGGACTGCTGTGACCAGCTATGTGCTATGGAACACATAGATTCAATGACTTCCCCAAATTGTCCCCCAAAACCGCTGCTCACTCAAAGATTATTTTCCTCTTTTCAATGTGAAGAAAAATCAATAACAATCAACGGCTCACCCTAGAAAACTTACTTTAATTTAGAAAATCTCTAGTTTTTCCCACTGGAAACTTCGGAAACTGTCGCTGCTGTTTTCCACTCCCCTCTCCTGTCAGGGTGTCCCTTCCTTTGCAGTGACCTTCACCTCCATGCGGGGATAACAGGTCCCCTCACTCATCTGGATCCTGTGCTCTGGGACCTCGCTCCTCTGCCGCGGGTCTTCCATGTGATCTTTATGCGCTAGGCCTGGCTTAGACTCGGCTCCTAACAGAGACTCGTGAAAGAGCCTGACCACTGAAATGGGGTAAAAACACCCCTACTCCTCTCCCACCTCAGGGTTTCCTGGGCCCTGAATTCTGATGTAAAGAGGTCTCTTAAGCTGGCGTGCAATCTAGCTGAGTGTAAACCACATAACAGCTTAAAGAAATTATATAATTTTATCAATGGAAAAAATGTAATTGAACATTAAGTTAATGTGCAATTGGCTATCAAGGTACAAAAGCATCCTTCCTAATGTTAGGACGTAGGGAATCTCTCTGCATCAGCAGAGACCCCATAATTCACTCTGGAACATTATTTCATCTTTATTTCTCCCTGAGATTCTCGGGGTGCTCTGAATGAGGGGCACACTTCTTTCTTCATTTCAAAGAATGTTTCGAGGATAAATGTAGTGTTTAAACAATTATTTTAACAGTAGACTTGTCAAGTTGATGTGGCTGGGCATCATAAAAACGGTTTAAAACTGTAAATTTAACTGTTAAAATTGGCAGTTTCACTGTTGGCTGGTGAACACTGGGAAAAAATGAAGCAATCATGAACACTAACATCAGAAGTGTGCCTTTTTTTCAAATGTCAGTATTTTGTCACTTATTGTAACTTTTCTAAAATATAAAGAGGATAATATTTTGAGAAGGGATTACTTTGGGAAATTTGCTAGCAAAAATATTCAATTGGCCCAGAGGAGTGGGGGAAAAAAAACCTGTGTAACTAGTGCCCGAAAATGGCTTCTTCTAACAGCAGCTCCAGTGAGACGCATGTATTAGAGCCCATCTCACTGCCCACAGTTGAGTTTCTTCATCCACAAGATAAGATATGTCATCTTCAGTGTGACTAGGTGAGGTTTAATAAGCGACAAGGACTGGTGGCTCAGTTCTACTGCTATTTTTGTGAAACACACTTTGTAAGAAATGATATTCCAAGAGAAATGGCAAATGTAGGGGTAAAATTGTTGTATAGCTGTGGATGGCCACCTTCTTGAGGGTGATAATCAGGAGAGAAATTTTTTCACAAGAAGCTGGTGGTTGTGCCTGTTAATTGACATCTTGCTAATCGCTTGGACATTATCAGTCAGGATCTTTTTTCCTACATCTAACATAAAATCCTGACCCCCAGTGCGCTGATAAATGGTCAAAAACTAGCCCTCCAGAAATGCACACACTCACACATGCTCACACACACACACACACACACACACACACACACAGCCCTGATTTCCAGTGTTTGCCCATTTCCATGGTGTAAATATACCCACCATGGCCAATTGGGGTACAAACATGATGTCACTGAACACGAACACAGTTGGCTCTGGAACACCTACAGGTGTTGTCTCCAGCACACCACAGATTCTGAATCTACACCGCTTAGACAGTAAGAAAAACATCACCGACGCCCAATGTATCCCTCAACGGCTGCTCGCTAAGTGCTGGACAGCTGGCAAGAAGCCTGGCTCTTTGCCCTCCAACAGTTGGCCACAGTGGGGCCTCTGAGAGTGGGTCTTGGCTCCACCTGCAACCTCTGCCCACCTCTGTTTTCTCATCTAAGTGCATCAACAAGATCACCTAGCCTTTAATTAGCAAGAATTTGTAGACTGCACGTGAGGCTGTCCACTTGGACACCACTTCCTCCAGGAAACTCATCGCCTTGGATTTCGACTGTTTATGTGGTTGCCTCTGCCTGTGACTATAAGGAACTTGTCCAGCGGGCTGGAGACAGGTGAGCATGGCTTAGTGGCATGAATGACTTTAATTGGGGAATAATGAAGGGTAAATGCTAGTGAACAGGCTGAGGCAAGCCGTGGGCTCCTTCGGATTCTAGCCCATGTTATGTGTGGCAGTAGGGAGCCACTAAAGGTTCTGGAGCTGAAGTCAGTGTGAGGACAGCGTGTGATGTGGGAGGGAGAACAAGCAGATGTAAAGGGATGGGGAGAAGCCAGGATGGGATGATAAAGACGAGGGCCAGTAGTGGAATTAAAAGAAAGCACCCACATGATGGTCAGAGCTTACGTGAGCTCTGATGGCCATGAGTGCGGGGATGGATTTTAGCCCCAGACACTGGACTCGAGATCACACTGCCTTTTCAGTTTGGTGATTGAAGCACTCCAATGGTAACAAGATCCCCAGATGTCAATGGGGCTGTGATGGGATTGACGATGGGGAAACTCAGGAAAGATAAGGCAAGCTGCAGCCAGAGAAAACCTCTAAGAGAAGAGACCTGGACAGTCTCGAGGGTGAAATTTGAAAGACTTGTAGGTCAAGGATGTGAAAGGACTGGCCCATTCAAGGAGCCGTAGCCACTCAGTGTGGCTACGGTGTGCTTGGAGCACGTGTCAGGACACGGCACAGGAGGGGACAAAGGCCAGGGGTGAAGATCCTCAATGTGCTGTGGGATGGAGTTCATCTGGGGGGCCATGGGGGCCATGGCAGGACTAAAATTCCAACCACTACAGGATTTGATGCACGTCACACAGGCAAGCTGAAGCAGGTGCATGGCGGGCCAGATCTCGCGGTAAATAGGGGATTGGGGCTGAAGGGCCAAGAGGTACAGGACACCAAAGAGAGGAGGAAGCAGTGACATAAACTAGAGCTGACCTGGGGGCCACGCTGCCATGAGGATGACTGGCGCTGGGTCTCCGGGACGAACCTCTTGTGAGGCCTCCGCAGTGTTGGCCAGGGGTTCAGCTTGTATATTTGTCTGTATTCACAGCAGCAGAAAACCAGCCCCTTCCACCTGGTCCCAGAGTTTCCTGAGACTATTAAATAAAACCTAGATTCATGCAGCGATTGTCGAGAGGGTGAGACTGTGAGCGCTGAAACGCTACTGTGGAGGCTTCCCCTGCCATGGAAGCCGCCGTCATGCCAGATAGATGCGTTGTGACGTGGTTTTAACATTGGAGGGACCGTGAGTGGCCCCGGTCACAGGAGGACACCATGACAACACTCATGGTCCATGAGTTCTGCACCCACAGGGCCTCCCGGTGGGATGACTTCACACGGTGCCCATCTGAGTGTTAGGATGTAAAGAACTGATGGTGATGCCGTCACATCTTGCATTTACATCTACCTCACTGCTTTCAAAAAACTTGGAGCATGTGTGTGTATTTCTCCCCATATACTGTATCCAAAAGTTGTGTTCAGTCTGGGGAAAGGGCATTTTTTTCTCTGCGCATCCATCACCATAGCAACCACAGGAAGATGGAGAAGCAGGTTCAGCAAGACTAAGGACCTCAGCAAAGGCCATGGGGCGCTGGGTGTACCCGGCTGCCACCAGCACTGTGATCACTGTCACAGATACATGGGGAGTTTAAATTTGCACCTCCAATTAAATCAGAACACTTAGGAGTGTGGGTGTTTGCAATTAGATGGGGAGCCATGAGACTGAGCAGTGGGGCCTGGATTCCCATCCGAGTCTGCACTCATGGCCGAGCGTGCCCTCAGCGCTCCCCTTCCCGCTGCCCCCAAGGACGGCCAGGGTCAAACCACACAATGAATATTAAAGCTGGGCAGCACTTTAAACAAATGTGTGTTATTAATCATCATCATATTGTAACTATCGCAAACTGGGTAAAATCAATGCAGGAAAAATGACCCTGCTGGGAAATGTCATTTATGCTAATTCTTCCCTAAATATCAGTCTGGCCACAGCCACACACACCAGTGGGTGACCACGTTGAAGTCACTGAGTTGTAACTTACCAGTTGTAACCAGCAAACATGGACACAGTCCCTGTGATGCACAGAGCTCACATCTACACCCAGGGCCCCCCAGCAGCTGCCCACCGTGGTCCCCGCCAGCCCGCACGTCACCTGCAGGAAGGGTGTCTGCCCCGCAGCTCTGTGAGCAGCACCCGGCGCAGCGCTTGACACAAGGAAGGCCCAGCAAACACGTGCTGAATGACGCAGTGATGTTCCGTCTCTGAACGCACCTTCCTCCCACAGTCCTCTCTTTTCAGGGTTTCCTCTCTTTCACACTCAAACATCTGTATCTGAGAGTCTCCCTAGAAAAACACAGGGCAACCGGAACTGCTGAATGGAGGGGGGCTGCAGGAAGTGCCCTCTAGGGCCCCCCATAGCAGAGGGACCCGTGTGTCCTGGTGCCCACACACCTGCCTCCGACCACACGCCCCACTCTCCGCGGCATCAACAAGACGTGCACCTTCCACCATCACCAGACTCGTCCTTCTCACTACGTTTTGCCAGAAATTACCCTGTGAGATGCTGACGGCAGATTTTTGGTGAGGAAAGAGGAAGCCTGAAAAACCAAGGCTGTGTCCTGGGTCCACAAACCGAAGAATAAAGGCCCAGTGGTTTTATGTTTTCCTTTCATCTCAGAATCCACAGCAGCCCACCCCCACCCTGCCCTGTTTAAATTGCCCGATTTATTAGTTGCTTTGTAAGCGCTGACTTTTATAGTTGGGTGAGCAAAGGTGTCTTTCGGGAGGTTAGAGGGTTCCTTGGAGACAACGCGCTCACCCACCTTGCCCCGCGCTCCGTTGTTTGGGGCGGTGACACTTCTGTCCCTGGCAGAGGGCTCCGTCCCGGCGGGCGCGCTGAGGACCCAGCTATTGGGGGCCCTGGCAGCCCTTCTCCGCTGGCCCGGCTGCCCTGGACCAGACAAACGGAGCAAATGACGGGAAAATTGGAAATACCTGAAGAGCGTGGCGAGCAGGTGATGCGGTAAGATGGATGGCTCGAATTTCCCAGCAATCCCCGGGCCGAGTTGGCGAAAGCATTGATTGATGAAGTGTTTAAGTCGCCAATCTCTCATCACTCGCCTTCCCACAAATGGCTGCAGAAGGGCCTACGTGGCCGCGGCCGCCACGGAACATAAGAAAGACCTCACGTCCACAATTGGCTGTCTTGCACGATGTTCAATAACCACTTTGGACGGTGACTTTGCCCACAAACGTTTCACTAACATGTCGGTATTCCTCACTCAAAGCGCAGTCCAGCTCTAAATCCCCGGTGGTTACAGCCGGTTCTCCATTCCCTTAGGTTCAGGTGGTTTCTCCAAGTGCCTTAGGACAGGCACCATATTCCAGGGAGGTTTTTTTAGTTTGGAAGTTTTTTTTAAGTGTTGGAAGTCTCTATGGAGTGTCAGAAATGCATTCTGTTCTAAAATGTTGCCTTATTTAGAAGGAATGTTCCAGAGAGCCACGGCCGGGCCTGGAATACAGGAGGGCCATTTTCAAAGAAAAGCAGGTGACCGGCCCGAGCTGCTGCCGAGACAGAGCCCAGAGGGACGTGATGGAAGGGGGATCCGGGTCAATGCAGAGAGGCATGTCCTTGTTCACCAGGGACAGTCACGTACTGACACGGCGCAGGCCTAGACAAGCAGGTAAAGAACAGAGTGAAGTTGACCGAGGGCCATGGGCTCCGGAATCCTCTGGACCTTGAGGACGAGACCGCCCAGAGATGTTCCTGGGGGGATCCTAAGTGGAGTCGGGCTGCAGTGACCCCAGGTGTTCCTCCCAAGCGTCCCCAACACATCCACTGCCTCCTTCAATGCTGCAAAGTGTCCTTTAACCTCCAGCCCTCAGTCTCCATCAGCAAGTACAGGAGTGACGCAGGCAAGAGCGTTTTCAACTTCGCAGGGACTTCCAGCTCCTTTCCTACTGGTCCTGACACAGGAGCAGTTCCCCAGCACACGCCGGCCCTGCCCGCTGAGCACAGGGCAGCCCAGGCTGAAATCGGGCCCACAGCAAACACCGCCAGCCAGGCCCGGGCACGCGGGAGCACGAGGACTCCCATCTCCTTTCTGCATCCATTAATATTTTACGAGACCACACAGAGGGTTCCTGCAGCGCACGGCTCGCTCTCTTTTTAATCACGTCATGTGCTGTAAAGCATGATATATGGACTAGAAGGAAGGAAACCAGGTTTGTTTAGTCGGGGGAGGGGAGGAGAGCAGATTCATTTGAGCTCAGGACAGCTGTCACCCTGGTCCCTGAGCAGAGGGCGCTCTGTGAAGTCACTGAGATGGTTCTCTCAACTCGGACTTGTGGATCGGATCCCAGTCAAGTGCAGTTCCCACAGAACCACAGTTCTCGACAGGAGACTGAGCCATTCACAGAGGCCGAGGTCCCAGACTGCAGGCCAGTCCCCCTCAGGCTATCATGAGCCTTCCCACATGTCCCACACCCTCTCCTTCATCCTTACTCCCATCAGCACCCATCCCTGGGTCCGCCCGCCCTCAGCACTCCCCCCTGGCTTCCCCAGGTTTGTGAGTTGGTCGGGTAAACCTGCCAAGTGTCCACACTTCCTGCTTCCCCAGCTCTTCGTCACCACTCACCTTTGTGGAAGAAAATGGTAGGAATTACCTGGATGGTCTTAGAGGCCGTAGATCCCCGGGAGCTGGTCCACAGTCCAGAGTCACTGCCAAGGTCGTAGGCACCACCTCATCCCTGTATCAGGATGAGCTACTGGACAGTATAGGGAGCTCAGCAGTGTAGACAGGTGAGCTGGGCAATAAGGTGGGCTCTGCAATGTAGACAGGTGAGATGAACAACATGGGTATTTTACCTGTAAATTTATAAACTACTGTGATGGTCACAAATGAGAGGATTCAGAAGCAAGAATAATAATGCACATAACTATACAACAGAGCTCCCAGCATCCACTCAGGGTGCAGACTGATCCCAAATGCTTTCCAGCATTGCACAAAACTGACCTGCATGGTGTCCTCATGCAGTTTTCTGCTGAAAGCGAGTATTACTGTGTTAGGCGTACTTCCCCTATGATCTTAGGTAGGACAGGAGGGTTACTCTGAGGTTCCAGAGGCAGTGAGGGCTCCCCTTCACACTCAAGCAGGAGCCTCTGTGTTTGTCTCTATATTCCACTTGAATAGAGTTGGATCCACTTCTGCTCTCCACGTGATGGTCCCCAAATCCGAATGAGCATTTGCAGATGCATTTGGCTGATCTGTACTTCTCTGTTGTGGCAGAAAATGCTCATTGCTCAGCCAGCATCCCTTTCCTTTTTCTTTCCTGATTTTATTTGGCATGGCAATATGCCCAGGCTAATATTTTATTTCTGGCCTCTCTTGCATCAAGATAAGAATTTCCAATAAAATATAACTTGCAGTCATTGGGTAGAATTTCTAGAAAAGAAACGTACTCAACGAGGGTTTGTTCCTTTTTTTACTTACTCTCCATCTTCCTCTTCTAAACTGGGATGTGAAAATGATGGCTAGAAATTAGCAGCCATCTTGTGAGCATGAGGCAACTTTAAGGATGGAAAGCGGGCATGTGTTAAGGATGGCAGAAGAGAAAAATAAAAGGAGCCTGTGATATCCCGGACCTACCACACCAGACTTGAACTGCTCATTTCCAAATAAACTAATCCTAATTTATGTAAATCATGGTGGTTTGGGGTCCCTACTACTCTACTATAGCCAAACATAATTTTTAAATGACACATTGTATTTTTTTTTAATCTCAAGAAGACAATGGACATAAACTTTTATATTCTGTTATAATCATCATAAAGCCATAACAAAACCATATTGTAAGGTCTCATTACCTCAGGGCTATTTCATGCTAATGTAATAATAGATACTCATGGGATAATTTATCACTCCTCCTAATTAGTAGTTATGTTTTTAAGTAGGGTCTTCTGGAATAATGACTTTATCTACGGCAGTGAAATTTAATAACTTAGCAGGCTAATGAGAGATATTTGGGTGCGTGAGTAATTAGGGTCTCCCCAAGTCATAGTGTATAGGCAACCACCTTTATTATTTGCCTGTAAAGGGGCAATTTTCCCAAAAACAGTGCACCCTAGACACCAACATGTGACCTGAACAGCGTGACTGACAGGAAATAGCCAAGTAAAGGCGGAAGTGTGGACAAGGAGGAGACATACCCCTAGAAGTGGTACTTACTTTCTCAAATTCTCAGTGTTTGTCCAAGTGTTTTGACCACAAAACAAGTTCCATTGTTTTTGTCGATTGTGATTAACAAATATCAGAGAAGCTTAAGAATCAGTGAGACAGTTTATAGATGATGTGTAACTTTCCACGGTGGGAGGGGGTTGGAATACAGCAGGGTGACTAACTGAGGAGGATGAACGCCAGAGCAGAGAGCAATTCTCTGCCATCCATGAAACATGCGTGCTGGCAGAGAGTCACGGGGCCTTGCCAAACCCACTTTCAGAGTGTGGTCCAGCTCCAATTGTCACACAGAGCTGACATTCACATTGAGCACAGCAAGAGTTCCCAGGGAGGATCCCTAAGAACCCTTCAAATATCTGGCATCCATGTGTTCAACAAAAATTTCTCATCACTGGATTTGTTTACAAGTTATGAGTGATACAGTAACAAAGCTTTCTGTCGTCCAGCGCAGCAGCGTTCGTTAACCAACAACAAAGGTTTTGAAGGCAGCGTCTGACTTGAGGAGTCGTTTAAAAATTGAAGGGGAACACAGTGCTGATCCAAATGGTCAGGTTCTTGCTCTTTGAAGAAACAGGTACTGTGTCTGTTCTTAATTTGAGGAGGAACCGCTGACTCACCACTGCAATGTGATATTGATATAAACAATGTGCATCGTAATCAGTTGAGCAGGAAGTGCCCGCTGGACCGGCCTGGGAGGGGCAGGCAGTGCCATGGGAAGAAATGCAGAATGTGGAGATGAGATGATGTTGGGACCACACAGCGATCTCTGCATCCGAGTGGTCACCACGGAGACTCCAACTCCCCAGCACACTTTAGAGGAGCCGCATCTTTCCAGTAAATCAATTGCATACATCGGCGGCAGAAGGAAAAGTTACCTCTCCAAGGCATATGATCTGGCAGATATCTGACTGTTGGATGTTCCAATGGAAATCAGCAAAACCTGTGAAGTTGGAATAAGAAGAGGTAGAAATTCTATTAGTAAGTTTCTATGTTTCTATCTGCCTGAAAGAGGGTTGGTAACCACAGGGAAAAGTGTATTTGACCTTGTAGGACTGACAAAAGAAGTGTGACATTTGACAGTAATAGCTATTATATAATTTATTTCTACTTATGTTTTTAATAGCGCTCTCAAGACGAGAGTGAGCACAATGGCATGTGTGTATGCGTGCCCACATAAGTAATGGAGGGAAAAAATGGGGTGAGCCTAATTTCTTACAGCAATCTCCACACAGCTGGATGTTTCTCAGATATTTTGAAGTGTTTTGATCACTTAAAAAGATTTAAAGCATTACTTTCCTATAAATTCTGACAAAATGATTCTACCAAATTAACTAGTTGGTCTAAACTGCATATTATGTCATTACTTCCTAATATGTATTATATTTTAAAGGCAAGCACCTTAACAATTCTCTCATGTAAGAATCTTCCATTTCAAAAATTCTCGATAATGTATCTTGCAAAAGAACCAATATTACCTCTGCTTCTAAACTTCTCTGTTGGGATCTTCACCCAAGTGACTTAATTAGAACCATAATTTCACATTAATATCACAGGTAAGGTGAAAAAGTATCATCTTTTGAGTCCTAATTTAAGCTTCAGATGTTCGAGTTTGTTGCTTCTCAAAATGGGACAGGAGAGAAAAAGTGGCGATCAGGGGCTGGACCCTAAGACTTCCCATCTTGAATGGGACAGATGCCAGGGAACTGGCCCGACAGCAGAGGCTGATGGTCAGGGAGAGCCGAGCAGCTGAGATGCATCTTCTGAGAGGGAAGCAGGCTGATGGCTCTCCACACCAATTTAAGGCCAACAAGAATCCCCAATTCGGGGTGTGGTGAAAAAGGAAAATTTATTCAGTGCAAAGAGCTCAATCATGACATGTGAGTTAGCCCTGAGACACAGCAGCTCTGAGGTGAGGCCCCTTTCTAGCCAGACAGCTCTGCTTTGCTCTGCCCTACTCTGGTGAGTAGCTTCAACCAGGGAAACAGAATCTTCAGTCTTCAGTGGAAAGAAAAAGTATGCTCCCAGAACCAGAGAGGAACTGACTTATAGAGAGAGAAGTCCCTGCCCCTGGCCCCTGATTGGTTCACCCTCATGCAAATGAGGGCTCCAAGTCCTCAAAGTTTGGTTGGTCCAAAAGGCACTGTTCTGATTGGTCAGAATGGAGCCGCTCTGACTGGTCAGTGAAATGCTGATGGGGATATAGATGCACAGCTTCGATTAGATGAGGAAAGCCTCGGTCCTATTGGTTGAAATAGGATTCCAGGAACTCCTTTATAAGGATTAGCTCAGGTGGCAGGAACACAGTGCAGGCAGGCAGTTCAGTGCAGGCTTCTCCCTGAAGTACAGTTTTCATGAGAAGCCCCTGTGTAGAAATAGCTGCTAGGCTTTGTTTTTTGTTTTGTTTTGTTTTGCTTTGGTTTAATTAGAACCCAGTTAGCCACCAGGAGCCCTTCTTGGCAGGTATCTTCTTTCTCAGGCTCCACAGATTATAATTGGCTCATTGGGGCAGTGTCTTGGAAGTAGTCTCAGTAATGAGAATCCAGAGTCATGGTGTCTAGATTTGGGGACCAAGACTTTCAGCTGTTCAGGGTCGAGGCTGAAGCCAGCATGGAAAGATGAGCGTGCATCCACACTGAGCTCACGTGGTAAACACACCTCCAGACAGGACTAGCTACAGAAAACATGTTAACTGGGACCAGGGCAGAGCCCCAGCTTTATGCTGGGCCCCAGAATAGGACCCTCCATGACCAGTGGGCTGTCTGTGCCACCATCATTGTAATCATGCACCATGCCTCAGAGGGTGGCTGCCTCAGTGTGGGCCTCAGTTAGTACCTGTCAAATGGATGATGAACCATGGAATGAGGAGAGTACAAGGAGTTAGAAGGCAGATTGTCAAGCCCATCCTTGGCACACAGGGTCTCTGGTCCCGTCAATAAGAATCGGGTGCCCTGGGAGCTGTATACACCAGAGACTCCTAACCCGGGACCCTGTGGGCTCAGCACAGACCTGCTGAGATGGGGAATTGGGTGAATAAAATGTCCTGAATCCTTCAGTAGACTTTGCTGCAGTCATGAGATGGTTGAGTCTGGACCAAGTAGAACCAGATGAGAAGAGGTGCAGAAGCAGAGTGGAGACATGGCAGAGGTTAATCTCAGGCCTGTAAATGAGCAGTAAGTATGCATGCCTCTGCCGAGTTTATACCCTCCTTTGAAATGTTATCCTTCTTCCTACATTGTCTACATGGAGGCATCAGATAAACAAGAAGAGCTTTTCCCATAACAACTTGCCAATTAGACGTGAAACCTATAAATAACATCATTTATTTCCTGGTACACTCTAGGAATCCTCCCTTCGGTTTGGAAACAGGAATTCCAAACTAATAGTCCTGGGTCTGGGTGGCCCCTGCAGAGTCAGGGTGCTTTTCCTCAATAGAGCCAAACCCCAGCGTTCCTGGAGCCCCTGGACCCACAGCAAGGTGATGACCCCAACTCTGCCCTGCACCCCTCCAGGCCCCAGCTCCACACTAGCCTCTGGCTTCAGCACCTCAGCCCCCAAGATACCCTCTCCTCTCCTCTCCTTTCCTCTCCTCTCCTTTCCTCTCCTCTCCTCCGCTCTCCTCCCTGGATGCTCTGCCCTGCTTACCTCCCCTCATCAGTAGTCTTAGCCAGCTATCACTGAAAGGAAAATATGTGTGGAAGAGGCCATGCTGTTACTCTTTCAAAAATTATCTACAATCACCCATTGCAGGAGATTCAGAACAGCACCCTCTATGCTGGCGTGGCTCATGGAAGCTGAAGGTGGCTTTGCGTGTGACCCGCCATTTCTTTCTATGTGGGAACAACAGGCTGTCTCCATCAGTCCTGTGCAATGACATCTCTGCAGCAGGGACAATAGACAGGAAGCCCGCTCACAGCTCACACTGAGCAGCCAGTCCCCCCGGACTTACAACTTCTTGTGTTTGTGCTGAGGCCTGGTGACATTGTCCCACTGCTGGTTTTAAGATGAACTGTGATTGTTTTCTCGAACTGTTGGGTGTCCCATGAAGCAGAGCAATTCTGTCACTGAGTGGTCGGCTGGCCACTCTGGAGGAGGAGGTCCCCCACGTTCCAGCTGAGGGAGCCTGAGGATAAGGACACTGAGTCTTATGTGGTCCAGCAGCGGCTGCCTGTTGTCTCTGCATAAACACTGTGATGTTAGGGCTCCCCACACTCCGGGCCCGGGCCTCTGAGAAGAAACACAGGAAGTGTGGAGACCCCAGCAGTCACCAACCCAGGGACGAGGGAGAAGGAGGTGCCTCAAGTTTATCCTTCTCTTGTTTCAAATCAGAAGAGCCCTGTGAGTGCTTCTATTCTCTTCCCTGTGATTCCACTTTGGATGCTTTATCAAGAAATGTTTGCTAAAAGAATAAAAATGTTTATGGCTCTTTTAACTACAATGGGAAATTTCAAAGACTTGGGAAATGTTACAGAAATCATTGTAAATCTACTCATTGAGATATTTTGCAATAATTAGAAATGGTAATTATTTAGACATGGAAGACTATTGAAAATAAAATTAAGATGTATTTACTGATGGACTAAGATACGCAAATTGCATGCATATGGATAAGCATGGAAGCACATATGAATTCGTAAGTTAGGTATTAATTGGAATCATTCATAATTTTTCCCAAAACCTCCTAAAATTTTGTTTCATTTATTTTACTACATGAGGAGGGATATTGCTATTTCTTTTTATAATTGTCTTGAGTTTGCATTTTATTTTACAGAGAATTAAACAAATTTATTGTATAATTTTTAAATTTTGCATTAGTAGAATTTTTAAAAAGCAGAAAAATATAAGGAAGGTAAGAGTTCAAGAAAATTCCCCGGGACATGTCAGAATGTGCTAAGTTTTAAGGAGTGTGTGTCTCCCACGCGTCTCCTCTTTTTTTTCTCTGAAAAGCCAGGACAAAGTGTTTTATGACCATAAAGCTGAGCTGGTGGGTGGCAGAGACCTCAAGTCAGACCAGGGAGGGGCAAAGTGGGGGCAGGAGAGAGGTCAGGAAGGGCCCCCACCTGAATCGGAGGGGCCGAGGTCCCGCAGCGCCGGCTGCGGTGGAGGACATCCCCAGGTGTCGCCATGATTGCTGTGCCTCTGCTGGGTTGACTTCTCTGCAGGCACCTTCCATCCAACTTCATAAAGGGAAGGTGGTTGTGCTTGATGACGTTGGGTTTTACACGCCCCTGACCAGCCAGGCATCAGTGAAAAGACTCTGTGGCCTCATCTTCTAGATGTCCCTGCTGAGCTTGGTGGCATAGGCGCTTCCTCCCTGGGACACTCCTGGTGAAGGGTGGGTATCTTCCTCCTCCCGCTCTCAGCCCACGGCCTCTGTCCACTCTCTCCACCCACATCAGGGCAAGCCAGGCGTGGGAGCAAGTCAGCTCACACTGAGTGTTCCTGTAAAGCCAGTGACCGCAGCAAAAATGGCCATCATCAAAATAGCAACAAACAACAAGTTCTGGCAAAGATGTGGAGAAAAGGGAATCCTCATGCACAGTTGGTGGGAATGTGAACTGGTATAGCCACTGTGGAAAACATCATGGAGGTTCCTCAAAAAATTAAAAATAGAATTATTATGACCCAGCAATTTTACTTCCACTTATTTATTTAAAGAAAATGAAAAACACTAACTGGAAAAGATATATGCACCCTTTGTTCATTGCAGCATTATTTATCATAGCCAAGACATGAAAGCTACCCAAGTGCCATCAATAGACAAGTGGATAAAGAAGATATGGTACAATATACAATGGAATATTATGCAGCAATAAAAAAGAATGAAATCCGCCCTAACTGGTTTGGCTCAGTGGATAGAGCATCGGCCTGCGGACTGAAGGGTCCCAGGTTCGATTCCGATCAAGGGCATGTACCTTGGTTACGGGCACATCCCCAGTTGGAGGTGTGCAGGAGGCAGCTGATGGATGTTTATGATTCTCTCATCGATCCCTCTCCCTTCCTCTTTGTAAAAATCTATAAAAAAAAATAATGAAATCCTGCCATTTGCAATAACATGGATGGACCTAGAGGGTATTATGCTAAATGAAATAAATCAGGCAAAGACAAATACTGTATAATTTCCCTTATATGTACAATCTTTAAAAAAGGTGAATAACCTAAACAAAATAGAAACAGACCCAAAGATGCAGAGCATAAGTTGGTTGCCAAAGGGGCAGGGGTGTGAGGATTAGGAAAAAGGGGGGGAAAAGAATATTCATTTCAGCACAGTTAATAACAGTCAAAAATAGAAACCAATCCAAAATGCCAATCATTAAAAGAATTTTAAAATAAAATATAGATTTACAATATCATATAGGTATTAACAAAGATAAGAATATAAATAGACATGAAAAAATTCATACTTCATAGCTGACAAAAGGAATTTTCTATTTCAATACGTTCTATAAAACTATTTTTGCAAAAAGTAAATCACATTACAAAGTTTTATACACTCAAAAATATTAACAGTAAAATTATGATTGCTCTTCTTTTTCCTTAACTATTTTTAGCAGAATAGATTTATCTTACATACTAGAGGCCCGGTGAACGAATTCGTGCATAGGTGGGGTCCCTTGGCCTGGCCAGTGATCGGGACTAATGGGGGGGCTGGCTGGCCAGGGAGAGGGACCACGGGAGGTTGGTCAGCTGCAGGAGGTTGGCTGTGGGAGAGCACTGACCACCAGGGGGCAGATCCTGCATTGAACATCTTCCCCCTGGTGGTCATTGTGCATCATAGCAACCAGTCGACCAGTCGTTCGGTCGCTTAGGCTTTTATATATATAGATAAGGACATAAAATAGTAGTTTTTCATGAAAAAAATATATAATTTCTTACCTGAAAAAAGTAGAATTTTCAATGACATCACACTTTTTTGCAAAAAAACAAAAACTGAGATTAAAATATTTGTGAATTATATAACATACAGGACTCATACCCAGATTAAATAAAGAACTCTCAAATCACTATAAGGAAGGAACAATTCAATTGTGTAAATGAGCAAAATATTTTTAACAGACACTTCCCCAAAGAGATACACAGACAAGCGCTCAGCATCACTGGTTATGCAAATGAGCAGCAGCATCTCACAGGACTGCACTCTTCTGGAATGGTTAAACTAAGAGACAATCACGCTGCCCTGGTCAGTGTGGCTCAGTTGGTTGGGCGTCATCCTGTACACCTACAGGTTGCCCCCATTCGATTCCTGGTCAGGGCACATGTCTGGGTTGCGGGCTCCATCCCTAGTAGGGGCATGCAGGAGACAGCCTATCGATGTTGCACTCTCACTTCAATATTTCTCTCTGCTCCCTGCCTCGCTTGCCCAGGACGTGGAGAAAGCAGACGCTCATTCACTGCTGACAGGAACGTGAAACATAGTCTTTGTAAAACAGTTGGGCAGGTTCTTAAAAAGGTCAGCCTGCAGCTACAGCCTCCCAGCTTCTCCATCCCCAGGTATCCACCCGAGAGAAATGAAAGGGGATGTCCAGGCACAGACTATGCACAAGTGTTTATTTCCGTGGTTTTGTTTTGTTTTGTTTTCTGGAACAGCCAACAAACAGCCACATCCACACAGAGGAGTGGAGCTCAGAGGTGGAGGAATGAGCAAATCACAGAATAATTTTGCTGAGTGAAAGAATTCAGACCAAAAATTAAGAGTATACACTTTTTTATTCCATGTATAAAATATTATAGAGCAGGAAAACTAATGTCTAGTTAGCTTGGAGGTTGCTGGGAACAAGAGTGGGGTGTGGAGGGGTTGGGGAGATGGAGAAGGGCCCAGGAAACTTTTCAGTGCCACAGACATAATCCTCACCTTGATTGCGGTGGTGGCTTCTGCCAAGACTTACCAAATAGCCTGACTAACATGGCTCAGTGGTTGAGCATTGACCTATGAACCAAGAGGGTCACAGTTAGATTCTCAGTCAGGATACATGCCTGTGTTGTGAGCTCGATCCCTGTGCTGGGGGCATGCAGGAGGCAGTGATGACGAACCTATGACACGCGTGTCAGCACTGACATGCATAGCCATTTCTGATGACACGTGGCCGCTGAGGCGGCCACATGCCGAGGATGAAACATTTGCGAAATAATGTTTTTTCCTCAAAGTGACATACTACCCGAGTTATGCTCAGTTTTTTGGCGAAGTTTGACACACCAAGCTCAAAAGGTTGCCCATCACTGCCATAGATGATTCTCTCTCATCATTAATATTTCTATCTCTCTCTCCCTCTCCCTTCCTCTTTGAAATCAATAAAAAATATATTTAAAAAATACTTACCCAATAGTATATCTTAAGTATGTGCCATTCATTAATGTCTATTGAACCTCAATAAAGCTGTTTTGAAAGTAGCTTATCTGGCATAAAAGAGGGCTTCCCACATAAAAGGTGAGATAATACCTACGGAGCAGTGTGCTGTGACCAACCCACAGAGCCATTAAGTAAGTAAGAGTGGGTGTCGCCAGCCGACCCCACGTGTAGCTTCTTAGGGAGAGCATTTCACCGCTTTACAAAAACATCCGCATGGCTTCTGGCCTCTTATGATTCCGGTTAATAACAGGTGACCCTGACTGGTGTCTCATTATGCTTTCCATGCCGATGCCTGATCTGCACCTCATGGTAATGACACCCACCCAGCCCTTTGATAATTGATGAGAGGAACCACCTCGTTTACTTTGGTTTCCTTCTGCCGCTTCGAACGAGGTTCAAATGACTAACGTGCACGGAACACAAAATAATGATAACCATCCTAATTAACAATTTATATTAATAGAGCCTTCTTTTCTCAGTAGCTGAGCACACGGAAAATGCCAGCTTCCTTTGCAGACAATGGGGTGGGAGAGAAAGAAAAAGCAACCAAAGAGAGGAGGGAAGACAACCTCCTGCTGCGGACCGAGTGGACTCAGCGTGGACCTGATCTCGGGGGAGCGCAGCGTCCCCGACACCCCAACTCCTGCAGGACAGTGCTGGGCAGGATGCGACAGCACTGCTGCTTCACCCAAGTCCTTAGGGTGGGTCTCATCGAAGCCCAGGGGCCGGCCACACACACACACCACAAGGATAGGACGCTGTAAAGGGTCACAGGTCCTGTGTCACCCAACGGAGGCCGACCACAGGCACAGAGCTCTCCGCAGCGGCCCCAGTGCTGTACGGCAGGCTGAGCGCCCTGCGGGTCCTGCAGCGCTAGCAGGAGGCCCAGCCGGTACATGGCTGCTCCACCTGGTCCATCACTTGTGAAAAGGCAAGTGGTAAGGCCAGACATTTCGGCGTGGAGAAAGGGCAGCGCCTGTTTGGGTCTGGACCTCCAGCATCTTGAAAATGCAGCCAGCACCGCACCTGGCTGGCTCCTCAGAGGTCGTGGGGAGGGCGGAGCTCGCTCTGTCCCCGCGTCCTTCATCAGGCCTAGCTCTCCAGCTCCCTAGGCTGGAGGTCAGTTGTGTGGGTTAGCACATTGTGTCTCTCAATCTGTTAGCCTTTGTGGACATCACCCCCAGGACTCCTGCATCCAGGCTGCCCAAGGGACATCCTCCCTCTTCAGTGACCCTTGGCAGATGCCAGGGGACTCCCCTCTCCGAGACCCCACCACCAGCTTTATTTCTCACATTCTCACAGGCGAGTCTCCATCCTCACTGTGGACTCCCTTCCTGGGAGTGGGGCTGGTCCCCGGTCACCGGACGCCCACAGGAGGGGCCTGGGCAAGCCAGCAGCCATCAAGATTGGAGAGTAGACTTCTGCGTGGGCACGTGTGCTGGGCCCTCCCTGGCCAGGTGGTGGTGCTGCTGTCCTTAGGCATCGTGGCCACCTCCTCGGCTGGGGCCCTGCTGGGGGAGCGGCCTCAGACAAACAGGACAGCCCCTCCACAGCCTCCTGGGCAGCGAGGACGGGACAAAACGCCGCGGGATCTTCCAGGCATGGAAATGACGCTCTGGCCGAATGCTGGGGCTCCCACTCCTGACGTGAAACACAGCAACTGAGACGGACTCAGGTGTGTCTGTCAGCCCTGAGCCTCTGACCCCCACGTCCCACCACGCGCTGGGGAAGCTCTGTGGCCACTTAAAGAGATGCCTGTGCCGTTTATCTTCCTGATTCTCTCATCACGAAACTTTCAAAAAACGAGAAGGGGCCAGGGTTCATTCGGGGTCAGCGCAGTCTCACTGTCCCGGGTCTAACTGTCTGCATTTACAAGGCAGCCTTCCCATGCCCCTCATTCCCTCCCTGATCCCGGCTCTCAGAGCACAGTCCCTGGTGCCCCATCCACTGAGGAGTGGCCTGAATCTTTCCCCATCTGCTTCCTTCTGCCCAGCGTCCTCACTGCTGCCCAACCCTCACCATCCGTACGTCTCCTCCGAGCCAACTGAGGTCCCACCACCAACAACGAGGTTTACGCATCTCTCAGGCCACGACCATCTGGATCTTTCCCCTAAATCTCCTGCTTCTACTTGTCAGCATCACACAGCTAAGCAGTAAGTCATTTCCATGCGACTCCCTGTAGTAGGAGGGGTGGGTCCTTCTTTCTGTCACCAGGGCAGGTAGAGGGTTAGTGCCGCTGACAGTGGAGGAGAGAGAAGGACCCTTTAGACGGGACTCTATCTGCTGAGATAAGAGGACAGTGCGAGAAAGTGGGCACCTGTCGAATTTCCACCGAATGCGTCGGTTTAAATTGAACTGAGTCTTAGACAGTGGGAACTCAGAGAGCTGGCCCCACACCCCACACCCTCGGAACTAGCCACGCCAGGGAGGCGCCAGTGGCTGGTCCCTGTGCCGAAGGTCCCGACTGCAGCAGGCGGCACCAAAGACCCAAACTCTGCACGGGTCTGGTCAGGAGATGGAACCCAGAGGAGAGGAGTGAAGAGAGCCATCAACAGCCGTTCCTCTCAGCTGGAGATGGAAGGAGAGGCCGAGGCCTGGGGCCCCCTCAACTCCGAGCTCACCCCAGTATCCTCACAAAGTACAAAGTCCAACTCGGTGACTGTGGAGCTTAAAATAGGGGTGATGAGGCCCAGTGAGTCCGGTGGAAGCTGATAGGGTGCAGGGATGCACAGAACGGGCATTGACACCGTTCCACACCAACCCTGAGGCTAGCTACCGCAGATGGAAGACAGACACAGGTCTGGGGCCAACGCCCACTCTCATCACAGCCCGGACACGGTGACCTCGGGGCCAAGCAGGCAAACCCTGCAGGTGGCAGATATTCACCTCAAGGCATCCTTTTCCTGGTCCTCACCCACCTGGCACCTCTGGCCCGCCCCACCCCACCGAGAATCCCGGAGGCAGGATGGAGACTCAGCAGGAATCAGAGCCCTGGATTCACCGTCCTGCCACTGTCCTGGGGTGGCGCCTTTGAAAAGTCACGGAGTCCTTCTGGGCTTTTGTGCATCTGCGAAACAGAGAGTCACGTGTGCCCTGCCGGCCCCCAGGTTGGTTAAAGAGAGCCGTGAAGGCGCCACCTGAGAAAGGTCTGGGGACGAAGTAAGTGCTCTTCTTTCTTTAAACTCCTGCCTTTACGCTGTGCTTGTATGAGATGCTATGAAACGGGCCGGGTTGCATTCCACTCAAACTTTATTTACAAAAGCAGCGTCTAGTCCTGGGATCCCTGACGCCTGCTCCAGTCATATATTAATCACTGCAAGATAAAGTGTGTGGCAATTGTGATTATAACAAAATAAGTGGGTTTTGTTCAAGTAAAGGCCTGAAATATAAATTCTATGCATTAAACATTTAACAAGCTACAAATTACACTGCCATTATTTTACTATTCACCCCAAAATTGCTGCCCCATCAATAAACACCCAGACGTGCTCCACTGTAACATTAGTAACACGGAGCACACGTGTATGCAGGATTTTAAGCCAAGGAGCCGACAGATGGTGGAGGGAGATGGAAGCGCAGGAGAAAGAGGGTGGCCCCGAATCCACCGCTCCCAGTGCGTTCCGTGGAGGCACCAGCAAAGGGCATTGAAGGGGCCGAGAGGAACACCCTTGGGTAAGTCCTCGTGCAACGGGAAGAACGTGTTTCAAGAAGGAGGGGGTGATGGACCATCTGAAATGCGGTTGGAAATCATAGGCTAAGGACAGCAAGCTGACCGGATGGCGAGATGAAAAGCTTATAGTAAAAACACCTTATGGTACAAATAAGGAGATAAAATGAAGCCAGGCCCACTGCTGGGCAGGGACAGGGCACCCTCCGGCCAGCCCCTTACCTGGTTTCCTACAGGGAAGACCCCACAGACCAGCCCGCATGAGCACCTGTGGCTTCCCGGCCTCCCTCACCTGCGGCTGGTTAAGGAGAGCCTCGAATACGGGAAAGGGGACAGTCATTGGAGGAGGGTTCACTCTGGCAGGTTGCAGTCGTAGGGGAGGACAGAGGAGACGGTTTCCTGTGAAACGGCAGGTTTGGTGAAGCGCACGCGGAGAGAGGGCAGTCCCCGTGGGTCCGCTCCTGCAGGACGACCTTCCCCATCCAGGCGTTCCCAGCAGCCGGGTGACCCATTTGCTCTCGCCATTGTTGCTTTGAGACGTCATCCCCACATTATTTCACACAAGACTCTGCAGTAAGCAAGTTGTGAAAACACCTGAAACACTTTTCCAAGGCGAGGCTTCCCAGCAGAAGCATCGCATCTGCGGCCCCAGGAGCTCCGGGTCCGCGTCCCCCAGCCTCAGGTCCAGGCCAGCGAGAGCGTGCCCATCCACGTTCTCAAGACTTGCTTTAACGTCCTGCCTTTTGCTGATTGAAGCCACATTTCTGGTGTCATCTTCAGAGTGTCTGTGTGCATGTTCAATCCCATGAAACTTGAAATTGGATTATGGGTGTAACGAGCAATTTCCTGTCATTTACACTCTGAAGGAGACGCACCCCTGAGCAGGCGCATCCACTCCCCTGAATCCTCCTCTTCAACGTTCATTTGGTCAGACTCACAAAAGCTTCCTGTCAGATGATTATTTCTGGCATTCAGTCATCCGCAGCTCCCCAAAACTCCACGGAAGGATGTGCATCCCAGAGTGCAATCCAGAAATAATCGGTCGCCGTGACATCCCTGGTTAATGGAGGCCCTCGCTTTGTTCTTTTAGTGACACACTTAGATGTGGCACCAACTGCGAGATCACCTAGCAGCTGTGTCTGCCCTGAGCTGGAAGTATATTCTGCTAAACAGAAGTAAGGATTTAGCAGGTAAGAAGATAAAGCTTGATGTTTTATCATGTGACCTCCAAATTCTGAACACTGGTCTGCAAGGGTCCAGGGACAGCTGGTTAGGGGTTTCAGGTAATAAGTATGGCCTCCGGCAGCTTTCTCTCCGCACTGGAGTCTTTCTCCTCCGCACAGGACTCAGCCTGCCAGCAGGAATGACTATGACAACTCGAGCACCAACCTCGTGATTTGAAGGAATACAGCCTTTTCAGATTCTGTGTCTCTTCCACTTCATATTTGAATCAAAATGCAATTTATTTTTTTTTAAAAAAAGCATTGGTTTATGACCATTCAAATGCAAAGCATGCACGTGTTATATATAAAAGCCACACACTCGCCTCTGCCTTGTCCTGCTGACCAAACCACTGGCCCTGCCCACGTCTGTCACCTCCAGAGAAAGGATGGCATAGGGGGAGGGAAGGAAAATACTGACTCACTCGTAGTTTTCTTTAAAATACCAACTTTTCGCCGTGTTTGTTGAGGAGTCCCAGGACCCGTTCATTCAAGTGCAAAGGTCAGAGTCCCCTCCCTTCCGGAATCTGCCCCTTGCGAGCCCTCCCAGCCCATCTGCCCCAGGGCAGGCTCCAGGTTAGGGGGACCCAGTGAAGAGAGGGACAGCAAGTGTGCCATTACGCATCACCGGGGGCCAGAGCTCCCTCGCGGACAGGGAACTGAAACATAAACTCCGAAGCTGCGGGCGGAACCCTGGGGCCCACCTTCCGCAGCCTGTGTGGGAAAGGTGGGGCTACCTCTGCTGCAGGTCACAGACGCCACGGAGCCCGAAGCCTACGACTGTGGTCCCTGCATCAACGCGGGAATTGGACATTAATTAGCACTTTATTTGCTGCCATGCGCCTTTTCCTACAAATATTTCCTCTTGGGCCACGACAGCCATTTCCTGGCCTTTCATCTCCCCCCACAAGTAATTGAGCCATTAGCCTCCCGGACCTGCCGGAGCCGCGGGGCTGCTGGGGCCAGAGGGCTGCCAAGGGACCGGCCTGTGCTGGCCTCGGGCTCACGGCAGGATTAGAGTCCGACCCAGGTTCACATCCCTTTAAGAAAAGAGAATAAATTACTAGTAGGTGTAAGCAAATTCATTTCCCTGCGTGTGTACAACTAAGAGGAGATTACGAGTTTTCAATTTTAAATGTGGACGACTTGCAGTCACGTAATCATGATAACTTAATAGAATAAATAACGCTGATTAAGTGTTTACTGGGTACGAGGCACCACGCTCCATACCACTGCCTCCTCAGGACACAGACGTGGGCCGGCCGGCGCCCTGTTTCCGTCACTGGCCTCCAGCTGGTGCGGGAACCACCCACTTGTTACGGTGGCGGTGGCCTCAGGACACTCCTACACCCTCCCAAGTGCCTTCCAGATGCCATGTCGTCGGGCAGGTTCTGAGCAAAGCGGCCACAGGCCCACTCCCCCATTCACGCTGTCGCAGGAGAGCCAGTTCAGGGTCCCCACGTGACCCAGACATTCTAATGAAATCTGCTCAATTCTCCCTTCAGTCCAAGCCCCCATGAGGGAGACGCAGCTGGTCCTCTGGGACAGGAACTAAAAGCAGCCGGCAGGGGTCAAAGCCAGACCAGCCGCAGAGTGACACCCGGACCAGCCCTCTTACCTGCGTCTCCTGAGGAGGAGCTCGGAGCTCTAGTTCTAGGGGCCACCTGCCTGTCCTCACCACTCAGGCTCACACTGGAAACCCCTCCATGGATTCACCCACCTGGTCACCCCCCTGAGGGCCCTTCCATGCCCACTGACACCTGGTCGAGAGCAGGGTGCCTTGCCCACCCATGGGAGGCACTGGTAAGGGATTGCTGAGCTGAAGCATGGCCCTTGGAAGCCAGCAGGTCAGAGTTTTATTGTCTCCACGTGTGGACGCTGAGGCTGGAGGCTCCTAAGTGATTTGTTTTTAAGATCCTTCCAGAGAGGAATTATATCTTTACACTTCTCTGTGTCCTCGCCCCTACTAGGAAAGGTGCTCAGTAAATACTTCCTGGTCTGTTATATAACAAGCAGCTGGGACCATTTTCCTGTCCTAACGGCCGGGAAGAAATGCTGGGTGAAAATTCTAAGCCAGTATCTGATGGGACCCCAGGGACATGTCCACACACCCAGCCTTGGGATCTTCTAGTTTAGATCAAGCACACATACATGATACATACACTTCAACATAAATAACACCATGACCATCCATGGTCCATGTCACTTCACGCGGTCCTTCTTTCTCTGGCAGAGGGAGCTGCCCCCATAGCATCGTGAGCGCAGGAGGGAGGAGCTAGCGTCCACCTCCAGCCCCATCTCCATACTAACTTCTCTCCTGGTCTGGAGACCAGAAGTCTGAAATCTGGGCATCTGCAGGGCTATGCTTTCTCCTGAGGCCCCAGGGAGGGTCCTTCATGCCTTGTCCAGCACCTGGTGGCCCCTTGTGGCCACACCATCTAGTCTCTCTCTGTCCTCTTTGTCCTCCCCTGGTTTCTTCCCTGACTCTCTGTCTTTCCTCTTCTGACAAGAACACCAGTCATTAGATTTAGAGCTAAAATGCAGGACTCGAGATCCTTAACTAATTAAGTTTGCAAAGACCTTATTTCCTGGTAAGGTTCTTTCTGAAGTTCCAGGTGGACCAGAGCTCTGGGGGACCCTCGCCCACCTGCTTCAGGATAGGGCAGTTTCCATTCCCAGTGGGGCCCCACTGTGTCCTCCCCCGTACCCTCCAACACCAAGCCCCTACACCTGGAGACACTTCCTACCAGTTCCTAATTCTCTACTCGTTTCCGGGAACAGCAGTAAACCCTTAGATGTGTTATTTATTGAATCCTCATGATAATGCCCAAAGGCAGACATAATTGCTCTTACTTTATACAGCAGAACACTGAGGTCTAGAGAAGTTCAGTGACCAGTAAGTAGCAGGCAGGGACTTTACCCAGGTCTCAGCCCTGCAGTGCACAGCCTCCCTGGAAAAGGGCCCCGAGGCGGAGAGGACAGCACCAGCCACCGCAGGTACGGCCCTCCAGGATCTCTGCGAGGACACTTGTCACCAGTCTGGAGCAGGAGGAGGACACGGGCGCCCGGCCTGTGAAGCTGGAACGACCACCGCCCAATATGGCTAATGAATTTTACAATCAAAAGCTAAAGTGAATGAGCTGCAGCAGATGTTTTTGCTCTGGGAACCACCAGACCTCTCTGGCCATTCACTTATCCTTCAAGGGGATAAGACTGGGGCCCGCTATTATGTGTTGTCATTGGAGCATTGCACAACTTTATCAAACTTTTTATTCTGGAAACTGAATTAATTTTCTGCAAGGGGGTTTTTGTGCAGCTCTTTAATCACATTTACGGAGGAACATGTGTACTCTGAGCCGCAGAGCCGATTACGGGCTCCAGAAAGGCCACTTTGAAAAGGAGATTGCCCTCGCTCCCGAGGCCTCCATCTGAAGGCCCCTGGGTTTTGTGAAGAGGAAAAAATTAATTACTATTTTAATAACGAAGCCAAGCCTGCTGAAAATCCTCTTAGAGAGTGGCTGGATGATGTCATGGCTGGCAGGGGGGATATGAGAACACTGACCACGCGGCCCACACCCCCGGCTCTTCTATTCATCCTCCGTAAGATGATACGGCTGCCGGGTCACACATTAGGGAATTGAAATATATAATAACACTGTGTTTTTCTTGGGAAGGGGAGAAGTTGTGATCCTTTGATAGCCAGTTGGTGGGAACTCACATCTGCCCCAGGCCTCCATCTCTGCTGGACACGGAGCTGCGAACAGGAACCCTGGGGCCCTGCGGCTGGCTCCGCACAGCCTCCTGGGCTCTGGGGTCCAGCAGCTCCTGACCGAGCTCCCGAGGAGCAGTGCTGGGATCTGGGGGACCAGGGGTCGGAGCTGGGCGGCCACTGGGCTCATTTATTTCCAGAGCTCGGTGGGACGCTGGGCTCAGATTCTAATCTCTAATCCTCCCGGTGGATCTCCTCTGTGTCTTCTGAAAGAAAAGGTTGAGCTTTAGTCTTTTTGTTTGCACATTTGCCTTGCCTTAACTTGTCCTGAAAAGTAAAAATTTTACACCAGAACGATAACTTGGAGTGTGCTTTTTAGGACCCATCCCCCACATTAATTTGGCAGAGACAGAATCTGAGTAAAGAGGTGATGTCAGTCTCTGGCCTAAAAGAGACCTCCTATGTAAAATTCTCCCTGATTGTGATATTAATGTTACAGTTTGGAAATAAGATGAAGACATTAAAACAAGTAGGCAAAACTGTGTTCATCATCCCAGACAAGCCGTTACTTCTATTCCCGTGTTCCTCGCCTGACATTATAAAATTACTATCGCTGTGTTTCAGGCCTGTCTTTAAATAAAATGGAATAAAGTGATGATGGTAGCATAAAATAGACACATAGATCAATAGAATAGAAATAAACCCACAGAAATAGAGTCAATTAATTTATGGCAAAATATATATATATATTCACTGTGGGAAAGGACAATCTCTTAAAGAAATGGTGCCGGGAAAACTGAACAGACATATGCAAAAGAATGAAACTGGACCCCTGTCTCACACCACAACAAAAACTAACGCAAAATGGATTAAAGACTTGCATATAAGACTTGAAACCATAAAATTGCTAGAAGAAAACAGGGGTGGTTAGCTCCTTGACATTGGTCTTGGTAATGATTTCTGTTAATATGGCACCAAAGGCAAAAGCAATAATAGCAAAAATAAACATCTTTCTAAAGTGGACATACAGATGGCCAATAGACATATTAAAAGATGCTCAACGTCACTGATCATCAGAAATGCAAATTAAAACGACAATGAGATATCACCTCATACCTGTCAAATGGCTACCATCAATAAGTCAACACACAACAAGTGCTGGTGAGGATGTGGGGAAAGGGAACCCTAGTACACTGCTGGTGCAGCCACTGTGGAAAGCAGTATGGAGTTTCATCGAAAAATTAAAAATATAACTACCCTATGACCCAACAATACCACTTCTGTTGATTTATCTGAAGAAAACAAAAACACTAACTCAAAAAGACATATGCAGCACTATGTTCATTGTGGCATTATTTACAAAAACCAAGGTAAGAAAGCAACCTAAGTGTCCATCAACAGATGATTGGATAAAGAAGTGGTGCAACATCACACAAACAAACTGAGAGACAAAAATCACATAATCATATCAATCGATGCAGAAAAAGCATTTGACAAAATCCAACACCCTTTCTTGATAAAAACTCTCAGCAAAGTGGGAATAGAGGGATCATACCTGAACATAATAAAAGCCTTATATGACAAACCTACAGCCAACATCATACTCAATGGGCAAAAACTAAACTCATTTCCCCTAAGAACAGGAACAAGACAGGGATGCCCACTATCACCACTCCTGTTTGATATAGTACTGAAAGTGCTAGCCATAGCAATCAGACAAGAAGAAGAAATAAAAGGCGTCCAAATTGGAAAAGAAGAAGTAAAACTCTCCTTGTTCGCAGATGACATGATACTATACATAGAAAACCCCAAAGACTCCATCAAAAAAATACTGTATTTTCTGGTGTATAAGACGACTGGGCGTATAGAAGATTTTCCTGGGTTAAAAAGTCGTCTTATATGCCGGAAAATATGGTACTAGACCTAATAAATGAATTCAGCAATGTAGCAGGATACAAAATTAACACCCAGAAATCTATGGCCTTTTTATACACCAATAATGAACTCACAGAAAGAAAAACGGGGGGGAAAAATAATTCCATTTACCATTGCACCAAAAAAATTAAGATACCTAGGAATAAACTTAACTAAGGACGTAAAAGACCTGTACGCAGAAAACGTCAGGACATTGAAAAAAGAGATAGAGGAAGACATAAACAAATGGAAGAACATACCATGTTCATGGATTGGTAGAATCAATATCTTTAAAATGTCCATACTACCCAAAGCAATCTACAGATTCAATGCAATCCCCATTAAAATACCAAAGGTATATTTCAAAGATCTAGAACAAACTCTCCAAAAATTCATCTGGAATAAAAAAAGACCCTGAATAGCCACAGCAATCCTGAAAAAGAAGAACAAAGTTGGATGGATCACAATACCAGATATCAAGCTATATTACCAAGCCACAGTTCTCAAAACTGCCTGGTAATGGCACGAGAACAGACATATAGACCAATGGAACAAAACAGAGAACCCAGAAATAGACCCAAGCCATTATGCTCAATTAATATTTGACAAAGGAGGCAAGAGCATACAATGGAGTTAAAACAGTCTCTTTAATAAATGGTGCTGGGAAATTTGGACAGATACATGCAAAAAAAAATGAAACTAGAACACCAACTTACACCATACACAAAAACAAACTCAAAATGGCTAAAGGACTTGAATGTAAGACAGGAAACCATAAAAATCCTACAAGACTCCATAGGCAGCAAAATAGCAGACATATGTCGCAGCAATATCTTTACAGACACAGCTCCTAGGGCAATGGAGACTAAGGAGAAAATAAAAAAATGGGACTACATCAAAATAAAAAGCTTCTGCACAGCAAAAGAAACCATCAACAAAACAACAAGAAAGCCACTGCATGGGATAACATATTTGCCAATGATTAAAAAACTGTGGTACATCTATACAATGGAATATTATGCCGCTATAAAAAAGAAAGGAACTTTTAACATTTGCAACAACATGGGTGGAACTGGAGAACATTATACTAAGAGAAATAAGCCAGTCGGAGAAAGATAAATATCACGTGATCTCACTCATATGTGTGATATGATCAACATAATTTGATAAGCTAGAATAGATCAACCTAGAGACAAATGGTGGTGGGGGAGAGGGTTAGAGAGCAACCAAAGGACTGTATGCATGCATAACCAATGGACACAGACACTGGGGCAGTAGGGGCTTGCCCGGGGTGGGAATGGCTGGCGGGGGGCTGGGAGGGGGGATCAATTGGGGAAAAAGAAGACATATATAAAACTTTAGACAATTAAAAAAAAAGAAATAAAAATTAAACACACACACACACAAAGAAGTGGTGCACATATACCATGGAATATTACTTGGCCATAAAAAAGAAATCTTACCATTTGTGACAACATGGGTGGACCTAGAGGGTATTATGCTAAGTGAAATAAGTCAGAGAAAGACAAATACCATATGATTTCACTTCTATGTGAGCTCTAAAATACCTATACATATATTTTATATATAACAAAAAGCAAGCTCATGGCCCTAGCTAGTTTGGCTTAGTGGATAGAGTGTCAACCTGCAGACTGAAGGGTCCCAGGTTTGATTCTGGTCAAGGGCACATGCCCAGGTTTCCAGCTCAATCCCCAATAGCAGGCATGCAGGAGGCAGTGGATCAATGATTCTCTCTCATCAATGATGCTTCTCTCTCTCTCTCCCTCTCCCTCTCTGAAATCAATAAAAATATATTTAAATAAATAAATAAACAAACAAGCTCAGATTGCTGGTTGCCAAAGATTTTTTTTTTGGGGGGGTGGGGGGGAGAATGGGTGAATCATTTTTTTTATAGCTTAAATAAATTTAATTTAATTTTAAAATAAATAAAATTATTTATTTGTGATGGGAAGTGTGACCTTCAGCAAGTCCCTCAGGTCTCTGGCTTCTTGAGCCTCTTCAAAAATTCCTACAGTTGTGTGAATCCTTATCTTTCTGAAAACAGAGGTCAGAATGCACTGTTTACCCCTTAGAGGCCTCATGCTGTACTCCTAGCTCTTGATACTGGTTAACTGACTGATTCCCTGGCACAGGTGAGACTGGGACCTGACCGCCTGGACCACCCAGCTCACCGACAATGCTATTTCCTTTCTTACAACTATTTCCTTCCTTCCCAGTGAAATGTTAGATGCTTATGGACAAGCCAGGCACTGCAAGTGTGCATTGGAGGCGGGGGGTGGATAGAGAGAAAGATTTAAACATCGAATGATCTCTGCCTTTCGGGTAGTAAAGCCTTCGGAATGGTGGGGCACTTCCTGCAGAACTCTACACCTTAGAGCCCAAACACTGTCCCCATCCCTTGGCCGTGTCCCTGACACAGGCAACCCAGAAGGACGCGGCCCTGCTGGCTGCTCCCTGTCCTCCTGGGGCTGACCCTTCTGCTTCGGTCATGGAGGAGTCAGGATCCCCAGAAATCAGCAGGTTCCTGACACTGAGCACCCTGCCCACAGGCCTCAAAGACAGCAAGACCAGCGCCTGAGAATCACTCCGCGGGTTTCAGAGCACAGCAGACCCCACCCACGCAGGCTGGGCGAGCTGTTTGAGAGAGGAAAGAGTAACCCAGTTCGTGGAAGCTGCATACCTGGCAGCCAACATGTTTAAATTGGGGGAGCTCATTAACTTCCAGCAGAGTGAGGGACTATAATGAACGCGGTCGGCTAACAGTAACAACGAGGAAGGTGGCATGTGCCTCCAGGGCCCTGCACACAGGGCCTCCCTGGATCCTCATGGAGCGCTGAGTGTGAATGGCACGCTCCTCATCCCAGAGGAGCACCGAGGGTCCCGCAGGCCGGGGCACAGCCACCCCAAGGACCCGAGGCAGATTGGGAGCCGCGTGCTGACCGGGCATCCCCACAGTGCAGCCCGCACACCCAGTCCTGCCACCACCTCCTCTTGGACAGCCTGTAAACCAAGAGGGTTGAAAAAAAAAAAAATGAAAAGTAACACAATACGTCCTGACATGGGAAAACGACACAAAATTCCTATTTCTGGCCCCATCACTGTAGCTTTACTGGAGCACAGACGACCCTGGGCCTGCTTTTGCCCGACAACCCCGGAGCTGAGTCGTTGCCGCAGGTGCCGCCTGACCCCGAATCCACAGGCTTTTGGCCTAACTGGCAAGGTGGCCACACACCCCCGGAACCAGCACACGATGCTGCCCACACGTCAGGCTTGGGACCTGGACGCCGCTAGGTGTCCTCTCAATGTTAAGCCAACATCCGTCGTCTGATTGCCCAGACCTGCCTGAGGTGAGCCACACCAGGTTGTGCCGTCAACTGGACGGACAAACTGCCCCCAGCAAGGAATTCTTCTGAGCCAGCAGGTGCTCTCTGGCTCCACTGCCTGGAAAGAAAACGCACCCAACGAACAAATGAGGGAAGTTTGATGAGCTGTTTATAGCTGCACTTTTGTCTGAATTGCTGGAGCGAGCATAAAGGAGACGTGCCCGTCGAGGGGACGTCCCCCAGTCAGGATTATGAATTCTGCAGCAGCGCAGCTGCCTCCATATCAACATGTTTTTTCATGAATTGCACCGAAAAGCAGGTGTATAAAAATAAAAACTCCCATAAAATATAAATTATCATTGTGCGAGTTAATTCTATCCCCTGAGGACACAATCGCTCACACACTTTAGATTTGCAAAAATGTTTGTGAGTTACTTTTTCGGGCTTATTTATTTATTTCTATTTATTTAGCATTTCTCCCCGGTGCTGAGACAACTCTGTGAGCTAGACATTTTATTTCCATAACCGTCCCCGGAGGACAACTGCCATCTCAGGTTTCTGCATTGACCTTGAGATCCCAGAAAAAGGGGTGCAGGGTGTGTCACCCAAAATGCACGCCGGCTGGAGCAGGCTCCTCCTGAGAAGGGGTGGGAAGCGGGGACAGAAAGCAAGTGTGTCCGCTCATGGGAGCTGGGGCTTCCGCCTGGAGGGGGACCCAGGAGACGCCAGGAGGAGAGACTTCCACTCGGCCCATGGTGAGCGCATTGTGTGCGGTTGTGGCCCAAACGTCTTCATGTTGTAAACAGCGTATCCGTGTCTCCATTGGAGACCCTTGTCCATGTTGTCTCCAAGGGAAAGAGGTGGCAAAGTTTTGATGAATGAATCCCCGACTGTTTTTGGAAACTTTCTCTGGAATTGTCACCCCACATGCATGCCTCAAGAATCGACGCTCTGGGACAGAGCTCCCGCCGGCCTGTCCCGCCCCGGGGGCTTGTTAGGGGGCAGCCTGGGACCCTCTGGTTCTTACCAATCCCCTGGGTGACATCTGCTTCGGCTCGGAGCTGCGTGTCTGGGGTTTTGCCCTTGGACTGTGGATGCTACGTTGTGGCTGTTGCGCCTTGGCTTCCCTATACAGTAAGTCTTGTGTGATGCTCGTTAGCTGTCTAATGAAAAGGACCCAGGGGCCTGAGGAGGTCTCGTGTTGAAGCTGCAGCCCCCACGAGGGAGGCAGCCCCACCCCTGAGCCCCACCGCCAGGCTGTGAGGAAGATGCTACCTGGATGACCCTCACAGCAGCAACGTTGGCTGTCCTGACCCACACAGCACATGGCTCTGCCTCACGCTCCCTGCTGTTAGAAGCAACTTGAGATGTTTCCCAAAAATCTAATTTACTCGCTCCTTCCACTCCCACTTTCATATCCAGGCTGTGGCAGTGAATTCCGTAACCCTCCCAAGCGGCCTACCGGGACAGAGTCAGTATTTTTGAACAAAGAAGCAAAGTTACATGATGATATGACTGATATTTAATGAAGTGAACTTCCCCTGAATATTTCAGCTGGAGCACCGGGTACAGAATGTCAGCGCTCACTGCCCTGCCTCGGGGTGGCAGCGACCACATCGGCCTTCCACTGGGCAAGCGGCCGCCCTCTGCCTGCTCCTGAGGAACAGAAGTGCATTTTGTGTAGCCGGTAGCTCCACACATCGCGCCCCACACACTGCTGACGCTTGATAAATATTTAATCAGCCCATACAATGTCAATTCTGCTAGAATATACCATCCGTCAGTCTTTTTATCGGGAGGTCATTTCTTAATTATATCGATCACTCATATCATGTGAACCATAATTGGGCCTTTTCTTCTGACAATATATTTTTAATGAAGGGCTTCTGACCTCTTTGTAACTGCAAAGTACGTCTTCTAGATAAAGTGTATCCCTTACACCGGAATGCTCGCCGTGCTTTCTTTTGGTATGGTAGAATCAAATTCACAGTTTGGGAGGATATGTGTTTGTTTGCTTAGCAGGTAAAGCACCCTAACCATTGGGCACCCTGCTCTCCGACACCCTGGAGTGAAGGAGTAACAATTATCGTGAGTTTCAGATCAGGGAATTGAGGCCCAGAGAGGTCACACAGCTCCTCGGGGGAGCGGGGCGGGGGAGGGGGGGCAGGATTTGCACCAGCCTCAGTTCTGCCTGCGTGATGCTGCAATGTTGCCTCTGTCCCCTGCTCAGCCAGGAACTACCTCCCCCAGGAGACTCACCTGCTTCCTTCCCTCCCCTCATAACTCACTTGAAGTAGACTCTCTCCTTCTGGGACCCAACCTGACAGAGTAGGAAACAGACTCCAGGGCAGGGGTCTTGCCAGCTGGGCAGCGATGAGGACGTCCACCAGGGACCCTGGCTGGGGATGGAGGCAGAGCAGTTGACACAGTACCACAGGCGTTTCAGAACACAGGAAACAGTGAGCCTGAGGGCTGCAGAGCTGGGCGGTAGCGAAGTGCCCAACAATTTGTACATCAGAGTGGGAGCGGGAGTCGCACCCCTGGCCTTGCAGCAGGGGAGACCCCTGAAGGTCAGACACAGGACACCTGGGCAGATGTTCTCTGAAAAAGAACGTGTCTTGAGAAGCAAGTTAAGGATCTGGACTCCCTACCAGGTGGCTCGCATGCTATGAACAGGGAAACAAAACACAAATATTTCAGAGTGGAAGGGTTAGCTGACTTTCCCCAAAGGTTAAAGTCTAGAGGAAAAGTGTGATCCGTCCAACTTGCTTCCCCACTGGAAAGTGTTTCACTAAAGGCATGATGAACACTGAGAAAGGAAAGAATTAACCATTGGAGCTGCTGTTAGAAGAATAGTAAGAGTTGATGCTCTGATTTTTAAAAATGATTTTTCAATCAATTAAATCAACAAAATAATTGGTTGCCTCCTTTCTCACTCTAATTCTATCGCCTGCGGGTCAAACACCTCCACCCACAAAGAAGGTCATGGGTTTCACTTGTAATGAGTTGTTCTGAACGATATCATTTCATTATCCCTTTGAATCTTCTAGTTAGCTTTTTAAATAATGACTCGCATATTTCAAATTCAAAAGGAACAAAAAGCATAGAGTGGGGTGTCCCTCCCACCTGTTCATAAGGCCTGAAAAAAAAATTATGGCTTTGGTTTGTTTTGTTTTTTAATTCATTGAATCTTTCCCTGAAACACTTTTCCAGAGAGGCCTGTGTTCAGCTATGATTTTCTGTCTTAACTATTTCTTATATCAATAGGTGACCTTTCCCTTTTCTTGGCATTCTCCCCTCAAATTTGCATGAAATGTTTCCTCAGTTAAATGGGGCTCTTTGAACTCGACATCGTCTCATTCCATGAAGTTTTGTACCGTGTATTTACACGCACAGGGGTGAGTTGGAACGTGGTGTGGGCCAACACCTCATGAGATTTTTGTTTTTGACGAAACTTAGATTTTTGTGTTGTTATTTCTTTTAATTCAGTCACCAGGATGCCCATTTTGATTAAGGAGCTTTCATTGTGGGCAACAGACCTTCCAAACTCCAAGGAGACTGGAGATGGGTGAAGTGAGGAAACAGAGGCAGAGGAAGTTAAGGCTGTAAAACTGCAAGCAAAAAAGAACAGGAAGAGGGAGAGAGCAGCTCGATGGCATCTCCAGAATTTACATCATGTGTGCAGAGACGCATCTGAGCCCGTGCACAAGTACCATCACAGTCCCAGGTGCCTTCCAGAATCGCAGCTGATTCTCCACAGACACGGGTGCCTTGCAAGAGTGGTCAGCTCTCCAACTGTGATAGGCATGAGGAGCTGAACAGTGATGAAGACTCGGACTCCTGGGTCCAGCTGTCAATGCGTGGTTCTGTAAATCTGGTGAAGGGTTTGAGAACCTGCATAGAAACTGACTTGTTGGTGGTTCAGATGCAGCTGGCACTTGGCCCACAAGTCACGGTCTCACTGCACTGGTTCTGAGCAGAAGCACCCTTTCTGTCTCCCGCCCCCCATAGTCCCAGGATGGAGCGCGGTGCCTCCCTGTTAAGCAATCCCCAGTCCTGCTTCTAGCAAATGACTGGAAGGGAGCACGGTGTGAGCAAGGATGAGTGAGATCACAGAGGAGGGTGGCGGCATCTCACTTCGAAGCGGCATCTAGTAGATGCCCACTGAACACTAAGTCCTTCCTTTCCGCACAGGGGGGTGCACCATTCTGATGCTCTCCCCTCACAGGTGGGGCAACAAGTGCACAGATGTGGAAATCTTGCCCACAACCTACAGGACACCAACGGGTGTTCCCTCTGCAATGAAAATACCCCCCACAGAGTTGGTGATCTGTGAGCCAAATGGTCACTCTCATGAAGGTTAATATAGGAGACATCCCGGAGTCAGTTGACCTGTAAGCCTGGAAAAATAATATTTTCGGACCGTATTTGGGGTCCTGATCTAAGGTTTTCTTTAGGTTCTTTTTGTAAGGATGCATTTGGTTCAAACAGAAGCAAAACAGACAAGCTTTGAGTGGCGCTTTGGGGTCAGGAAGCTTTGAGTGGCGCTTTGGGGTCAAAAGCAAAACAGACAAGCTTTGAGTGGCGCTTTGGAGTGGGGGGCCCAGGAGAACGAGAGGAGTGGGTGCTCTCAGGGCCACAGGCTCACGGTACAGCCATCCTGCACGCACTGAGCTTCCCCCTGAACCGCATCCTCATACAGGCACAGCTGGGCCGCGGTCAAGGCCCTGGATTCACAGAGCTCGAACAACTTCAAACACCACCGAGCAAGTTCTGACAATTCCTTGTAAAGTTTCTCCTCTGCAGGCTGGGTAAACAGCACGCTGTCTCTTTAACGGATTCTGTGTTTTTTTTTCTGTTCTTTTTTTTCTCCGTTTAAAGATTACATTTAATATCTATTTCCCAGCAGTGTACCAACTGACATCATCTACTCATAAAAGCGGAATGCTTTGCTTTTTTAAGCTTCAAGCTGAATAACAAATTGCCACCGATGACAGCATAACAGAATAACAGAATGGAATCAAAAGAAAATCCATTGTCAACAGAAACCCCCTGCTGAGGAATTTCAATTTCATATATCTAATTATCCCTGTCAGTTGGAAGAACTGACAAAAAGCATTCTTTGTTCTCTCGGTCTGCCTCCCGCATCTCACTCTCAATTAATTCCGGCATACAAATATGACTAATTGTCTTTGCCGCTGCTCAAGAGCTCTGTGTATAACTGTTCGCACACGGAAAGTGATGGGGAGGGCACGCATGTGCCGTTTATGATATTCAATCACAATAGACATGCATAATTCAGGTGACCATGTTAGCACCTTCATAGCCCCCGCTACACAGATTAGGTGGGGGTCTCCTTTCACAGCCCTTTTCATATCTGCTTGGTGACAATAACTCACTTTGCACCTATTAAAAGAGGAAGCATTATATGTCTGCTGGGTTCATTGAAATTACCATGAACAAGATTACCAGCATTTAAATAACATATGGGCAGGGGAGTGACTGGGGTGGGGGCAGAAAAATATTGGAGACTTTTAAAAAGCACAATAAGGTATCTCTGTGAAGGTTAAAGTTGGAGCTTTTGATTTCAGTCTGTTGATGGTGGTTTGGGGAGATTTTTCTGGTTTTATGTTTGTTTCTTTTTTTTTCTTCCTTTTTTTTTTTTTTTTTTTTTGTCCCTTGATCTTGATCCGTGTTGTCAAATGCCTTTCAATTAATTCCGCTGAGGCTGCCATTGTTTTCCTCCAGGAAATACAAGTCCAGGTCTCTCTCACTCGTTTTAACTTTAGCAACTTCAACTTTACACTATTTGGGGCAACATCTAAACAAAACATGAATGTGATTCAACACATAATAGTAAGGAAATAACATTTAAGAGGACAACAGCTTTGTCACTAGAAAATGAATGTGTCTAAAAATTATACTTTCTCTGTATTCTAACAAGATCAGTTTTGCAATTATAACAAAAGTTAGCTCTAATTCAGAAACTGAAAGTTAGAGTTCTGCCCAAATTACGGCATCCAAATCATCTCGAGAATAAATCTACAATATTGTGACATTTATGTTAACTGTTGCCAGATATGTTTAATTGAATGCTTGATCTAAACATATATTTTATTATCATCTATGCTTTTTGTTCCAAAAACATTAAAACATGAAGCATACTTTGGTGATAGCTGAATAGCTTCTAACGTTGAGAGAATGAAGGCTATTCACTAACAAGGAGACATTTTTTGGAGTCCAATCATATTGTCAAGGTTACTAATAATGGACCAATATGACATTCTAAAGGGCTTAGTATAAATTACCCCGAAAAAAGTGCTTTTGAACAGTGAAAGAGAGATTTTTTGGTAAATTGCTTCTCCTGACTGTTATTTTTTTTATTTTTTTTTTTAGTGTGGGAACTTTAAAAAGTGTGCTTCCGGGGTAATTTTATAGGGAAAGTACCAACTCAAGATAGATGGCCTTTACTTAGACACGTTTACCTGTTAGAAGTGGTGAACATCCACCAAACTGACACTCTGCTGTGGGTTAAAAACTTGTTAACCTGAATCCTGCCAAGCGGCAGAAAATGCCGACTCCCCTCTAATGCTCACACACACCCCCAAAGGCTGCTCGGCCCCCAGGCCCAGCCGCTTCCTTCTCTCCGGATCCATGGGCAACTCACGGGGGCTTGGGCACTAGGCACAGAGTTTCCCATTGGGGAATGAGGGGAAATATGAATCCGTTCTAAACATGAGCCACAGGGTCTCAATGAGGTGGTTTGGCACATGAAGCCATCCACCGCAGCCTGCCCCTGAGGTGGGATGGGTCGTGTCTGTTCAGATTCTCCATCTCTATGTTGCTGTATTTCCACAAGGAAGAAGCACATTTGTGTGCTGGTGCGCAGTCACCATGGGAGGTGTTTTGAGGTAAAATGTGAAGTACCTCCCTGAGTTCCTTATGAAATTACAAAGGCAATCCCCAGGAGAAAGCAAACAAAACACGTAATGAATCCATAGGTGGTGCCCGGGGTGATGGTCACAGCAGGTGTGGGCAGGTGTCTGTGGCACAGTCCACACCGCTCCGTGGAGCATTGGACAGAGTGTTCTCCGGGTAGACTTCCGATGGAATCACTCTCCACGGAATGACTCTTTCCAAAACCGCAAATGCCACATAAACGTCATCATCAAGGCACCCCGTCTCTTTATATCATGACAAATATTCTCAAACTTTGGAGAAACTTTCTGATATTTCAAGTTATAAGCTATCAGAACAAAACATTAAGACAATGCAGTAAATTAAAGCTCAATCAAGAGAAAATAGGTTTGTTTGTTCTCAAAAGATGTTTATAGTTACCAGACAGAGTGGTGAGTTTGAGAGAGAGAATAAAAATCTAACAAAAAAAGCAACAGGAAGACATGCTTCCCCAGGAGAACTCAGCTCGGAGGCAGAATTCACGAGGGGTCCGTCCAGTTCCTAGTGCTTTGCAGTGTACCTGAGCAGGTCCCCGTCCCCGTCTCCACCACCGGAGCCTGCTGATGGCGCACCTCCGCGTGTCTTCCTGACAGGTCAGCTATTGGAACTGGAGGTGGGCAGTGGCTGAAGGACTCTGGGCCTTGGATGGCCCCAATGGCTGTGAGGTAAAGGTCTGACAAAGCTGGAAAACAGTGGAGGAGAGAGAGGGGGCCTTGGCGTCAGCAATGGCAGAGCCAGAGCCCTGCTGGAGACAGAGGAGGCGAGTGGACGAGCGTTGTGGGGGCTGGGGCTTTTGGGGAAATGGAAGACCTCACAGCCCAAGAATTGATGGAGGCACAGAGGGAGGGGCAGGGTCTTCATGGAAAGGATCTTCCTTGACTTCTCCAGGACACAGCTGATGCCAGGGGAGCCGGGACAGAGGGAGATGGACAGACACAAGTGCCCACTAGGTCTCAGATGCCCGTCGAGATGGTGGGCGAGGGGATCAGGGCCTTAGGAATGCTCAGTCTCCATCTGTATTGTCTGCACATAATGTTTAACACCTGGGTTTTACAGACTTTTCTGAGACTTAAGTGTTCAATGTGCCCATGTAATACACATATTTTGTCTACCTCCAGAATTGCTGTGAAGGGGAAGTGTGACATGCACCCAACTGCCTGGGAAAAGTCAAGAAAAAGTGTTGGATTGTGGTGTTTCACAAATATTACACATTTCCATCTCTAAGCGTCGAGAGGGAAGGGAAGCAGATACTCTAGAACAGTGGTTCTCAACCTTTCTAATGCTGCAACCCTTTAATACAGTTCCTCATGTTGTGGTGACCCCCGACCATAAAATTATTTTCGTTGCTACTTCATAACTGTAATTTTGCTACTGTTATGAATCGTAATGTAAATATCTGTGTTTTCCGATGGCCTTAGGCTCTACAGCAGCGGTTCTCAACCTGTGGGTCGCGACAGGCATTGGAACTGGAGGTTGAGAACCACTGCTCTAGAACATACAGCAAGACGGTTTATTTATTTTTGTAAAAGACCAACACACTGTTTTCACCACACTCCAAAAGATGGCTATGCTGGAGATTGGATGTCGCCAAAAATGATCAAACCCGGTTCTAGCAATTTTACTTGCATGGAAACTGTGGTTACTGGAAATTTTGTTTTCTCCTTAAGCCAAGGACAGTGCTTGGTAAAGATGAACTCCTGAGAGCAATGCATCCTCGAGAAGAATCTCAGAGATCTGCAGAGTCTTAGACTATTTTATAGGAGATTAAAGGATGAGCTCACTGGGTTCAACTATTGTTTTTTACAGGCAGGGAGCTAAGACCCAGAGGTGGGTGGTTTGCCCGAGGACACCTAGTTAGTGGCCAACAACAACTTGATCCCAGGTTCTTGATCTTTAGTTTAGTAACGCCCTGCAGTGACATTCTGCCTTCCGTTAGACTGATGGAATCTTTAAAGTCAAACTGCACTTATTGTCCAAGCTAGTGAAACTCCCCGGAGGTTTTGCATTGCAAAGCTGTTTCATCACTTTCTCTGCCAAGATTTTAAACATTTAAGGTTGTAATAGGACAATTGATTGCTGGGCCACTCCAGAGCGTATTGTATTATGAGTGTTGTCAATATGATGGCTGATTGTCCAAACCCAGCAAACATATCCCAAAGCTGGAAAGAGAGAACAGGCAGGGCTGGGGTTTTATTAAAGTATCTGCACTCTGAATGGGACTGGCTGTATTTTGGAACTTCACTGTGGGCCATCTATAGAAACCAGGGGTGGTTCTTAGACACAGGGATGGTGGAGGGCTTCGTCACTACAGTGACTGAAAAGCAATGTCCCGTGTCTTCCCTTAGAAGAACCCAGCTTGATGAATGGAGGCATTACGGCGTGGCCCGGGTCTGCGAGGGCCACAGAGGCAGCCAGGAAAGAGCACCCAGTCCTCCTAGAGCAGGCCTAGGAGTTTGGCATCAGAGTTGGAGCAAGTAAAGAATAATTTACAGGAGGAAAGCGTCCAGGGCAATTGCCTGAAACGCCATTGACTGTTCAGATTGTGTTGTCCTCGTGAATCAGGACCATGACAACTCCCACGGAGGAGTATGACACTAAAACCTACTGAGGGCCACCCACCCAGTCAGACCTAAACACAAGGATGACAGCAAATGATACTTATGGAGTCCTAACTTTATATCAGGTACTTGTCCAAGTGCTTTCATGAATTATCTCATTTAATTCTCCCACTGTTAAATAAAATGTTCTTAGTCTAACTTTATGGACAAGGAAACTTAGAAAAATGCTAATTTGCCCGAGTTCACACAGAGGCAGTTGGCAGAGTGGGAACTTCTGTCCAAAGAGATTGACGTCTCCGTCTGCATTCAGACACACATACACCTATGTACATACGTGCTAGTTAAACTTAAAAAAGACAAGAAAAACCAGAGAAGTGCAGTAGCCAATGGCAAGGGTGTGCAGAATTGAAAACAGACAGCAGTTGCTGTAGACACACCTTCATGGTTCTGCCCCCAACCCCAATTGTATTGCTGTCCATGGTCCTGGAGAATTATTGCATAACAGGCATAGCTGTTTCTTCTAGTCCTGGATCACCAGGGACCCTACCCTGCCCCACCAAAGGAATACGGATCTGGATGACAGAAGAGACCCTGCTGAAAGGACAGTGGGAAGTGAAAAGGGAGCATTCTGGGAGTCACAGCCATCACATTAAAGGAGAGAGACAGACCTTGTCTTCAAACAACCACATGTAATATATGTTTCTGGAAAAATTGACAAGAGTGTATCTTTGCTTTTCAATTGCACTCTCAAGGAAAAAGATTGGTTATAAGCATATCCAATGGACACAGACACTAGGGGGGTGAGGACATGTGCGGGGGAGGTGGGTTGGCCGGTGGGAGGTCAATGGGGGAAAAGGGAGACATATGTAATACTATATGTAATACTCTAAACAATAAAATAAAACTTTTAAAAAAAAGAAAAGTAAAAAAGTATCATTCACACAACACTCAGAGAGCCTATTTGTGTGAGTTTCCTAGCTTTTCACTTTCCATCCTCTGCCCTATGTATCAGCTTTGATGCAGCAGCATCCTAGTAACTAAACAGCCATAATAACAGTTTGTTGGGTTCATCTAAATGGCTGATCACACTCATTTTTCCTGCATTGCTGCTTTTCATCCCATCTTCAGTTACTTATAAGATAAACTTTCCTTGTATGTGTCCTTGAAACTTAAATAGACCTTACCTTCCAGGCAGCTCGCTGAGCAAAGGCACGAGGTGAGAGGGAAGCCTCCCCAGACGGCGTGTGCCCTGGACCCCAGGCAGATGTACAGATAAAACTGTCAGCAGTGGAAACACAAAGAGAAATATTGCTATTTCCTACTATGCACATTCTTCCCAGGAGCTCTCTGCCCAGTTGCCATGGCACGGGCGGTGAGATTTCATAACTCCCCTGCCTGCCATGTGCTCGTGCAACAATGTGAGTTTTATCAGCCGACAGTTGGTTGGGTTTTGTCCATGTGAGTGGAATAAAACTTTCTCACCAGCTAAACCCACAAAGTATCTAAAAGCCATAAATAATCGGTGGCTCTGCTAACTTGCAGCTGCCCACTTCATTTGATCAAGGCTGCCGGGCTCAGAGGACCCGCACAGTTCCCTAGTGCTGGCTGCTTCTTGTGGCCACTGGGACCCAAATGGATTGTCAGTGGAAGGCATCCATTTGGGGAAGAGAGGTATTATTTCTAAAGGGCAAAATTCTTCTCCAAGCATCATTTTAAATGGAAAAATTCTAACACATATTCCTTACTCGGGGCATGGAAAGAGACCTGAGAACACAGAAATGAGGGATAGTACATAGAAAGGGTATCTGAAAAGTAGGGATTATAGAAGTGAGTTTCACTTGCAGATCATTAGAAATGGAAGAAAGCACTGGAACTTCGCCCTTCCCTTCCGTGGGGAAGGATGCAAACTCATACTGCCAGCCGGGCGTGCTCAGGTGGCGCACCAGGACTGAGTTCCTCATACCTGAGACCGTATTGGGACTACTTGAAATTATCTGGGCCTTTTCAGAAAATAACCGGCCCTATTTAGAAATGCCATTACAGTGTTGTCAGGAGGAACTTTTTCTGAAAAATAGTAATCTGATATTTGCACATCTTAAATGTATGGTATTAGACTTAAATTTACCTGATGGGTATTTAGATGTGTATATTTTTATCTCTATATTCTGAAACAAGAGTATTAAATTTAAAACACATGAACTTTGTGGCCCAATGACCATGAGGTTCTTACTGTGTTTTTAGTGGATTAAAGAGCCTACACATGATAACAAATGTGGAAAACACTGCTTTGACACAGCCGTAGGAGATAAGTTATAATAAATGTATTTGCTGATCCATTTTTCAAGTTAACAAGTAAATTTCCCATTACATATGGCCAGGCGTCATTTCACATCTCGGTGAAAGAGCAGGAGGAAAGACAATTATTTAAGCTATTTCTCAGTTCCACTAAAATTAAAGAATCAGAAACAAGCAATGGGGTGCTTGTGAAATCTTTATTTAAGATGGTTTACTACTCATCTAAAAAGGGTCCTACTTTGGCAAAAGGAGGTAAATGGCAAAAGATGGACTCACAACTCCAACTATTTGAAGAAGTAAAAAAGCAGGAGACTGAGATGGAAGTTCATGCCACTGTAAGCTCGTCACTTTCGTCACAGTCACCCTGCCTCCATTGCACCAGGCCCCACCTGTCCCTTCTAACTTTCTAACTTTCCATGTTGTTGGTACCAGCTCGCCGTCAGAGACATGAATAAAAACTTCTGATTTGGGGTTGAGATTTTTCGCAGCTGGTATTTGTGCAGGGAAGGCAACCCCTCACCCAGCTGCACATCTCACCTTGAACTGGAGGAGTGTGGGGTGATGGAAATGCCGCCTGTCATCTGGTCAGATCTGGGCGAATGTTTTCCCAGATAAAACAGGGTACTGATAGTCTCCCCATAATGCTACCAGGATCCAATGGACCTGACCCACTAGTGAGAGCAAAGTAAAACCAGAGATTACTTCCTGAAAAGCCCCAGATCATCTCAAATAGTCCCAAGAAGCTCTCCAGGTGTGAGGGCACCCTTTCAAAAGACCACTGGAAAATGTTCCGTTACTTTGCATGAACAATGGTCTAAGAGAAAAAGAAATGAGACTAAACACTTACTATCAGACACATCGTAGGTGCTCATTGTTGGCCCTGCTTTCTGCATAGAGTCTAGTCATGGAGGAAAAGAAGTAAAAGTGCTGCACCTTTGCTGTACTGATGCACGGAAGTGTGACGGAGCTCAGGGCTGCCGTGCACGGGGTGGTAACATGTTTAACGTCCTTTCCATGGAAACGTACCAGCTTTCACCTGGGGGATTTTTGAGCAACCAGAATAAAAAGAAAACTGGTCCTTATCGTTTCACAATCACCATGGCCAAATTCTGCATTGGGCAGGAAGCAGGGGAGGGAAAAGAGACGGAAAGGGGAGCAGAACGTGGAGAGGACCTGCCACGAGCCAGGCCGCAGGTTCTTACTGAATATTCTTATCCATTTGAAGAAGTATTATTACTCCCATTTGCAAATGAGGGGCTGAGACTCCAACTGGCTAACAAGTGAAAATGGAAAGCAAATCTTCAATCAAAATGTTGGAACTCACCTCACTCTTAACTCTGGCTTGCTGCATCCCACACGGCAGTCCTACGCCTTTAGCTGTCCCTGGTCAGACCCCATCTGCTTTAGCAACTCTGTACAGCTAGGATGCTCCACGTACAACCCGAGTGTTCTGTGTACTTCCAGAGTGCTCCTCTCACCTCTGGGATTCTCCATGTACAATCAGGGTGCTCCATGAACAGCCAGATGCTCTGTATACAGCTGGAATGCTCTGTGTGCAACCAGGATGCTCCCATAAGCAGAGCCGTGCCAATCCCTGGATGTAAGCTGGCCTGGGGGCTTCTGCATAAACCTTCCTGATCTGGCACTTCTGACGCTGTATGTTCGTGTGTTAGTTTGCTAGGGCCACAGTCACAAACCACCACACACTGGGCAGCTTAAACAACTTAGATTTGTTCTCACGGTTCAGAGGCCAACATCCAAGACATTGGAGTCAAGAGGGTTTGTTTCCCGGGGGCTGAGTGAGAGACTCTGCCCCAGGCCCCTCCTCTCAGGGGTTTGCTGCAGTCCTTGGTGACCCTCGCCTGCCTGGCAGGTACCTCAGTCCCACCTGAGCCTGCACGGTACACGCGTTCTCCCTGTCTGCACGCCTGTCTCTGTGTCCACATTTCTCTTTCTTATAAGGTGAGTCTTACTGAACAAGGGACCAGTTTAATGACCTCATCTTAGCTTGATCAGCTGCAAACAACTTATTGCCAAATAAGGTAACATCCATAGATCCTAGGGGCCAGGACTTTCAACACACAACTTTTAGGGACTGAATTAACCCTAATTCAGTCAGAGACGCTTCAAGTAAGAGAAGAACAGAGACATGTTCCAGGGAATTCCACTCACAGACATGCAGAATGGGGTTTGAAGGGTCCCCCAGTCCCAGGGAGGGGGCTCTTCCTGCCACCACCAAGCCCGAGCCCTTGGGAGGCGACACTGGCACCGTGAGTTAGCTCACTACGCACCATGGCCTTTGTGGCTGTACCCCCCCACATACACACACACCCGACCCTGGCTAGGGCACGACACCCAGAGGAGTACAACAAACCCAAACCCTAGGATCAGACACTTTGAGCAGAGACAACGTGGGTCCCAGACTCCAAAAGTCACCATTCGCATTCTCGACACTGCCTTGCTATTTATCACATTCCAGTGGAGAAAGTGGAAAGAACCTGTGAAAAAGGAAAAAGAAGACCCTTTCTTGGATCTCTGTTCCTTTTTCACTATTTTTATCGCCTCCTCCCCTCTCTAGGTTTCACACCAGCCTGTTCATCCATCAGGAGGGGGTTGATGCAACTCGGGGACTTGCAGCCGTGACAGCAGCCGGCGGAGGGAGTCAGCTCAGAGGACCCAGAGCGCTGGTCAGCGGTCAGCGGTCAGCCCTAGCAGAGCCCAGCAAGGCCCAGGCAAGCTGCCCTCCAGCTACGGAGCAGGCACCTGCGACACCCCTGGCTCCTCCGAGGAACTCTGAACGGAAAGGGAACAGGAAACACTCTGCTGCGTGGGCTCCCTTTGAATGGGACCCTCACACACAGCCCCGGGGACATCAGCAGAGCGCTGGACAAAGAACCCCGGGTCCCTCAAAGGACCCACCGCTAAAACCCGAGCCCACATCTCGGCCCACTTCACGCGGCCAGCCAGGCCAGCCAGGGAGACTTCTCACCCACAGCCCACAGCCCACAGCCCACAGCCAGGAGACTATTCACTATCAGCAATTCACTGTCAACCGGGAAAGAGTTTGCCAAAGAATGGATGCTTTACATTTTATGCATAACTAGTTCTGAGACCAGGGCTATAAAAGTTTTCTATTAACATGTAAGCACTAAGACACATTTTTTTTTTTAACTTGATAAATATACATCACTCCTTCACAATGGAGCTCTTGTGTTGCTAATGGGGACCCTTAATGGAGAGTTATATTTCCAGGATTATATCTTTATTCAGTTGCAAATGATTTTTGGGGGGGAGTTTTAATACTCTGCTCCCGTCTATGAATAATAGTATCATTTGAATGCCGCGGACACCTGGCGCAGAGAGGACAGTGGGAGCTCTACAGTGACCCGGCAGCCTTGCCAACTTCGCATTTTCCCAGCCTTCCCTATCCGCTCCATTCAGCATCTAATTTCATTCTCCCTCAGCAGAATGCTAGACACTTGTAACTTTATTCTCCCTCTGCAAAAACTTGCTCTCTTGTAAGGAAAAAATCCTGGAAAAAAAAAATTCCTCTTATCAATCTCTTCTTATATGCAGTCTAGTAATTTGAAGGCTGGCTAAAGTTTCAGGAAAAACCTTCCAATTAAATACTGTAAAAAGATAAAATAACAGTGGCCTTGCTGCTGCCCAATGGCTTTATTGAAGCTCTTTTGTTGATTTATTGTACATTAGCCACTGAGCCGTGCAAAGAACATTACGTTTCAGAGGGAGCTATTCGTATGCGGCCTGCATCCACTCCAAAAACAATCAGGCCTGTATTGCGTTTTGCAAATTTATACCAGGATGTTGGTTTAGAGTGTTTCCCTGAAAAGTTTTTCAAGTAAGTGTCTGCTTTCATGGCGAGAGTGATTGAGGGACACAAACAAACCTTTGTTTCAAAACTCACAGATGTATGGCCGGGGCCGAGCTTTGTTTGCCCTTTAAGAAGTATTCTCAGATTTTTGTTTTGAGCACAACACAGGATTGTACAAAAAAAAAAAAAAAATCAGCTTGAGGATGAATGTCTCGTATAATCTTCGGCTTTTCCAGATTTTCCCAGGGTTAATTTTTCTACTCCCAACTTTTCCTGTGGGGTAGGGTTTGCGGTTTTTGTTTTTTGTTTGTTTGTTTGTACGTCTTGTTTTTCAAATTCTGGAACACAAGGAAAAGGAATTCTGGCTATTTTGTCTTTTGGCTTGCAAGGGTTTCAGGAAACTTCATTTCAAAGCTGTTTGGGGGTTTGCATGCTCAATAAATATACTTTTGTTTGCTCGCGGTCTGCCTCCTGCTGTCCTGAGTGCCTGCGTTGTTCCGGGACATCCGTGAGCGCCAGGCCAGGATGCCACCGTGCACAGGGGCAGCACCTGGGTCGGCTGGAAGGGAAGCCAGGGTGACAAAATATTTATCCTCCGAGCCAGGCGCCTTTGGGGGCACAAAAACAGTTCTCCCTCCCAAGTAGCAGATGGGACGTTTTTATGCTTCACATGGTCATTTGTTCAAATAAAAAGTACTAGAGCGTATGTGGAGGTCAGGAAGAAGCCGTTCAAGGAAGAACCAGGTGCAGAGAGAACCCCAAAACCACAGGCACACAGGCTGCTGTGTCCGAGGTCGCCCAAGACCCCGTGGCCTACGCCACCAAAGTCGCCTTCCTTTACCTGGGGGCAGATAGTCTGCGGGGCCTGAAGTCAGTGCGGACAATGGCCACGCCCAACTATAAGGCTCGCGTCCAGACCCGAGGGCACCCTTAGATCCTGCCTCTACCCAGGTCAGATCCTCCAGATGAAGCCTGATCCCTCTCACAGTGTCATCTCCCTCTTGAGAAAACAATGACATCACACAAAATCTGATTGCGAAGCAACGTGCCATCGCATGAAGTCAGTGCGGGCGTGGTGCCAGCGTGGGTGAGAACAGAGGGACAGGAGAGGGTGAGGAGGGCGAGCTCACCGAGTCATCATTAAGGTTGGTGATCATTCTCTTAGTTATAATTTATGGAGCACTTACCACGTCCTCTTCATATTATTGAATCATTTTTATTTCATTTAACGCCCCCAACAACCCTGCAGGGCTAAGATTATTCATTGCATTTCAGAGATGAGGAGACGGGGACCTGAGGGAACAAATCATTGGCCTGAGGTCACCCAGCTGAGACCTAGCAGGGTCGGGGGTCAAACTCAGGGTGTTCTACGTGCAAATCCAACTTCTGTGCAGGACCTGAGTCCACAGAGCTCCCGAGACCCGAGGCTGCCAGGGTGAATTGGGGTCCTCAGACTAAGGACCTAAGAGTGCTGGCTGTCACTTATTCAGTCTCTTCTTTTGCTCTTTTTCTCCCCTAGGAAATGATTTCCGGTTCTTCGCTCTCACAGGACTCGGTCGTCTGTGCCTCTGCTTCCGTCGTTTGAGGAGGATGACTGAGGCGGCTGAGTTTTTCCAAAACTCCTCTGCCATCAGCGAACTTGAACGTCCAGCTCACATGGATATGCAAAGGGGTTGTTAACCTTTCCTGACACGTGAACCCGGACATAACTTTAAGTCTAGAAAAGGGGGCACTGGGTGAGTTTCTCAGGAGAAGAGACAAAAGCAGACAGGACGGCGAGACAATGGTGTAGCAGGTGTAAGGCATCCACCAGGTAAAGGCAGGTGGTCAGAGAATGCCGGGGCCTCCTGGTCCACATCAGCGAAAGGGTCTGTAGTTCAGAGCCAACCTGTGTGGCGCTGTCCACGTGTTTCAGATGTGGTACTGCTCACCCCTCGGGCTTCACTAAACTACAGGATGGCATCCACTACAAATTCACCCACGGCATCCGACAAAGTCCATGGGTCTGGAAAAACATCTGAAATTAGGAATAAAATTTCAGAAGAGTCAGGGCCCCTGGGAAGCATTTGCAAGATTCAAGGAAGTCGCCCCGCCCCCCAAATACAGTGCTTGTTCAGAATCCTCTCTCAGAAATCACGAGTGGGGTTCCATTCTCTATATCACTGTGAACGTGAGGAGCTGCTCCGTCCGGAGGAGACCAGCCTGCATCGCAGTCCCTGTGCACTGAGGTCACCTACCCTCAATCCTGGTGCAGGTGCTGAAACACTTGCCCTGTTCATCGCTACTTTGTGACAGTTTAGGGCAGTGATGGCGAACCTATGACACGCGTGTCAGCACTGACACGCGTAGCCATTTCTGATGACACGCGGCCGCTGAGGCGGCCGCATGCCGAGGATGAAACATTTGCTGCTCCTGAGGATGAAACATTTGCGAAATAATGTTTTTTCCTCAAAGTGACACACTACACGAGTTATGCCCAGTTTTTTGGCGAAGTTTGACACACCAAGCTCAAAAGGTTGCCCATCACTGGTTTAGGACCTGACACAAAGTATCCTTTGTCATCTAAAGGTGTATTGTCTCAAATCTGAGACTCGAGGCTTACTATTTTTCTCTTCAAGAAACTGAAACTCTGTGTGGGGGACATTTTTTAAAAATGTTTTTTCTCTTTTCCACTTTTTATGATACATGGTTGTCAAAATCCCCAAATCTCACTACCCGAGGCCAGAGTCCCAAGAGACTCCTACAGCTTCCAAGGCTCAAAAAGACTAAGGCAACCAAAGGGAATGGAGATTTTACAGGATGCAAATCTGACCCCTCTTTCACGGTCATACTCAGAATTTCAGGGTTGTATGTGGGAAACATCACACCAGGCATAGTTTCTAAGTTTTTATACGATTTTCAACAAGAAGGTGAGGCGTTCCTTCTCAGCTGAGAGGCCGTTTTCTAAACACAGGCCGTGCAATGAGCAACTCTTCTGAGAGCCGGGCGGAAAGACCATGTCTGAAAGTTCAGAGCTCCATAATTAGATTTTCCTTTGTCCTTCTCAAGGAAGAAGCCAGAGTCTGCACTCAGAATCCTCCCCCACCGTTGTTAAGCACAAGCTCCCTCTAAGCCTGGCGGTCACCCAGTCCCAGGTGACAAGGCCTGGGTGCCTGGGTAGGCTGTGGGACAGTCACATGCTCCCCATCCCCCACCCACCCTCTGGAACCAGACCCCCATCCACAACTGTCCCTCGAGAGCTCGCAGCCACCCCGGGCGGCTTTCCCTCAGGACCGGCTCCCAGCCCTGGACCCGTCCTGGCCGTGTCGCATCCCCTCTGAGCTTGTCCCGGGTAACCGCGAACTGATCTAGCCAACTAATCTGTGAGAATGGAGACAGGCTAGAGGAAAGCCACCCAACCCCGGGTGACAGATGGGCGTTGGACATGATTCCCTTCGACTTGGGTTTCACTCAGCGGGACTCTAGCTTCACCCAGCAGTACCTTCCTGGCCGTCATTGTCACTCATGCCCCTCCCGTCATCACCATAGGATCAAGCAGTGAGTTTGTCCAGTGGGTCCTGAGCACAGCATCTGGTCCTGAGAACACGCACATGCACACACACACACACACACACATATGCACATGCACATGTGCACACATGTACACTTTACCTAAGGAAACATTGCGGCCCAGGGCCCCATCCATGTGTGTTAGCATCCTGTGTGTGGTGCTGACGTGGCCACGAGGCTCCGACTCCCAGCCGCTCAGCGGTGGTCCCCACACAGCTAGCGCAGCCTCTCTGTGGCAGCTGCCCTGGATGCGGTCCTTTGCCGTGAGGCAGGGGTGGCAAGAGGCCGTGGCTGAGACTCTGTGACATCGTCCTCTAATGTGCTGAGTGATGGATGGCCACCAGGCGCCTCGCAGAGCGATGCTGCTTCTCCAAACAGACGCACCATGTACGTGGCCATCAGCATCTTACGTTGAATTATTGGCCTCTGTCCCGATGCCTGTATTTTAGCCAACTGCAGTCCTGGAAAATTATTTCCACTCAGGTGGCATCGGTGATAAAGAGCCCATCAATACTTTCCGCCTGAGAGATGGGCTGAACCCGCCCCCGGAACAGAAACCACGCTCTGTGCGGCCGGCCTGGAGCCTCGCAGCTCAGTCCGTGCCCGGGCGCTGGCTGGGTCAGATGGTGGTGCCTGTTGTCCACTGAGGACAGGCCAGAAGGCATGGTCTTTGGCAATGGCGCTGGACAGCATCTGGCCTTCACCTGTCCTGTGAGTCGCCGCCATAGGGGGCCAGAGGGTTCCTTAGTCAGAGTGACCACACCTCTTTGGCCACCTGTTGTCATTGTCACTGTGGTTATCACGTGGCAACGTGATCAGTCAGCACTGGCAACGCACCTGTTTCTTCACAGGAAGATGGCTAGAATAGGACATGCAATCATAGTTTCCCTCAGAATCACTAGAAGAATGAGCTTTTTTTTTTTTTTACTTAAAATCCCTAAGTCTTCCCTCTGTGAAGATCAGCCCGCCTGTCCTTACTGGCAGCTGTCTTCACCTGCAGCCCGCTGGCTCATTTGGTGGCATCTGGTTACAAGAGGGACTTCACAGACTGCACCTGCAACTCAGGTGAAGGGCCCCGACTCCGTGTGTCCCACAGGCCCAGGCGGGCACGGTGACCTCTCCACGCATTGTTGTCCTGCTTCCTGGCACTGCTTTCTGCCAAAAAGTCTGTGAGGCCTTTCAGAGCCCGGCCGGTGCACCCTGGTCCCGTCAACAGCCCAGATGACAGAGTGTGAGCACAGGTGGAGTCAAATATACCCCATGCCGCCTGAGGCCCAGGAGCAGACACCAGACAGCTAAAGGGCCTCCCTGTGTGCAACCTGCCCCTCTCCCCTGGGACTTTTGTGAGTGCCAAATGAAATGATGGCATGCAGCAGGGCTCAGAAAATTAGCATGTCCTTCTTGCACAGCCCCTCGTCAAGGAGCCTGAAGAAAAATCAGCATTGCAGTCTCACTTCTACTGAGAGGTTTCATCCAGGGAAGCGTCTTCGCAGTGATGTTTAGTGAGCACCTGCACTGTGAGTTCAGGCTCCGGCTGCAGCCTTTGCTCACTGATGTCTCCAATAGCAGAGTGAGGTCCCAGGTAAGGAAACCCCCGCCCCTCGAGGTCCAGCCCCCTCCCCAAGGTCAGGTCAGCGTGGGCCCCGGCAGGGTTCATTGTTGGCAGGCTGTGGTCCTCCTGGAGCACCTGCGTGTCACCTGTGACCTGCTCATGTAGAGATACACCCACCAAACACGTCTGTTTCATTGAAGATACTCCAACTCCGGTTTTTCTTTTCCCAGTCTGACCTCAGCTCATAACTGTGAAGCCAGGATCTCCTCCCCACCTCCTGTCCACGCACATATGCCCTTAATAAAAGTCATCCTGTGTGCCTGGCCAATGTGGTTCAGTGATTGAGCATTGACCTATGAACTTGGAAGTCAAGGTTCGATGCCCAGTCAGGGCACATGCCCGGATTGTGGGTTCGATCCCCAGTATGGGGCATGCAGGAGGTAGCCAATCAATGATTCTCTCTCATCATTGATGTTTCTAGCTCTGTCCCTCTCCCTTCCTCTCTGAAACATGTATCCTATATAATAAAAGCCCAGCGACCGTAATGGCGTAACGACCAGAATGATCACTCGACTAGTCACTATGAGGTGCATTGACCACCTCTCGGTCCCTCCCCCCCACCCCAGCCCGCAGGCTCTGATCACAGGATGGTGAACGGGGAACCACGGGGAACTGGGGTGGGTGGCAGCAGGGCGGGACTGAGGACTGGTGAATGGGTGGAACAGCCGACCTCTTGGTCCCTCCCCCTGGCCCACTGGCTTTGATCGCTGGATGGCAAACGGGGAACCACGGGGAACCGGGCAACCATGGGGAAGTGGGGTGGGTGGCGGCAGGGCAGGACTGGGACTGGCGAACAGGCAGAAGATGGCCCTGATTGCAGGCTAGGTCTAGGGACCCTACCTGTACATGATTTCATGCACTGGGCCTCTAGTATATATATAAAAGGCTAACATGCAAAATGTCCCCTCAGGAGTTCTACTGGGAGACCGGGAGTTCGATTGCTCGCTATGGTATGTGCTGACCACCACGGGCAGCGCGGAATGAAGGAAGGCCCTGGCCAGCAGCCGGAAGGTCCCAATAGGCTTTGATTGCCAGCCAGGCCTAAGGACCCTACCTGTGCACAAATATCATGCACCAGGCCTCTAGTATATTCTATATAATAAAAGGGTAATATGCAAATTGTCCGTTCGATTGGGATTCGATCGGGGGCGGGGCCGGCCAGCCAACCTCCCATGTCCCCTCCCCCCAGCCAGCCCATGCATGTATGCATGTATACATACTAGAGGCCCGGTGCATAAAATTCATGTAAGAATAGGCCTTCCTTCCCCTGGTTGCTGGCACCAGCTTCCCTCTGGCACCCGGGACCCAAGCTTCCCTTCAGCCGCCAGCAGGCACCCGGGACCCAGGCTTCCCTCGAAGCCCCGGCTTCTGGTCTAATTAGTATATCACACTTTATATATATATGTGTGTGTGTGTGTGTGTGTGTGTGTGTGTGTGTGTGTGTGCGTGCGCGCGCACGCACACTTTCCTGTAGAAAAGCCATTAGAGGTGACAGGCCTTCCACGTCCAGAAACAGAGAGCAGATGGTCACTTGAGTCTCCAGGGCGTTTCCTTACAACTTCAGGATGTTTTCATCAGCCAAAGTGATAGGGATGATCACTCGGCTCTTTTACTGGCGGTAACACAAGCTGGGCAAGAGAGGGCAGGACCACGCCGCCCACAGTTCCCATCGCCCCAAACATATTATGTTTAGGTATCACCTGAGGATAGGAGGCTGGAGGAGCTTGAATCAAAGAACGATAGAACTTCAGAGCCAGGTGGAAAGGATCTCAGAGGGCAGCAGCCAAGGCCTGTCTCCTGGATGAGTAAGCCGAGATGCTGCCTCTGGCCCAGCGCACAGGCTGGTGGGAAGGGCTGCCGAGGCCCAGCCCCCGGCAGAGCTGTCTGCCTCGCACCGGGGAAGGTTCTTGTGGGGGGTAAACGTGTATGTGTATAATTATACATACAGTTACACACCAGTGTAAGATTGCATTGTGCTGTCAATTAACACACTCTCTCTTACATACAACTGAATGTCTATCTGTCAGGCCCCACTGTCCCTTCACTCACACCCCCACAGCAGGCAGGACGGCTGGGAAGCACCCCACCCATAGGGGAGCACCCACTGTCACAGGGCTCCACACTCTTCCGTGAATCACCCGGAGGAATCTTCTTCCTCCAGCCTCTAGCCCCACACCCTTGGGGCCTTCACCCACTCCTGGCCATCCCCGCCCAGCTGTTGGGAATGATCGGTGGGCAGCCGTTTTCAAGGCCTCTCCAGTGAACCCCGGGAGCGGCAGGGTGACGAGCTCCACTCGACGCTGTGTGTGTGCAGTTTAGGTGTCACAGGGAGGAGGTGGATACAAAGGTGTGTGGCCTGAGACAAGCACCCCAGCAGGTTCCTGTCTGTGCCACACCTGGGAGTGTGTCCCAGGTGATGTGGGTGCAGCTGGGACTTTATAACATGCAGATTCCTGGTCGCACTCTGAGCCTCTCCTCTCCTCCTGCGAGCCCAGCAAGGGTGGTGCCCACGGGTCCCCGCGATGCCCACACTGCCTCTGAGAGGTTTTGCCCTGATTTTAGACAGAGAGCTGGGCCTTTCGGACAGGGGTGTGCTGGGAAATGCGGGACAACAGTCTGACCCCTTACTTGTAGTGTTTGCCCATTTCCACGGGGCTAAAGTGCCAACCAGGGCCGGTTGACTGAGGCGCCATCACTGACTGCGTGTCCTCCATGCAGACACACACGTTGAGGGCACAGACCACATGCAAAGCAATAAGGCAATCAGGAGGTAAGGAGTTTGATTACTTACTCTCTGTTTTTAATATAACTTTGTTGCTAATTATATGTTTACATAATTTGTTACATGTATAACAAATACATATACTTGTAAGTCTATATACACTGAGTGGCCAGATTATTATGATCTCTGAATGCATAATAATCTGGCCACTCAGTGTGTGTGTGTGTGTGTGTGTGTGTGTGTGTGTGTGTGTGTGTATGCATATATATATATATACACTGTATATTAGAGGCCTGGTGCATGAATTCTTGCATGGGTGGGGTCCAGCCTGGCCAGGGGGAGGGGACATGGGCGGTTGGCCAGCCTGCCTGCTGGTTGAACTCCTGGCCGAGGGGACAATTTGCATATTAGTCTTTTATTATATAGGATATACACTGAGTGGCCAGATTGTTATGTGTTCAGAGATCATAACAATCTGGCCACTCAGTGTAATTTGAATCTCAATAATGACCCTGTTTAACAACAAAATTTTAACAGAATTCCTGAAAATTTAACAGTGGGCTCTTGGGAGCCGGTGGGAATATATGGCCCCAACACTCCTTGCAACAGGGTGGCCTAGATTGTCTGGGTTTCCTAGGTAGTAAACTGTGGATCAGGGCTGTGGATCTGGTCAGTGTGACCCCATGTGTCCCTGACCCTCACGACCTACCCAGTAGCTGAAAACTGATAGAATGTCAGATCTGCGGAGAACACTGAAGACCACCCAGTCTAAGCTCATGGGCTAAGTGAGAAAACAGAGGCTCCTAGAAATAAAGGGACTTGCCTACAGTCAGATATCACTTTTGCAATTACTCTGTTCTTAGGAGAGAAATATTTAAAGATAAACTGCTTGGCAGCAGAAACCAATGGGCCAGTGGAGGTATAGTCCACAACAGCCATCTTTGTCCAACTAGAGCCATCTATATATATGTAACCTTAATATGCAAATAGATTGAATGGCAGAACAAATGAACAACTGAACAACCGAACAACCAGTCGCTATGACATGCGCTGACCACCAGAGGGCACGCATGCAACATGGTGGGCGTCGGCAGCAGGCGGCAGAGCATGGAACATGGCAGGCGTTGGCTGTGGTGGGATGGTGGAGCAGGTGAGCGGGGGTGCCAGACCACGGCAGGGCACTGGTCACTGTCATCAGGACAAGCCTCTGGTGGCTACTGAAAATTCTTTGCTCCCATGTGCTGCAGTCCCACCTGGCGCTCACACCTGCTGCTGGCGCCAGCCCTGATAGCACCTGCGGCTGGCACCAGAGCCGCCGCTCGCACCTGCTACCAGAGCCTGGCACCAGCCCCGATCACTAAGCACCATCAGCGGGTGCGAGTGGCGGCTGCCGGCCCCGATCACCCCTAAGGGCTTCTCCACCTCCCTGGCTCCTGAGGGGCTATCGAGGCAGCAGCCACCACTTGCACCTGCTGCTGGCGCCAGCCCCAATCGCTCCGCACCATCAGCAGGTGCGAGTGGGGCCGGCACTGTCAGCACATGGGAGCTACGGCAGCAGGAGAGGGGCTGCTGGCAGACAGAGGACTGGGGGCCGCAGCAGGAGGGGCCAGGCGGGGGCGCAGAGGATGGGCCGAGACCCACCCCTGTGCCCACCGCAGCCTCATGGCCACAGTTCCTTTCAAGGTGCACAAATTCGTGCACTGGGTCCCTAGTCATTCTAGAACATCCAGTTTAAGAATATTATTACTTTTGCTTTGTCATCCAGTGTAATATAAATGGAAAACCCTTTAAAATACTAGCCATACTGGTAAAATTCAGCTCAGTAAAGCCATGTTCACTAGGATTTATAATCTGTGTAGTAAAATGTAAAATACAGTATTTTGCTGTTCAATAATTAATACATGAACAGTTATTCTCTTGTTCCTCCCAATGGATTTATAGTATGATCAATTTCTGGTAATATTTATTAGGCTCGCATCCTATACTAGTATATCAGTGACTCAACTAGGTTTTGCAAATTTCTTGCAGAGGAGAAAAATATCATATTCTATTCGACAAGTATTCAAAATTGTGAAATCCTGTTTAACTGAGTTTCAAAGGCAGTGGGGATATTGGGGATAAGAAATACACTCTGTGTTCTTACCTTAGGGCACTGGGTTCCTGCATCACTGGGACCCAGATCTTCTAGTTAAACACAGTATCGAGTGAGGCGGTGGCTGAGCCTAGCAGACAAACAGCCAAGGTCAGAGTTATTAACGTGGTCACTCGGAAGCTAATTGTACCCACAGTTAGGGTGTCAGTTATGTTGTTCACCAATGCCACTCAATGAAAGATTAATAATAGCAAAAAAGGGCAGGTTTTGCCCTGATTTTAGGCAGGAAGCTGAGCCTTTCAGACAGGGGTGCACTGGGAAATGTGGAACAGCAGCCCAACCCCTGACTTGTAGTGATTGCCCATTTCCATGGGGCTAAAGCTCCAACAGGGGCCGGTTGACCGAGGTGCCCTCACTGACTGCCCACTGTCACCGCCACCTTGCCCAGGTGGTCAGGGGGCGAGGCATGCGGGAAGAAGGCGTTTGCCAGTGGGAGAGGCTCACAAAGAGAAATGGTAATTTGTTTCCCTGTTTTTCAAGCATTATGGACATGCTTTCCCATTCAGTTTAAATTGATTTTTCAATTTGATCGTGGGCCAGATTATTCGTGACCTGATGGTGTCCAACCCTCCTGGGCCCGGACCTTAATCTCTTGTCTGAAATAGTTAGCACAGTCTGCGTCCTGCGCATGGACGCCCGGGGCCCGGTAGGGTCTTCTGACCACACCTCTGAACAAACCAATCAGGTCTCACCTGCTCGTGAACTATGGTGTCAGGGAGCAGGAAAAGCAGCAGCCATGTCCCCAAAGCTCCTGGAGCAAGCAGGATCCAGCTAGCAAGCGGCCCCACCTAACGAGAGATTGAGCTGCCCCGCCGCCCCTGTGCTGGGCCTGCCCAGGACCACAGCGGGGTGGAGCGGAGCCAGTGGTAGAGGCTCGGGTGAGCCTGACACCAAAGCCCAGCCAGAACCATAGGCAAGAGTCATTGCAGCTGCTGTGGCCCATTCTTCAGGGCCAGCCCCCCCTGGTACCAGCCAGGTCATCACCCAGTACCCACTCATCACCTGGTGTCCAGTGGTCCTCAGCTGGTACCCACAGGCATCACCTGGCACCCACAGGCATCACCTGGTGCCCGGCGGTCATCAATGCCCCAGAACCAAAGGCTCCACCGCCTTAGAAGCTTCTCCCAGGATTATTCTTCGGGACGGAGCTCTGTCAGCACAAACTGAAAACGTTTAAAACAAAAAGCCCAGCTTGCTGTGAGCACTTTTGTGAATGTTCTGTTGGAGCAGAGGCCAAATATATTGTAAACCCCACATTCCACGCATTTTACAAATTACTTTTTGTTGTTGTTGATGTGTGTGCCTTTTTATTTTTTGGTAATTCTTAAGCATGTGGTTCCCTCTATAGGGTTTTTCTAAATCTTGGTCCCTATAGCTGCCAGAAATTAAAACAAAAAGACTGTGTGACTCTCTTGTTCTTACTCCTGAGGTTTCAGAAAGGAAACTATTGTTAACTGCAAATTACACTGAATAACTCACTCTGTGTGGGTTTTTCACTCAATTCTAATTATTAATAATTACCCTAAAGTTTTGGAGCTGGGTGTAAAAAAGAAATATTCTTGCTCCTATGCACCAAAGAGCCCCCCTGCCTTCTCACCCCCAGGGAACCTCGCTGAGAAAGAGGAAGGGGAAGGAACAGCTTGGTACCTCATTTTATGAAATAAATATGTTCGTGGCTATTGCACCAACTGTATCTTATCTTTAATGAACCAGAAGAATTAGCAGGACCCCAGCAGTGAATCCTTTGATATGGCAAATACTCTCTGTAAATAACCATCCTTTAATTTATCTGGAACCTTTTAAACATATTTTTTGTATTGGGTTTTAATAAGTGGAACAACTCAATAATTAAGCAAGAATATAATTCCATCCACCGTACAGTTTTGCTTTGGAAATGGAGGCTTCATACAGAGATTTGAAATAAAGACCGAGGCTTTCTCAAACTTCCTATGGGAAGGGCCCTGGAAATTGTTACCAGGTCCATTTGGGCAGGAAGGCCCATGGAGGCCACCCTCCCGGGCGGGGGCAGAATCTCCCACAGAATGTACTGTCAGGGGGGGGCCTGACACACAGGCCACATCCCCCAAAGCATCACGTGAGTCTGGGAGGCCGGCGCGGGCCAGCATCTCCCCGTTGCTAAACTGAGGTCCACATTGTCCCAACACCATGACTTTCCCACTTCCAGCAGCCACACCCTTTATATCTTGTTTCAGATCTGGATTCTATAAAAATGTAAAGCAATGCATATGAGCCTAACCAGTGATCAAGGACAACAGGGGGGTTGGGCATGCGTGTGGAGGGGTTTGGGATGGGAATGGGAGGGGGGGTTTTGAGGACAAATATGTGATACCTTAATCAATAAAGTAATTTTTAAAAATGTAAAGGAAGGTAGAAAGTATAATGGATGCAAAATATTCAAAGTTTTCAAAATTGCTTTTCCAAAAGAGAAAACAGATAGGTTTGCGTAGATGGAGTATTACAGACTGGTTTTTTACTTCAATATGTTTTTCTTCCCCTCCTCCTCCTCCTCCTCCTCCTCCTCCTCCTCCTCCTCCTCCTCCTCCTCCTCTTCCTGCTCCTCCTGCTACTGCTCATCCTCCTCCTCTCAAGGGGGGTGATTTAAAACAGATAGTAGAGATATAAAGCCAAGTTGTCGCCTCACAGCTCAGTTAGTTGTGGCTCCAAGAAGAAATGGTCAAGAGTGGTGACCTTATTGTGGGGACAGTGACCGTCGTGCTGAAGCGCCCTGTGCTGAGATCCTAGCAGGGAACCTGTAAAGGCCCAACCAGGAGGGAACCATCAGCCGAGTGCCGCTGCCTCCTGGAAGCTGGTTCCAGGATTCACAATGAGAATCACTAGCTCCTCCAACGGGCAGAATCAGAATTTATGAAGTTAGAGGTGGAGAAAGCTGGTGGACTTATTCCACTCCCAACCCCGTGGAAAGGAGCATGGCCAAGACTCCCCGCCCCCGCCCTCCCAGCGTGGCCGCACTGTAGTAATTGACTTACAATTTTTCCTAATATCTCTCTTTATGAAACCTGCCTTGAGGGATACATCCAGGCCTGCACACCGAGGGCTGTGCCTCATTTGTTCCTGTAGATTGTGCCTAATTAACGCTAACTTGTCTGTACATAAAAAGTACAATGGGCTGTCCTTTCCAATTTAATTCCGACAGTTTAATCGAATCTGTATTCTTTCAAAAATAATTAGATCATTTACACTTCATTAACATGTAATGCAATGTTGAGACATTCATCATAATGATTTCTTATTTTTCTTGAGCAATATTATCTCCTCTAATGAAACTGCTAGCACCATGCATGCCTTAATTAGCTGGATCATATCACTGACAATTTCTGCATAAAGCCACATTTCTACAGATGAAATTGAATTATCTCGGTAGGTATATTTTCAGCAGAATCTGCTCTTTTCTTGTTGAAAATCACCTTCCGGCTGCCCAGCCCTGGTGCCAAGGGCACCATCACAGTCGCCTTGGGTGGCCATGTTAGAGGGGAAGGTTCTATCCCACGCCGGGCCATGGGGAGCAGAGCCTGGCAGGCCGCACGCGCACTGTGGCCAGGAGGACACGGCTGCCAGGCAGCAGGCCTCATCGCTGTAGCTTACAGAGTGCAGAAGTAAAACCACTGAGGACAGACATGGGACACCCTTGAACCAAAAGGTGAAACTGCAGCCCCACCTTGATCACATAGACAGATGGAAGCTGCATGGTCACCTGGGTCAGGCAGGCAGGAGATGGAAGCTGCATGGTCACCTGGGTCAGACTGGCAGGAGTAAGACCACCAATCAGGGCGTGGCCTCCTTCAGCACCTGCTGTTATTAGGCCGTGTTCAACAGAACCTTCAGGCACAGGGAAGGGTCCCACCTGATGCGAGCTGGGCTCTTACCTGGGAGTCATCCAGCGGAACAGGTGAGAGGGTGTGAGGGGGATGAGAAAGGGCCCACAGGCATTTGGAGCATAAATCCATTTGCTTGGGAGGAAGCAGCCAGCTCAGAAATGAAGGGAAGGGAGGAAGGGTGAGGAGGCCGTCCCTACAAGGAAGGAGCAGCTACTGGTGACGTGGGGGCATCTGTGCTATGCCCCAACTTGGATGCTTTCCCACAAGGCCTTGTCCAAACCCAGAGCTCTAACTACTCTGCACTAACAACCCCGAACACACTTCCCGCGCCCCCTGCACAGCCTGTGAGCATGTCCCTGTGTACACTGACCAGGGTGGGGACATGCTGTTCCTCTGGGTGTGGCGGCCCAGCGGGGCCCTGAGACCTGAGTGTTCCTGTCACAGAGCAGGAAACCTGCGGGCAAGAGCTGCCCCTTTCTCATGCCAAGGGGAACCAGCCACAACAACACCTGGAAAAACCCAATCTTCAACCTGAGATCATCTCCGTCTACGCCATTTGCATTGCTCGGAAATGCTGAGAAGGAGGAAATGAGGACCTGGTGTTCATGCAGACCTGGTGTGCAGACCTGCGGCGTCCGCGGGAGACCTGGCTCTTGTCCTAAGACAGGACTCTCTGCTTCCCGCTTTTTACCTGCAGAAGGTTTAAAAGCACCCAGCTAGGAAACCAACTTGAACTGGAATAAAACAAAACCCCCCTGAGCACATGATAACACAAAATACGTCTCTGTGTCCTAGAAACGCATCGTCCCTGCAGACAGGGAGCAGGGTACGCCCACACCGTGGGGTCCTGTAACTCACTCTGGAGCTCCCAGCCGGGATGGTAGGACAGTTGGACACATGCCTGGATGTAACATTGATGTCATTTGTCAATATCCAAGCGTTTCTTAAGCACATGCGGCTCACTCTATCTTTTGCCCACCATGACATAAACAAAAACCTTAAATAGATTTCAACTTGGGCAAAGGAGACAAAGGACGCTGTGGAGTGTGATGACTTCAGTGTTATTTAGGCGCCTTCTGTTTACCTTCCCCGCCTTAGAAACGTGTGAGGAGCCAGCTGGGTGGCTGCCGGACAGTGAGCAGAGGTGGACGAATATCACCCTGAGATCCTGAGCTTTTCAGAGCAGCACAACATAATTGTCCTGCAAAACATTTGGAGAATCCAGGCTACTAATTAACCGCCAGTGCATCAATTAGCTGTAATAGCGGCAATAATGCACAGACAATGGACGGAGTTATGTGCCGCTGGGCCTCCCTCTCCGTTTGGTGAGGTTTCCTTTCTTTAAACCTTGCTTTGAAGATTTAAGTTAATAATTTATCCCTAATGAATTTGGTCTTTTTGTTTCTGCAATATGCAGGGCATTGAAATGACTGAAAGAAATGATGTTATTAACACAATTTTGCTTTAAAGAAAACTTTCACCAGTAAGAACAATCCTTTCAGAGGAATGTTTCTATGGTCAGGTCCCAGGGGTGAGTTTAGATAGTTTGGCAACGACCTGGGGAAGAGTGAGTTGAAATTATACCAAGTTTATTTTTCTTTGGTTAGTGATTTGACAACATTTCATGAAAATTTAGTTCATCTTCTATAAGATACACACGCATAGGCAACACACACATTATCTATGAATTAAAAGTAATTCACAAGAAAGCAAAATTGTTTATACACCTAACTTCTCTTTTTTGATAGCAGAAACTAATACATAGAAGTAAATCTATTTGCTAAAACAAATTCCAACTAGTAAAAACCTTCCAAGAGGCATCCCCAGCTGTCCACGCCCCAGACAGATGTTCCCATAAAGCCCGCACTCTGAGCCACCCTCCCCCGTCGCCGACTTCTCTTCCTTGGAACTAAGCACTGCTTTCCTCTGGCCCCTTCGTGTCCCCCTGGGTCTGCAAACCGAGTCTGACGTGCACCCTCGGTTCTCCCTTTGATGGGTCCCAAGTTAAGGCAACACCTTCTGGCGTCAAATGCAGCCCACAAGCTCGAACCCTCAACACACACAGAAGCTGGCTGGTGCACCCGAGCTCTGGGCAAGAGCTCAGAGCCGTGGTCGGCAAACTGCAGCTCGTGAGCCACATTCGGCTCTTTGGCCCCTTGAATGTGGCTCTTGCACAAAATACCACGGCCTGGGCGAGTCTATTTTGAAGAAGTGGCATTAGAAGAAGTTTAAGTTTAAAAAATTTGGCTCTCAAAAGAAATTTCAATCGTTGTACTGTTGATATTTGGCTCTGTTGACTAATAAGTTTGCTGACCACTGGCTCAGAACATTGACCTGGTGGCCTTAAGGTTCTTCTATTACCAAATTATGTCATTGATTAAAACAGGTAAAACAGTGAGGTGTTAACAGTGTTCAATATTTTCGAAGCTTCGTGAAAAGAAAACCAGCATGGCCCGTCGGCACCAGGCTCCCCCAAACTGTGGGCCTCACCAAACCACTCCAGCTCCAAGTTCTGGTTTGATAAGTAGTCCTACATAAACAAAATAAACACGCCCCAGGTGGGGAAATTCTTTTGTTCGTTTATTATTTCTTAACATCTTATTTGGAAATAATCATAGATTCTCGGAAAAAGGACAAAAACTGCACAGAAAGTTCCCCCTTACTGACCACCCAACTTTCCCCAATGCCATGTCATTTTTTCCCAGCTTTATAGAGATAATAATTGACATCAAATGAAAAGTGTTGCTAATGTAAAGATTCTTCATATCTTCTGGTTTCTTATTTTGCTTGTTCCTTTCATTAGTGATTCAGTAGACAGTTTTTTAAGCACCTTCCTTGACCAATTCTCAATTCTAACTCTGAGGTCGCAGAGAAGGAAATACAGCAAAATGAGGCCCGAGCCCGCCATGGAGTAGCTTGGAGTCCAGGTGAGGTGGCAGCACAGGGGTCATCCCTGGAAGCGGGGAGTCCTGAGCACCACACAGCGGGTGGTGCCGGCCGTGGAGAGAAGGTGCTCCTGACACGAGACAGCGAGGCCCACGCTGCATCCCAGGGCAGCGGGACCGGTGAACATGGATGATGGACTCTGTGATTACAGGAAGGACATCTCGGGAGGTAATAGGGTAACGAGGAGCGTGGGGCCTGGTCAGGTGACCTCATGGAGCACAGAGCTCACGTCCTGGGACAGAAGGAGAACACAAGCCAACCTCTAGGTCGCGCTCTCACTTCAGGGTCCAGAGAATGAATGTTCTTCCCAGTCAGACAAGACGGAACCTCGGAAGTTTCTGATCAGGAGTAATGAGAACAGAGCAAGATAGACAACAAGGATGGTTTAGGACAGTGGTCAGCAAACTCATTAGGCAACAGAGCCAAATATCAACAGTACAACGATTGAAATTTCTTTTGAGAGCCGAATTTTTTAAACTTAAACTTCTTCTAATGCCACTTCTTCAAAATAGACTCGCCCAGGCCGTGGTATTTTGTGGAAGAGCCACACTCAAGGGGCCAAAGAGCCGCATGTGGCTCGCGAGACGCAGTTTGCCGACCACGGGTTTAGGACTCTTGTGCCAGACTCGATCTGCAGGGTCAGCACCAACGCTGGGGAAGCTGTGGGGTCAGGGAGACGTCCCAGCAGTGAGGACTGAGGGTGGAGGGCTGGGGAGTCCACCGGAGGTCAGCCTCAGGCGGAAGTGATCTTATGGGCCATCACTGATGGGCCTCCCCAGTCCTGGCTAAACATTCCTAAAGAGTCCTAAACATTTGGTGGATCCGGCCATTCAACAGATAGGCACTTGTCTGCCTCTTTCAGGAACGTGCTCCACAAACACTGGTTTCTTTCTACATGAAAGCTCGGCTCCCCATGCCGTGACCAAGGCGCTGGTGTCCCTGGGAAACATGAGTGCCCACGCTCCATCATGAGGAGGTAGCATGACCTCAGTGGGAGAACAAAGCATCTGGCTGAAATCACAATGCAAGGAAAATAACAGTAGTTTATGGGGTCTTGCAGGTTGCAAAATTTATTGTATTTGCCTTTGTGGTTTTATGTATTTTTCCCCCAACTTTCAAAATACTGTAGATTGCATGTGTTTCAGCAACTGAAACAGAACGGGCATGGGCCTTGGAGGAGAAAGACTATCTCCCAGGCATGATGTGCAGGGACGCAGTCAGATCAGCCCTGCATACATGTGGCCGTGTGCCTGGGGCCTCACTGTTTCTTAAGGATGGAGGAAATTGGCCTCATCCAGAGGGCTTTCTGGCCGTGGACAGAGAAAGTGGCGAGAGAGAATACACGCAGCCTGGAAATCAGGAGGCCCGGGGCCTGTGGGCATGGCCCAAGCTGTCCTCAAACAGCCAGCCACAGCATCTCCCCAGGAACGGGGAGGCCTGGGCCCACAGGACATCCACCATCCACCTTTGTTCAAACTGAGGCCCCAAGCCATGGAGGACCTGGTTTTCCCTTGGTTTACTCACCCTCGTGGTCAATACTCGGTGCACGCAGCTCGGGGCGTGTCCTCAGCCCAGAGCTCTGGGTGGGCAGGTGGCCCTCAGAATGGCTGGAGGGGACAGATGGGGCTGGGACCGGGAGGCAGCCCCTGTCGCCTGCTGCTATGGGCCGCACAGACGTTGTTTTCTCTGCAGGCTGCAATGAGAGAAGGTGGACAGCAGCGATGGAATCACCCTCAAACTAAGAAATGGCAGCACGTGCTTCTGAAAGAGAAGAGGAGATGGAGCAGCCCCATCGTGGGCCATGAGAAGCAGACGTCCACTGCGCGGGAGCTGACCCACAGGTGTCACTGCTATTCCCCCAGAGTGACAACGATGCCTTCAAAATGGAGAGGCAGGGAGCTCAGCCTGTGGGTGGAGGTCAGGAGGCTGACACAGCCTTTCTTCCAGCACCCTCAGCACCTGTGACCTAGGGACCTGTAACCTATGACCTAATAACTTGTGACCTGTGGCCCCAACTGCCCCCACGCCCTCTGCAGTGACCGCTGTCTCCATGCATTCAGCCCTGCCCTTCTCCTGAAGTCCTACTCAGTGTGAGGACTGGACACAGGGCCACCTGCTCAGCAGGTCGTGCAGGACGGGGTCCTTTTGACCCTCCCAAGGCGTGTGCCTGCAGCGTACAACAGGGACGACCCTTAGTCTCTGCCTCAGAGGCTGTGGCCCCAGCCCCCCCCCCACTTTCCTGCCCCGAGGGCTGGCCTGCTCAGGGGTTTCTACTCAAACCCGGTGGCGGGGCAGCCTCACTGAGTTAGAGGATGATTCAAGGTAACAGCGCTGCTCTCCTGTCCTTGCCTGATCTCTCGGAAGCCTCCTGAGGCCCCGCTGGCCACAGCTCCTGGAGGTCAGCCCACTGGATGCAGGGGCAGATGCCTGACAGTCCTATTGTGGGGTCCCCATGACCCCAAGGCCATCGGCCTTTAATTCAGGGCATCCCTCTCCCCATCTGGAAAGAGCAGCTGTTCCCAGGTGGCTGACATGGGAGACGGAAAGCCTGGCAGGTGCGTCCAGCACTCCTAAAAAGCAAATAACACCTGCGCAGGTAGACGAGCTAAAGGCCTCAGTCGTGAGGAGAGGCAGCTGGGGAGAGCGGCTCAGAGAACCCAGTGGCTGTGTGTTCTGGCTTTTCCTGAGCTAAGGCAGGTGGGTCCCTCATTCGTACGAAGCAGGTAGCCTTTCATTCTGGGAGGAGTTACGTGTAAGCAGACACGTGGCTGACTTCCTGCAGCATCGCATCCGCCAGCCTGTCCCTGGGCGAGGACCCCAGAGCAGGGACCGGCCTCTGAAGAGGACCCCGGGGAGGAGCCAGGGCTTCCGACGGCCCCTGGGCCCCGGCAGCTCCAGGCCTGTTTCCACACTCTGTTGAACCCAGAGCATTGATTCTGGGTTTGATGTGAAAAGAAATTAAAGCTCTGGTCTCATTAGATAAACCGGCCGTGGTTAAAGACCACAGGGAGACGCGCGCCCCTTTGTGTGACGCTGAATGGCCACAGCGGGCAGCTCCTTGCACACAATTGATTTCAAGCAGAGTTTTGTCTGAAAGATGCTTCTAGATTGTGGCGAGAAAGCATTCTGCAATCCCCCTGCCGATGGCGTTATGTCGAGCAGGCAGGCCTCTCCTCCTCTGACCAGTAACGCTTAACTCCAGCACCTTTCAGCCCTGGGAGCCCGCGGCCTGCCTCTGAGGGGGGCCGGCCAAGCCTGCCGATTTGCTCAGGCACCTCGTTGCTGGTGAGAGTGAGGCTGACATGGAGGTGGCGGCTATGGGTTTGCTACCTGAGCCTAAAGCGTTTGCTGCTGGTGGTGATGAAATAATAACAATTTCTGCTGGGATCCTGCACTTCTCAGCTCATCCTCTGGCCCACGACGTGGAGCAGGCCCATGTTCTCCCGCTGAAGTGCTTCCTGCCAGAGAAAATGCAAAAGCCTGGCAGGTGCGTCCAACACTCCTAAAAAGCAAATAACACCTGCGCAGGTAGACGAGCAAAAGGCCTTAGTCGTGGGGCGAGGCAGGAGGATGGAGAGGCTCGGAGAACCCAGTGGCTGTGTGTTCTGGCTTTTCCTGAGCTAAGGCAGGTGGATCTCTCATTCGTACGAAGCAGGTAGCGTTTCATTCTGGGAAGGTTATGTGTAAGCAGACATGGCTCCCTCCCACGTGGGTGGGTTTGCACATCAGGTCCATCCGAGGGCAAGCATCTGTCCAGTACAATTCCTCCCTCCTCCCTTCTTCCTCCTTAATCTCCGACCCCAGGGCAGGGACAGGTAAGGGGGAGGCTGGAGCCTGGGTCCTGGGGACACAGATTCATTCCCCTTTTGTGACTTCCGCAGCTCTGGACTGTTCTCAGTGGCACTCTAACCTTTTACAGCAAATGGCACTGAATATGTGGTGGGTCATCCACGTGTCAATCTGCATCGTGTGACAAACCCAGGCTCTGGGGCTCCCTGCCCCCACCCCAAGTGCCCAGGGAGCAGCAAGAGCTTCTCATTGCCCGCAGCCTTCGGGCCACTCCTCTCTCGGCAGGACAATCTGGGACAATCCATCTCTCGGCGGAAATCGCTGGGACCCCAACAGATCTTTTAAGAACCAGAACATCTGGTCAGTCACCTTGCCCCATACGATAAACGTGCTTTGTTAATAGGGCCACGGGGCGAGCTGATGGGAGGCTGAGGTGGTTTTAATGGTGGCAGAATGGCGCTGGGCTAATGTGTCACCCAGGGAAGGAGGTGCAAGGCCGTGGACGACCACTGTGCTAATCAGTCCCTGTAAACGGCAGATCGCGTGGAGAGATGTTAAGTGTGGCTTTAGGAAAGTCAGACAGCCCGGGGCTGTGCTCATGGGTTTGTTTGTGACGGGCAGGTTTCCTGTGGTTCTTGTGTAGAGAGCCAATCCAGTGTATCAGGTGAACACCATCATGATTGCTATTTATCTACTGGGAACTGGGCTTTTAAAGAAATACGATTTTATCAGAAAAGGGGGTTAGGGGGGGAGAATGCTTTCCATGTTTCAAGAACCCAGCAGATTGGCCACTTATGGGAGATGCAGAGACGGGGGCTGGGGCACCTCTGGGGGGGTGTTTGGGTTCTCTCTGCCTTCCCAACAGGACACCTGGCTGGGGGTGGCCGAGTCCTTCAAAGGGTGGCTGTCACTCCAAATGGGTGCATTTCCATGAAAGCACAAGACCCGTCAGCCAGCGGACACATGCCAGCCCTTCCATCAAGCTGTTCTGCATCCAGGTCAGTGCAGCTCACACACACATTTGCATGCATGCTTACATGCAAACACACAGATATAACACAAACACATGCACATATGTACATGTAAACACGTGCACACATATACACGTGCATGTACACACAGAGAGACACACATGCACAAGCACGCTGTCTTTCTACACTGAGAATTCTGGTCCAGAGATAAACCCATTTTGTGAAAAATAAAAAGGAGGAACCCACAGGCAGGCCCCACTGTACCACTGCAGGTAGAACCAAGTCCCCAGACAAGGGGGCCACGCATGTGTGATCGCTATGGTCTTCTCCTCCGGACCTCCCCTCAGGCGGCCTGTCCCCTCTAACAGACGACCTCGCGTTCTCATGTGTGTCTCAGCATCTCAGCTGTGTTTCCCAACAGGTTGTCTAGACCCGTGGTCGGCAAACTGCGGCTTGCGAGCCACATGCGGCTCTTTGGCCCCTTGAGTGTGGCTCTTCCACAAAATACCACGGCCTGGGCGAGTCTATTTTGAAGAAGTGGCGTTAGAAGAAGTTTAAGTTTAAAAAATTCGGCTCTCAAAAGAAATTTCAATCGTTGTACTGTTGATATTTGGCTCTGTTGACTAATGAGTTTGCCGACCACTGGCCTAGACGGTTCCCAACGGAAAAGCTGACTCCTGCCTGGGCTTGGGGACAGCTCCAACTAAGTGCAGAGGACAAGTGACCAAACAAACAAAAACAAAGCTACCCCAGGACGGACCTGGGGGTCTCCCTGTTAGCACACACCCCCACTGACTTCGCTGGTCCAGGGTCCCCACTCCTCCTGCTCTGGGTCCCACTCCCCAACCAATGGCCCATCCTTTCCCCTCGCTGTCCTCCCCCACCAGGCTGTGGATCTCATAATTATGGTACTGCCGTTTCTGCGTGAGTGGGTCTAAAACAAGGCCTTGTGGCCCCGAGGGGGGCGGCCGGGGGAGGTCCACCCGACACATCCTGAGTGTTAGAGCCTGTGCAGGAGTGGGGACAGAGGGGCCTTTGAGTGTGGGAGGCCCTCCCATCAGCCAAGACTTCGAGTCCAGAGCAGATCCATTGTTTCACGTTTTCCCTGTGGGAAATCCATCTGATTTGTCGGTTCGAGTATCGTACAAGATATTCCTTTTCTTCGTTTCTCTCCTATGAAATATTCGACTCCTAATATTTGACTCTAAATTGTGGGTGAAACTAACATGGAAACAATAGATGTCTTGGGCTTCCCCATCTATAGATACATAGAAGTAGGTCTAATTTACAGATAAAAATATATCCATGTGGAAACTGTGTCCAAATGTAAAACGTCGTTTTGGTATTTAAGCTTCTCTTTTTTAAATAACAAACACAATGCATTACAAATGTATTTTCCTAATTAGTCACTATCAAGTAAACCTTAACAAGGCTACACAGGCTTTGACTCCTTTAAGGAATTTGAAAATAAACACAGTTGGAAATGATCGGCACTCGGAAGGACATGCCGATTCTGAAGAAGCAGACCACGTCCACCTTGGCCGAGCACAGGTGCCGACGCCTCCTGTGGGCCTGACAGGTCTCTCCGGCGGCTGCGTGTTTGCAGAGCCCCGTCCCATCAGCTGTGCCCACGTGGCCACCACGCGTGAGCTCCACACCCGCACACAGGAAGGCTTTGCTGGGATCACGTCCCTGTGGTAAGTCAGCTGTCAGTTCTGCAGATGACACAAATAAAATAAGTATAATCAGCGGCTTCTTCGTCTCGGAGCATTCAGTCGACGTCACCCTCACCACTGTGTTGTAGATTTCTCCAGCATGCACATTCCGGTGTTATTGAGTATGCAAGCCAGAAGGACACCATTTGGCAATTTCATCACTGCAGGTGTAATAAGAAAAGTCTCCGGTGATTGGGTGTCATTTGGTTAAGTCTCCATCAATCTCCTTTCCCTTTGAAAGCAGCCAGACCCACAGTAAGTAACTACAGCCCAGAATTAGTGATCACGTTTTTGTGTGGTTTTTTTTCCTTAGAGTTAATTGAAACTGATGTGTTTTGAAATCATAGTGGGGGTTTCTCAAGAAAACTGCTACGTGCTATTCAATCAACCAGCAAAACACAGGCCCGCGTCCGCCAGGCTCACGCCCCAGGGTCTGTCGCTGTTGGCACCAGTGGGCCCGGGCGCCATGGCCTCTCCCAGTGGATAAATATTTAAATTATATGTATGTCAGGGTACAGAGCAACCTGAAAGAAACCTGTTCTTTTTCCTTCTGTCGTCCGGCTGTGAATTTTGAATAAAACTCTAGGCTGTGCAGACGCCCTTTTGTAAATCACAGAGCTAACTGACCTGTGGGATACGGCTTCCCAAGACTAATTCTTCCCGGCCTGGTGGGGGCATTTCCAATTAACAGCAACGTGGTTTGGGATCACAGCTTCGAAAAGATTCAGCGCTAAGAAGTAAATACTGGGCTCCTCGGTGGCAATAATTCATAAGCCACAGGAAGGAAAGTGCACACTTGTGTTGGGCTGGTCAGAGCCCGTTCTGTTTTATAGAGTTCCACGCCCGCTATACTCCATAAATTTTTCACAATGATCATAAAACTCCTTTTTATTTTTCTCTCATTCCTCCGCCCCTTCCGTAGCTTCCGGAGTTTATTCGTGGCACGTAAAGCGTATTATGGGAGACACCCACGAGGCGTGGCCTGCAGACGTCGGTGCTGGAACTGGAATTGAGTGGAATGATCCCCAGCTGCTGAGGCGAGGATACCTGCATCTGTTAATCACCACAATGGCCAGGTCACGCTCCCAGCACCGTGCAGGTAAGCAGATTACCTGGCGAGCTTTGCCACTTTAACGGGAGGTGGAGGTCTTGCCAGAGCTGAGCGCCCTGGCAGTTTGGGAGAGAGGAGATTTGGTCCTTAGGGTCATGTGACTGTGAAAAAGTGAGTCCTAAAGGGGATGCCACAGTATGGCATGATTCGGGGGAGGGGGGTGCAGAGGGCGGAGATCTCAGTCCCCTCCCCCTGTCCACTCCTCAGCCCCCACCCAACTCTGTCCCTGGATCCTCTGGGAGAGGAGAAGGCCTAGTGCCAGGGACTGTGATGGTGGCTAGCCGTGGGCAGAGCTGCAAGGGGCAAGGGAAAACCTGGCGGTGCCACCTTGGCGCTGCTCTGCACCTGGACACCCACCGTCATCAGGAAGAGGCGGCCATTGGAATGTCTGGCTCCCCCAGGGCAACGTGACACTCTGTGGCTGGGACTCGGGCCACGGGCTCTTCCATCGATCCCTGTGGTGTCCTCGATCCAGGCCTGGCTCACTTTCTCTCAGCACCAGCTAGATCAGCTGTCTCGTGGTCAGCCAAGGCTCAAAGACACACGAGAGGCCGGAACACTTTCTGAGAGACACCATCTGCCTGGAGGAGGCTGTGCGACATGTCCCGCATTGGAAGCGGCGGTGGCTGGAAAGAAGCCGAGAGGAGGTGGCTGGAAGGAATAGTTGCTTCGGAAAGCGCACTTGCGAGGGAATGATGTAAAAACGTTCACAATTTTAATGATGTAAAAATGTTCACAATATGGTGCCATCTAGAGAAGCAAGCACAGGGCTCCGTTCTGTGCTTTACACAGAGTTTTACTCCTGACGTGTTACTGCAGCTTTAGGTGTGGACATGTGTGTAGATACAGACACGGACAGGTAGGAACACAGATACAGGGGCAGGGGCAGGGGCAGGTACAGGGGCAGGTGTAGGTATAGGTACAGATATACATACAGATACAAATAGGTACAGATATAGTACAGCTACAGATGCAGATATGGTAAAGACATGGGTATAGACACAGATATAGACATAGAGAGACATAGGCATAGATACATACACATGGAAGCGAACATGGAGAGATGGATGCAGAACAGATATCTGCAAGAAGATAGCCCAAAACTTTAACAGTTGTTGTCTCAGGATAATATAATTATGGGAGGTTCTTCATCTCTTTTCTGTGTCTCTTTAATTTCCAACTTTTCTAAAATGTGCTGTTGTATTCTACATTCAGGAAAAAAATGTTTGTTTTAATGAAGAAAATGATTGAGCTGCTGGATTTGTTATCAATGAGAGCTGAGAGCCCCTTCCCTCTGTTCTTAACCCCACGGCCCCGCCCCTTCAGAGAGCAAACTGTCCATCACAGGTGCCGCCCCTAAATGCTCCAACCATGGCACTTCCCAGCGAAATGTTGGTGTCACAAAAGACAATGTTTTGTTTTTTTTTGCTTTTTAAAAAACATTTTTATTGAATTTATTGGGATTACATTGGTTAATTAATAGGGTTCAAGTGCACAATTCTATAATACATCGCCTGGGTATTGTATTGTGTGTTCACCACCTATAGCCTACTCTCCTTCTGTCACCATTTAGCCCCGCTTTACCCTCTTCTGCCTGCTTCCCTCTGGTAATCACCATGCTGATGTCTGTGTCAATGAGTTTTGTTTGTTTGTGTGTTGTTGTTGTTGTTGTTGTTGTTTTCTTTCAATTTTTTTATTAAGGTATTATATGTGTACATATCTTACCATTGCCCCCCCCACACCCCACTCCCATATATGCCCCCACCCCCCAGAGTTTTGCATCCATTGGTTATGCTTATATGCATGCATACAAGTCCTTTGATTGATCTCTTATCTCCCCCACCTCTCCCTAACCTTCCCCCTTGCAATTTGACAGTCTGTTTGATGCTTTACTGTCTCTGTAACAAAAGACAATGTTTTAAAGACTTCAGAAATGGGAGAGCGGGACTGGATGCCCTTTGCGGAGTCTCCCCATCCCGCATCCTGAGCTGCCATGAGGCGCAGACGCAACCCCCACCGTCTGCATTCAGCGCCATCGCGCTAGGTGAAATGTTGTCTGAAATAGAAGTATTTTTGTCTCCCCTAGAACAACTAGATATGAAACAGAACTACTCAAAGCTGAGCCCTTTTCTGGACCATCTCGATTAGAAACGATTCTTTCCTATGGTCAGACTATGAGACAGTGTAGAATTTTTTAATGATTGCCACCATTGTGGACGAGGCCCGCATTTTGTTCAGAGGCAAACATGTATTTTACCATTAAAGAAAAAAACTTTCAAAGACAAAACTTGGGCTGCATTCCTTAGGAAATTTGAAAGCCAGAGGGACTCCCCTCATGTTGGAGACAAAGGTATGCACGTGGCCGCAGGCCTCCCGGCCACGCCAATATTTGATGTTGCTTTGACTCAGACAGATAAACCTGCACGGCTACTTACTTCCTGGCTTCCTGGGCCCATTAAACCTTTATTACTTCCCACACCTGTGAGACTAGAGGACAGAAAGATGACATGGGTTTATTAAACAAAGACTCAGTGTCATCATTTCCATGTGGACACCACTCCTCTGCCTGATGGAAACTCCATCTCTCCCCGCAGATCCACTTCCATCAGTATCTGTGTGTTGTGTACATGTGCATGAGACAGACCCACTTTCATCGGTAGCTGTGTGTTGTGTACACGTGCATGAGACATGCATGTGCTATGTATGTAGATGTGTGTGTGTGTTCCTGGGTCTAAAGATGAAACCCTCGCCTCCTTGCACTGAGTGTTTCTCTCCCCAGCACCCACCAGTCGCTCCACAGCCCCCTCACTCACATCAGTTGCTCTGATGCCCCCACCTCAGGAAGGTGGCCCGCCCTGATCTCTCATTCCCACCCCACGTCCAAGAAGACCACCCTATCCAGGCTCCTAACTGGCCCCCATGATCCCACCCTGGCTCCTACACATAGCATTGCCTCAATCTTTTCTGAGCAGGTAGCTGATCGTGCCATCTTTGCCATGACCCTGCAGTGGCTTCCCAGTGCCCTCCCGAGCACACCCAGCTCCTGTGTGGCATGAGGCTTGTGCCATCAGCTGCCCCTCGGTCCCCTGCTTCCTCAGCTCTGACCCCACTTCCGGCTCCAGGGCACATATTGGCTGACGCCCATGCGGGCTTCTCCTCTGTGCTTTGTGCCTTTGTCACACCCTGTCATCCTCGGGGCACCTCTCTAAGTCCTCGGGTCTCCCGCCCACGTCCTCAGAGGCCCTGAGCCTCCTCTGAGCTGGCCTCGCCACAAGGACTAGCATCAGGTTGGCCCTGGCACTGGGCAGTGCTGCCCAGTCATCGCACTGAGCCTGGGCTGCCATCTGAACCATCAACGTCACTAAACGTGAGCAGAAAAGTCGAGGACGCTGGAGCATGAACCAAGCAAGACGGAGAAGACGGGGACAGGAGAGGGTGTCAGGCCACCCTTATTGGAGCAGCCACTGTTCGCATGGACGCTGGCACCACTTCGGTTGGAGGAGCACATTCTCAATGGACTGTGCGTGGCTGCAGGAAGTGACTCCCAAGCTTTCTAGAACGGCTGCTCTGAGTTGCTTCTAGGAAAAAAGAAATAGACAAATATTCCAACCAGGAGCCATGACGTGGTAGGGACGTGAGAACCCTGGAGCACAGTCCGTCCCCAAACTGCCCCTCTAGTCGCCTCAGAGGCTCCTCTTCTCAGCTCGGAGATGTAACGGGTGTTCTTGTTATTACAGGAAACACAACGTTCAAAGTCACAGCAGCTGTGTCCCCGTGGTGCACCCCCTCTGAGAATGAAAGAGAACAATAGAAAATGCACTTGACTTTTTGGATTCCTAATGAGAAAAACTGAGGCTGTACCAGAGAAGCATGCGCAGGTCACGGAACAGCGCTGCATAGGAGTCATTTTCCAACCAAGACAATATTTAATTTGGAATTTGGCGATAAAATGCTAATTGTAATGTGCGATGAGTGTCGAGAGTAAGCCCACAACGTCGTTTAGTTTGCCCAAAGTAAAATTAATAGCAAAATGAAATACATAAGGTCTTGGAAAAGAAGCCATCGTGAAAAATATGTTTTGTTTCTCAGTTCTATTTCCCTCCTAGGAAATCAAATAGTTCATAAAAACTCTCGCCACGAGAGAGAAAATTCTTACTCCGCTCTCTGAAAGAGACTTGATGTGTTTTATTTTCCTCCTACGCAGTGTACTGAGGACGCGGTGCTGCTTGCTGATGGCGCCCATCGTGGGCATCAGACATGAGCGACTTGGCTCCTCCGATGGCTCCCCTGCAGCCAGCAGCCCGGTGGCAAGGAGGCCCGACTTCCCAGCCACTGTAGGCAGCAGTTCTGCCCAAGTTCTGTTTCATGTGCCAGCCCTTCGCCTGCAATGATGACTTCCCCTGCATCATCCATCAGCGGACGGCTAAGCGTGCCATAGCAAGTGTTTATCCCACCTGCACCCCACTTCCAGAATCAATGCAAATATGTTTTCATTTTTCAGTGGCTTAACCCATCCAGGGCTTATTTCTCACTCACTTAGTCCAATACGGCTATTTCCATTGGCCGCCCCCCACTTCCACAAGGCCTGTCTGGGAGCCAGCTCCTTTGGGCTGCTGGCTCACCCCTCCTCCAGGGCAGGCTTGTCTGCCCTCAGCCAAGGGTGGGTGAGGACACCATCCTTTAACCACTGGCCCAGAAGGGACACACATAACTCCCACTCCCATCCACCCATCTGCAAGGGTGCTGCAGAATGTGTCCCCGTGCGGACAAGTGCCTCCTGGCCACAGCTGGGTCCTAGGACAAAGACGGCCAGATGCTGGAAGTCACCTCTGCAAGAGCAGCGAGAAAGATTCAGAAGGGTCGCTGCACATGATTCTCAAATGTTTTCTGTCCACTGGAATCCACAGACACAGCTACATCAGCATGAAGGCCCCTCACCCCCAGGACCAGAGGTTTGCATTCAACAGGTCTGGGCGTGGGGCCCTGAGATACTACTGCTTTTTAACAAATACCCCCAGGAGATTCTGCCGAGTGTCCTTTGAAAATATTGCAACTGGGTGTCTAACCCTATTCATCAAAGGAGGACAAACAGCACTGATTGGCAGGGAGGAGGGCTCACTGCAGTGTGAAGGGCATCTGTTTCTAGCGGGTCCAGCACAGTCGTGAGTGTCCCGTGCTCCGGACTGCGTGACCCTGGGAAAGAGAGGGTCATTCATAGTCACTTCGTTGGCAATACTGGAGACCGTCTGGTTACATTCTCGCTGTAAAACCAAAACGGCGCACACAGTAAACTCGGTAATCACACTTCCTGCTCAAAGTTTGCTCAACATTTTCTCAGTAAATACATTTTCATAAAAACGGCTCCTGCTCAGTTTGGCACATTTTGCTACATTTTTCAAAGTACATCCAATCTTTCAACAGGTACATCATGGACACCTACCAGACACCCAAGCCTGCACTGACCACAGGGGCTAGACAAGGGAAGACCAAAGCTGCCCTTGAAAACCCATCTTCCGGGCAAGGTGGCTTATAAAGATGAATGATAACATGACTGGTGTCACGAGAGAAGCATTAGAAGAGTTTGGGGAGACCAAAAGGAAAAGGTTCTCAAAGTGGCCTGGGTATCCCTGTCCCCATAAAAGAGCACATTTACTTAATGATGATCAGCGCGCAGGAGTGGTTGAGGCATCAGGCAATGTGCTGGGCAACAAAAAACTGCCGATGGAGAGAAATTGGTTTTTATTTATTCATTATTTTTTAGACAGCGCAAGGTCATAACGGCAACGTGGCACCCAAAACTGAATAGGAATTGGTTCCAGCTCTCACATCAGCAGCCCACTAATCTTTGGACAACTTAGGGCCTTGGTTGCTCATTGCAGGTACCCAGCGCCTCCGTGGGCTGGTGTGTTGAACAGAGATGCAGCCAGCACCTGTCTGATGTGATGATGTTGGTGGAACTGGAACTATGGTTCCTTAAGGGACCCTTGGACTTGAAGACTTCCCATCACAACCCCTCCCACCGTGGAGCTGTCCATGGTCCTGGGCTTTCTGGTAGCATCCCCTGAAGTAGCCACTTGCCATTTCAGCTCAGCTTTTCTTTGCATCAAATAGAGTCCCCACCCCCACCCCCCAGTGCAGGGTGCAGACAACCATTGCAGGGAGGGGACGATGCCTGGGGACTGGCCTTTGAGAAAGCTCATTTTTGCTGTTCACCATCCAGGCAGTGGGAGTTAGGAAGATTTAATTATCCTGACAGCCAGGTTTTCAAAGACTTGCAGACATCTGAGGCTGTCTGACCAGAGTGTCAGATGAGCTAAGTCACCAAGGGGAACAGGTGTGTGTGTGCAGGGGAAATTTTCTCATTTTGTAAAAATGGACCTTGATCCCCGCGATTTCAGTCAAAACTCATTATTACCGACTGTTTACAATACACTCAGAAGAGAAGTGAGTGGTCACTGATTCTTGAGTGGGCATTTGGGGACATTCAAAAAGTTAAGTCCCTGCTCCATCTGTCACAGGCTGAGCTCCCCAGGAACCAGCCATGAGACATGAGGGATGCGGGAGGCAGGTCCTGAGAGCAGCCCAGGGAGAGGAGAGGGCTGCTGGGGAGGCAGCTGGGGCCCCAGAAGTTCACCATGCTGTGGCTGCAACAGACACCCCAACCTACGAGGGCCCCAAAGTGAGGCTGGCCCTGCAGGACTGTCCCCACCATGGCATCCGGCAGACACTCGTTACCTGTCAGCCTCCAGCCTCTTGCTCAAATGGAGGCTGACTCAAGAGGGGTCCAAGCTTTGGAGGTTTGACGGCACATCCATTGTAGTCTCTAACTTCTGGCTAAGCTACACGGGTACAATGACTTTCTCACCATGCTTAGCTATCTCTGGCGGGGGGGTCTACTATAAAACAACCTTTCAATGCAGTTACCAAAGCCCCCACCTCCTGACCAGGGTCTGGTCACTCTCCATCTCCTCCGTCTGAGTTTCAAGTCCTGTGGACTTCACAACAAAGAACTCTGATTGGTTAGATTTCTTTGCAATTGTTTTCAGTCAAATTAATGGAGAATGAAAATACAAAACTTTATCTCCTTCTTTTAATGTGATATTTTATGTACAGAATTATGTTATAATAAAAAATTCTCTGTGCTCTATAAAACTACTGATTTAAAGCTTAGAAAGAAATATCTTGGTTTCTTGGATCATACCAGCTGCTAAGGGGCAGTAAAACATTTATATGCAGAGGAACACCCATTCAAATCACCCAATCCTGCAAAAATATTCTTTAATATCCATGTGTCGCCTCTGTAAGAGGCTGAGGAGTGCAGACACACAGTGGCTGGAAAGATGTCTTTTCCAAGAGTTTTTACTTTCCCCATCATTTCTGAATTAGCCACGTCCATTGATAACGTTTTAGCTTTCTCTGATTTTTACCACTGTCTCCATTTAAATATATGACCTTATAATGACACTCCGAGTGATTGTTTCAAAGAATTTGGATTACTGTCTGTTTTTTAGTCACAAGATGGTATTCTAAGCAGATAATAATCTTAAAATAGTTCATTTAACTGATGCTAGACCATTGAATTATTGAGAACCAAAGGTACAAAGAAGTACATGAAAAAAAATGCCATGAATTTAAATAAAAAATAAAATAGCACCCAACATATAAATACTTTCTGAATAAAAAATTTAATTCCAACAGACATTTCAGCCAAGCTTCCTACCTGGACTGGTGCTGACACAGGCCAGGACCAGCCTAAAGGTTCATAACTCCCACCATGGAACTGAATATGTTAAATTCATGGTGGGGGGGGGGAAACTTCCTTAAGGAAAAAATATCCACTAATAAATGTGGAATGAATTACAGAAATGGTAAGTCACCGTTAACATCCCTTACTGACTGTCACGGGCTGGGTTTACCAGGAGATGCCACAGCTGCTGAGCAACAGCCGGAGGAAACACTGAGTATTTGTACAATTTCATGTGTCGACCCCTCCCCAGTATTAACCAGTGAAGAGGGAGCTGTAGTGACTTTATTATGGAGACCCAGCAGACACCACCCTAACATGTGGTCAAGGTCCCATCACCAGGAGTGAGATGACAGGGAGACTCCATGTGCCTTCAGATATGACGCCCTGAAAATCACACCACCTCACCCCTTCGGTTCTCTTGCCCAAAATGCATCACTTTGATATAATCAGGAGGAAGCATCAGGCAAACACAAACTGAGGGACATTTTACAAAGTAATGTCCACGAGAGACACAGACTGAGAGCCATCGTGGGCGAGAGACCGAGGAGATGTGAGGAGGCGTGCGGCAGAGACCCTGGGTGGGACCCCAAAGCAGAAAGAGGACATTGTACCCATATCCACCTCTCAGCTCTACCCCAGGGACGCGCGAGGTTGACAGCAGGAGGACCAGGGTGGTGGGCACCCAGGAACTCTGGGCAAGTTTGCAACTTTTCTGTAAGTCAAAAATTATTTCCAATGTTTTCTAAAAGCTAAACAACCTAGGAATTGAAATTCAAGTGGCTTTGGGGATGCAGTGGGCAGTCTGTCCTTCAGGGGAGCCCGAGGAATGGGAAGGAGACTCGGGGAAACCTACAGAACGCGGGGTTAGTCAGGGCAGCTGGCCCAGCTTGGGAGGAAATATGGGGCTACCGCCTGCACTGCGGTGACGCTGGCTGAGTGTCGGTGCAGGCAGCGGGCGGAGGCACCCTCTCCGAGGCAGCTGACCCGCTCAGGCGGTCCCCTCACACACAGCTCCAGGAGGAAGGGGACACCATGCGGAGCAGGGGAGACGGAGCTGAGGGTGAGCTGCGCCTCTCCCGGGCTGGTGCGGAGAAGGTCTGCGGTCACTGCCAGCACAGGGATTGCCTTGGAGCAGACAGACCACAAACACTGCACAGACAAGAAGCTCGCGCCACCTCCCCCACCCCCTGCCCAGAAAGAGCTATCGGGCTGACTCGCGGTTTCTAACACTATCGATTATATCCCCAAAAGGTCATGAATTACATTCTTAAGATACTTGCTGAGCTTGACCTCTTGTAATGACCGTCCTGCGCAGACTGATCAGGTCAGGTCAGCGGGATTTTTGCTCCTCGGCTGCGGTTAAAAAGCCCCTTGTCCCTTGTAGCCAACCCTACCCACTTCCTGGGAAAGGTAAAGTTGTGTCCAATGGTGGGGACACACTGGCTAAACCGGGTCTGGACGCAGCTCGGGGAGCTCAGACGTGCTCCCTCTGGGACAAAGCTGGCTGCTCTCGGAAGGGGATCGGGTCTCCTGCGTGGGGACCCTCTGCACAGAGGAAGCACAAGCATCTGAGACACGTCAGAGCAAACTCAATACCAAAGGCCTCCCATGTCCCCAAAAGACCCAGGGTTAGAGCAAGCTCATTTTAAAAGCATGTTGCTATGGCCCTGGCTGGTGTTGCTAAGTGGTTAGAGTGTCGGCTTGCACATCAGAGGGTCACAGGCATGTACCTGGGTTGCAGGTTCGATCCCCAGCCCAGTTGGGGTTTGTGCAGGAGGCAGCCAATAGATGTGTCTCTCTCACATTGATGTTTCCCTCCCCACCCGCTTCCACTATCTCTAAAAAATCAATGGAAAAAATATCCTCAGATGAGGATTTTAAAAAAAAAAAAAGCATATTGCTGTGAATGAGGCCAATTGCGGGAAGGTCACCCAGTGAAGGACCGATGTAAACTGAGGGGTGAGGCTGAGTCACACACTGGGTGTCCGAAGGGGCTTTGTGGTCTAGAGTTGTTTGAAACTAACAAATAGGGGGTAGGAGGGAACACGCAGCATCAGCATTGCTTTACACACGCGTGTGTACAGACACCCAGGCTCACAGGCAGGCACCTGCCTCAGTAATGAATTAGTGAGTCCGTTTCCTTTATTGAAGAGGCTTATTATGTTTCTTGTCTGTGATCGCCTGAAGTTTGGTAAATGATACAATGTAATTCGTTACTGATACAGTGTCCTTCATACCCAGCATCACCAAATGATTGGCAGCAAGAGCAAGACAGAGTTACAAGGCACTTTTGAGCTGGCCACACCTCTCCAGTGACAGGGGAGACAGAGGCCACAGGTGACCCACAGAGGCAGTGCCCTGTCCTACGTCCCCATTTCCATCCGGGTCCACCTGTCCTTAAAGTGACCCAAATCACACACCTGCTGGAGCCCTTGGAGACCCGAGCCTGGGACTCAGCCAAGGATTGTGTCCCTCCACCTCCTGCCATTAAAACACACACAGAAATGGAACCCGAAGCTGCAAAGGCCCCACTCGGCTCTGCGCGAACTTGGATTCTGTGGCTGTGCTGTTTATTCTGAGAGGCAGATCAGATTAATTTTACTGCAGTTGAAAATCATGCAAATATAGTTGAGAAAAAGGCATTTAATTCTTTATTGCTCCCACGCACGCCACCCCCAGCACCTCCAGTGCAAGCACTGCCGGCGTTTTAGTGTTATTCCGCCATACAGTACATCACGATGTTAATTTTCCACATTACTTTACTCCTTCTCCAGACCATATTTTACAACAGAGAAAACAAACTGCTTGTAATTACACTGCATGCCAGGACAAATTAAGTAAACACGCATTTTTAATGCTTCAGGCTGTTAGGGTACAAAACAAAGGACTTCAGTGAAGGTCAATATTAGAGTTGTGCAATTGCCCAGGGACACGGAGACAAACCCTTGATTGAAAGTGCAAATGGTTCCGTTCCCCGCACAGAGCTGGATTCCTGCAAAGGACACACTGCCAGGGAGGCCGGGACATTTTCCCGGTGCTCTACTCGCTCTATTCGTTTTCCTGGAGATTAATGCTAATGCCAATAATAAAAAAATAATGACAAACTAACCAAAACATTTTTGTGTCACTAGCAGGGACATAAGTCACCTAAAAGTAAGTCTGCTGCCTTCCATGCCCTCCACTGAAACTGACATCTATCTGTCTATATAATAAAAGCCCAGTGACCATTATGGCGGAACGACCAGAATGACTGGTCGCTATGATGCACACTGACCACCAGGGGGCAGATGCTCAACACAGGAACTGCCCCCTGGTGGTCAGTGCGCTGCCACAGCTGGAGCGCTGCTCAGCCAGAAGCCAGGCTGATGGCTGGCGAGTGCAGTGGCGGTGGCAGGAGCCTCTCCTGCCTCCGCGGCAGCGCTAAGGAGCAGCGAGCCAAGCGGTAACGAGCAAGCAGGTAGGCGGTTAGGAGCAAGGGGTCCTGGATTGTGAGAGGGATGTCTGACTGCCGGTTTAGGCCCAATCGGGCCTAAACCACCAGTTGGACATCCCCCAAGGGGTCCCAGATTGTGAGAGGGTACAGGCTGGGCTGAGGGATTCCCGCCCCCACCCCCCCACCCCCCACCCCACATGAATTTCGTGCATCGGGCCTCTATAGGTACAAACATAACGTGAGACCCATGGGACCTGCAGACGTGAGTGGTCACGTGCCTTCTTTCTGATTCCCTCACTGCAAAATATTACTGACAGCCACACCACCTGTCCAGGATTGAGGAAACGGAATTGAGACGGGGTCCAGGGAGGCTGGAATTTTTAATGAGCCAAGGTTATAAAAAGGAACATCGCTGAGATTTGTGAAGATCAGGAAAAGGCCCCGCAGAGGCAGCCCGCAGTGGCCTTGCAGAGAGGGTGCAGGGAGCCGTGTGGCTGTCGGTGCAGCAAACACTGACAAGAGCCCATTGGGAAAGTCAGGTGTCTCGAGTGGCCGCCTCGCCGAAACACGTACTGTGGTTTTCCCCCACAAAACAAATATTTGGCCTCCTCTCCTCTCCAGGACATTTCTAAATGTGATCCGATACAGTCAATTCTCATTATTCAAGGATTTTGTACTTGCAAAGTTTCCCATTCACTAGAATTTGTCACCTCGAAATCAATACGGTGCATGTGGTCACCCTCAGACCGCGCAGTATGAGTCACCCAACGGGCTCCAGCCTCTTGTCCCAGCTCTTGTCTGTAAACACCTGTGCTTGTTAAGGTCTATTTAGTGCCACTTTTTTTCCCCATTTGTGTGTATTTTGTCGCTGGCTTTGCTGTTTCAATGGCCCAAACTGAGTGCTGGGGGGCTTTCTGTGTCCCGAGCTCCAGGACGCTGCGAGGTGCCTCCCAGAGAAAACACCGGGGCGGGTGAGCTTGGTGCAGGCGGGAGTCAGAGCTGCTGGCCGTGAGTTCAGTGTTAACAAATCCACGATCCGCATCAGATCAGGCGTCTTTAAACAGAAACATACGTGCGTCGAGGTTGATGGAATCATGAACATGTGAGCAGAGGCTCCTGGCACCTCACCTGTGTTTCCCCCGGAGCCTGGGTTCAGTGTTTGTAACTCCGGGTTCACGGTGACCTTGTAGAGCAGGACTTCCCTGAATAATGACATCAACTATAGTATGTATTTCACATAGATGTGAAAAGCAGATGCATTTGTGTGTAAACACACGTGTAACCTTTACTATATAGAAATCTACTGTGGAGAATGAGGAAGCACTGTCCCCAGTGAAGGGGGACTGTATGTCCAGCCTGGACCTCTGTCCTCCTTCCGAACAGGACGTAAGTAACAGGGAAAAGGCACTGCCAGCTGTCCAAGCTGTGCACACACACATGCACACACAGGCACACGTGCACACAGAGAACCTGCAGTTCACTTCTAATTTCTCACCCTGTGTGCAATGAGATTTTAAGGAAGCTCAAAGGAGTCCTTCCCCTTTACCCACATTTTATTGAAACCCTTAAATTCACTAAAACACCCAGGTGAGTGCTCCTCAGCTACCTCCCTCGCGCCAGGATTTTCAGGTGTTTGTAATCCTGTAATTGGCAATTGAATTTGTTTTTGCAAACCAGCATACGCTCTGCTCTCCGCGTCCCCAGTGTCACGTGATGGATGGATGGCCTCTGCTTAATGTGACCACCCACTTGATCCTTTGGTTTCATGCGGCAGAAATTATGGTGTCTTATCTTCAGGGATGAGGACAAAGCTGACTGAGCAACGATGAAACGGTGCTGGTCAAGGCTTGTTTTTAACCATGTAAACAAGGCTCTGTCTCTCCTCAAGCAAGGACGGGAGGTTAGCCCCCTCTTTCCAGAGCGCCATCGCCCCGCAATCCGGGGCAATGAAGACTTGAACTTGGAGAAAACCTGCTGCGTTTGGCTGTTTCTCAAGTCTGCAGACTCCCGTGGACGGCTGTTCAGAGAACAGAGGGCGTCATCGTGCCAGGCTGTGGGGCGGTTTATCTTACTTAGCTCCGAATATCTTCTGCCATTCCCATGTTTTCCAACATGAGAGTGTGGGCACGAGCAAATGGTCATTATGGAAAAACAGACTCCCTCCAACACCTCAGCAGGCCAGTAATCACAATAGAGATCACTGTCACGCCCGCGCCAACTTCCTTTGAGGATCTGGCACCGCTGTGCACACAGGAGCCTAAGATGTTGGTGGTGCCACTTGGAGAGACGACCACACACCATTCTGAGCCAGTCTCGCTGCCAGTACACGGATGTCGCAAACCTGCCAGGGCCTGAGACTCTGCTCCCCTCCTGAAGGCTGTGGTGTGATTTTTAAGACTCGTTATATTCAACACTGGTCAGCCTGAAATTCTTTTTAAATAGAATTTAAATTCTATTTAGATTCTTATGTGATAAAATTATTTTGTTAACAAATAATTAACAAATCCAGATAATACGCTGCTAAATTAACCCAACCCATCAGCTATACACATACCATACACATGCACATGCATGCATGTCCACATCCACACACATACCAATGTGCATGTACATATATGTGTGTATGTGCACATACAATTGCACACCACACACATGCATGCACATGCACTCGCACGTGTACATTCATATATACACCTACAATGACACACATTTGTGCACACATGCACATTCACACATATTAGTACATGCACACATGTGTGCTCTCAACACACAGGCGCGCATATATATTCATACTCACACATGTGAACACATACAAAAGACACATGTGCACATACACACGCATTTATCTGCCAGAGGTGAGTCCAATATTCAAAATCATCCTGAGAGGTAGCACTTGTATAAAAAGATGTTTTGTGCACAATCTTGGTTTTAAAGGGTGAGGGAGGAGATCCAGACAGCAGCACTGCAAGGCTACATTTACGTCTTTGTTCATTGTTATTACTGCATGAAACCATTTTCAAAATGTGGAGCCTCGGTCTCGAGGAGCTTTCCTTCCCGGAGGACCTGCTCACACCCATCCCTCCATCGCCGAACTGGTCCAAGGCGCCTTATTATGAGACATGACCTGTCTTTCCCATGACAGGTCCTCACTGCAGCCAGCCCTGCCCAAGGACCTCCAAAGACTAAGAATTCCATTTTTAAAAATCTAGTTAACATCTGAAAGAGCAGTAAATGTGCAAATTGCTGTCCTAAACCTTCCTTTATGGCTTTTTCTTTTCAGACAAGCTCCGGCCCGGCCCGGCCCCCAATGAGGTTACTCACTGGAGAGAAGACCCAGCGATTTATGTCCTTCAGATGTTTACCTTCAGTAAAGACACTTCAAAGAGCAGGCATGGGGCTCCCCCTGCCCAGCAAACACTTAAAGCCCCTCGCCGTGATGGATGGGGCCGCTCCCAGATTTAATAAATATCAGCAGCGGCCACTTCCCTTTCAGGGCAGCTGTTTCCGCAGTGGGCGCGCGGCTCCTGGGTGGCCTGGCCGGCCCAGCGGGAGAGTTACGGGCTGCAGGGACGCCAGGTCCCTCCTATTTCTCCCCAAGTGCCCCTCTCCTGCGGAGGCTGCTGTGTGCCTCCCGCCCAAGCATTCCACGATCTTGACTTAATCTTCCTGCAGACGATGATTCTCACAAAGATTGCTGTTCCTCTTCTCATATCGAGTTGCCCAAGTGGATTTGATGAGCATCCTCATTAAGCACAGAATGTAAATAATCTCAATGTTACCTCACCAGACACATGAAGTTGCTGAGAGACGGGACCACATCACTAGCTCCCAGAAGACTCCAAGGGGCAGAGTCCCCATGGAACAGCAGACATGCAAACGTTAACCAACGTTGGTTCGGCTTCTCTCTGGCTGCTACCGAGGACTTGGGGAAAACGCATGCTCGGAGGGGGGCTTGGAGGGGGGACGATGGTTTTATTCAGGCCACAAATAGCATTATTTCTCAGTGCCAGTAATAATAATAGCAATAATAATAATGCTATGGTTCACATTGCACCAAGAACCTTTTAGGATGGTCACTAATCCTCCTAATCATTATATGTTATTTGTCATGTTTTAAAAATAAAGAGACTGTGCCCAGCCAGCATGGTTCAGTGGTTGAGCATCAACCTATGAACCAGGAGGTTGCAGTTCAGTTCCTGGTCAGGGCACATGCCCAGGTTGCAGGCTCAGTCTCTGGTGTGGGGTGTGCAGGAGGCAGCTGACCAATGATTTTCTCTCATCATTAATGTTTCTCTCTCTTCCCCCTCCCTTCCTCTCTGAAATCAGTAAAAATATATTTTTAAATAAACAAACTGCAGCTCAAAGAGGTTAAAAAGCGTGGCCAGCGTCGCCCAGCAGGCTGGTATGTCCACCAATCTATGAATATTTCCACCTGACACGGTGACTTGGCCGGGATCACTTGGAGAGGCAGCCCCGCCAATCACCACAGAGTGAGGGGAGGTCCTGTTCAATGCGAGCTCAGTCTAATGCGCCAGACAGAAAACTTCTGTCTCACCCGTGTCTTTTCCCCAACAATGCTTCGGAACAGCCAGGGGTGCACAATGTCTCAGTAGAAAATCCACATGAATTTGTGCTCTTCAAAGTTGTATTCGTTTCCTGGCCTGAGCGTTAACATACAGCTGACGGTGTAAGCTGCCTGGTGCTTCAGATGTTTCTGTTCTAACTGAAGAGCCAGGGTTTCAGGAAGGACATGAAGCCCATTCATCTAGAAGGTTCCCCAAACCCAACAGCCCAGGAGGGTCCAGGCCTGTGAGACCCTCCCAGACTCAGCACTGAGGGGCAACAGGGGAGACCCGTTCAGAAATAAATGGCGCTTTCGAATCAACTCTGCACACTAGCTCTATGCTATTTGGAAATAAAACTACCTGGGAGAAAAACTAGAATTTGATCTACTGAGTGAAAAACAAAATGTTGACCAGTTTTCCTCAAAAGTTGAGAAAGATCTCTGGCAAGTTTCTCCCGAATGCATCCTCGCTCAGGAGCAGGGGCGTCGGGACCACCGGGCCCAGGCTCCGAGGTGGCGGGCAGGCTCCCATCTCTCCAGGGAGGATTCGGGTCCAGGGTGCAATCCCTGAGTTTTTGTCAGAGGTTTTTCCAAGGAGTTTACGAGTGGGAGCTGCATGTGTGTGTGCGGACCAGGAGACGGAAGCCACTCAGTACATGTCCTTGACTCCTCTGTCCCCTTAACAGGGGTGGGGAACCTTTCTTCTGCCAAGGGCCGTTTGGATATTTATAACATCATTGCGGGCCATATAGTTATCAGCTTAAAAATTAGCCTGCTAGGTTTGGTCAAACATTCAATTAACTCACCCCTAATGCCTGGGCAAGGCCAGACAAAATGATTTCCCAGGCCTCATACGGTCCCCGGGCCAGACATTCCTCACCCGTGACTTACAAGGTTGTAACTGCAGTGACACACCTTCCGAGTAGTAACAACAGCCAAGGGCACTGCTCCCCTAGGTCCTCACAATGACCCTGGGAGTGTGTCTCCCTCCCCGCCCCCCCCCCGCATTTGACACAGGAGGAAACTGAGGCACGCGGGTTAAGTGGCTTCCCGGGGTCATATGTCTCGTGGCAAAGCCAGGATTTGACCCCAGAAGTCTGTTCCAAAGTGGTTCACTGAGTTCACATCTGAGCTGCCCTATTTGTCTGAAACTCCTGTACATGGAACAGAAGGATGCCATTGGGGAGCCTGCTTCGAGGGAGGGGCCCGAATCTCCAGGGGTTGTCAGGGTTACGGAGCTGCTTGGAGGGGCACCTGTGTCTGCCTCGCTGGTAACAGCTGTGTCTCCCTCGATGGGATGAGCTCATGTGTGGCTGTGTGGCTGTTCTCTGTGGCTACATGTGCACGTCAGTGGTTTTTCAGGGTGTGTGAACCAAGAGGTCTTTTTTTTTTTTATCCTCACCCGAGGGCATGCTTATTGATTTGAGAATGAGAGAAACATTGATCGGTTGCCTCCCGCATGGCCCCCAACCAGGAATCGAACCCAAGACTTTTCAGTGTATGAAAAGATACTCCACCAACTGAGCAACCTAGCCAGGGCATGCATGAGCAGTATTTTAATTCTCTCAAGAGACAACCCCCTGGAGGCATATACCCTCAGAAATCACCTGTTGAGTCACAGGAACCTCCCCAGCACTGTCCTGTTCGGCTGCCCTACAAGCGTCCACTACTGAACGGGCTGGGCTGACAAATCCATGTTCAGTGCAGGAGAGTAGCTAGCTGCATTCTTAATGCACAGCAGCAAGTGAGCGGCATGAAGACAGAGAGCTGAGGGCTGAACTGCAGTCCAGGGCCCCGAGGGCCAGGCCTGATCCGTCTGAGCCCTGTGCTGAGTCCCGTGTCCTTTTCAGGCACAAAGGATGCCCGCCCTCCCGTGGAAAGTGGCACCTCCGTCCAGTTGCTCCCCAAAGTTGGACGGGGAGCTGGGTGTCCCCCCACATGCTCAGCATCCGTGTCTCCTTTGCTCAAAATGCATCCTGGTCTATTTCCAGAAGGCCGCTTCTCATTAATAATGCCATTGTCATCAAGAATAAAAAAATGCAAGAAATGTAAAATTCAAACGTCCAATTGTGGCTGCAAGATAATTATTAGCTTTCTGATTATAACCGTTTCTTACCTATAATCCTGGTTCCCTTAGTCATTAGTGTCGCTATTATCGTCATCACTGGAGTCGGAGATTAGGCAACAACGAATTTCCATCCAGTGAAAGAGCAATTAGCTGAGCTGTGTCCACTTGACCACAAATGAGCCCAGGAAGGGACCCTACACAAGCTTAATATTGGTTATTTAAAAAAAAAAAAAAGGCACAGAAACGTGGTTTGTGTGGGAGAGTGGAATCAGCTGTCCCGCCACCACCACCACCTGTGAGTTTTTATACCTGGGAACAAGTATGGAGGTGGATGACCTACAGATTGCACCTTTGGACAGAGGCGGCCTCCTTTTAGATGTCTATTATGGCTAACTTTAAGGAACAATAGGTTCCCACTCGGCTCTGATGTCCTTTTTGTATCATCTGACGGTGGACAAGGATTCTCGGCTTTGCAATTTTGAAACACCCCTCCCTGCAGAAGTGGGCGCCGCCTCCATCCTGCTGGAGACACGGATGAGCTCATCAGCGGGCATGGGCGCACTGCGCGCCTCCCCTCCGCTGGTCCTGCACCCCGTCCCCAGCAGCTGATGACAATTAAATCTATGGGTGGAAGGAATTCACCTCGCGCCACTCCACCGTAATTACAAAGTTGCTGCCGACTTCCAGCGCTGACAGGCTCCATCTCGTCTGCCCCTTGGCGCTGTGGCATTTATTTACAATCTGCGGAACGTCTCACAGACGACGGATCCCACGGGTGCCACGGATGGGTGATGGATATACGGTGGAAAGTGGGCAGGGGCCAGTGGTGAGAGGCAGAGGCTGGGATCATGGACACTTATGTAAATTTTGCAGGAGACTTTGCAGCAGGCACGGGTGCGGAAGGCTGAGACAGCCGGACACGGAGGAGAACCGGGAAAGTGCTCGATGGAGCCACCAAGACGTCCCGGGGTCTGCTGAGGTCACGCCCGGGGGCTGGCAAGCTGTTTACATCGTTTTATCCAAGTGCTCACTTCATTCCACATCAAACATCTCTGCAACTTATCCACCCAAGACCCGTGTTGGCCACAACCCAGAAATACAAACTCGGAAACTAAACACCCGACACAGGGTATTGGCTCTGAGTCACTTTCTCACCCTCATCTCCCTTTTCTGAAACGTTCTTTCTCTCGGGTTCCTAAGCACAGGAACTGCAACGCGGAGCTCTGATGAGTGATAGCGCCTCTGCCTTCCACAGGGATTCAGAGTCCTCCCCTGTGGGCCAATATTAAAGACACCACTGTGTCACGAAGAAATGACCCAGAATGCGTCCTTGGCGTGGGGCCGAACCCACAGGCCGACATGAGCATCAAAGCTAGAGGAAGTGACTGCCGCCATTTTCACCTTAAAGGCGGGGACAGATACAAGCTGTACCTGGGACTAGTCTTCAATAAAACCCGAGCAATGTAATATCTAAATCCGATATTTGAATGCTCAGTCACTTGGTTGGCTTATAAGAAAATGTGCAGTTTATGTATAATATCCTACGTTAAAGAATTTATTATTTAAGTTTTGAAAATCACATTTGACCAGCTAACGTCATCCCTAAATTGCTCTTATGCTTGCTGCAATCACAAGAGCATATTTGGAGCGTGAGAAAGGGACCGTGACCTTGTAGGGAAATGTGCTAATCTGTGGGTGAGTTCATGCATCTGTGAAGCCGGCCCAGGGGCCCTGGCATGGACAGCACTCAGGTGGGCCTCTGCTCTGGGCGGTGCCAGGAAGGGCGGCCGCAGGGTCACTGGGGAGCCTGTCACCAGTCCGGCTCCAAGGGGCAGCCTTCTGTTTTAAAAGGAGGAGTTTAGGAGCGCCCCTAGGGGTGGGAGGCCATCTCTGCACTCTGTAACCACAAAATCCACTGAGGTGGGAGAATATTTGAAATGGGGGAATGTGTACAGTACATTACCTACTGAAACAGGAAGCCACGTTCCCGGTGCTGTTGAGGTCTCCGTAAAGATACAAAGAGCTCCGTCGGGTTCTCCCGGCTCCTCTGTGCGTGTGGGCGGCCTTCCCTGTGCTCTGCTACCTGCCGACCCCTGTGCCAGGGCCACGGGATACGTGTGTAACCAGAAAGAGACAAAACCAATGTTGTTGCCTTTGTTTTTTTAAAGGCATCTCTCTCTCGCCCTCTGGCTTGAGTAAAACCCTCCAGATTTCTGGGTCACTGAGAGATACTCGTGTTAGGGCTCTCTTACAGGGGGGAAGGGGGGAGGGGGGGTCAAGATAACCTTCCTCCCACCTTAGGAGGAAGCAGAGTCTACTCCCCAGCAGGTGCTTTGCCGTCTCCTCGAGGGTGAGGATGTGGGGTTGGGAGGGTGACAGTTGAGGTTTCTAGTGGGGCTAGGAGAGACGGTGAGAGAAGGGGAGGCACTGCTCCCGTGAGGGGAGCCTGGCGCCATCGCTGTGGCCTGCTCCACAGTGACACCTGCTTCAAAGCCGGCCACAGGTGCAGGAGGAGTGGATGGCTCGGTCAATCCGGACAAGACCACCTGCCAAGCATTCACGCCTGTGCTTCAGGCTCCAGTACAAAAGGCTAGGCAGCTAAAGGAAGAGGGAACGGGCACAGAAAACACGCTGCCTTCTTCCAGCGCACAGTGTTCCCAAACCCCACGCCGACAGGCCCCCGGGGCTGGGGCACAGGGGTGTCCTGTGGGACCCCAGGTACCTGGGATTGGGGTGGGGGCATGGAGGGTGGCTTCCTGATTGGGTTGAGAAACCGATTCATGATAAAACAGACTGGGGATTGTCTCCTTGTAAAGCAGTAAAGATTCCTGATGACAGTTACATTCTTAAGGGAAATGAGTGTTAATGGCTGTCTAGACGTTTTATTACTACAGCGAAGCACTGGCCATTGACCATCTCCTTCCTCGCGAAGCTCGGGGTCAGCCTGAACTGTTTGTTTCCAAGGACGACAACAGCACAGGCTCCGTGTGTGACTGAGCCCTGAGCCCACAGTGGAGAATATTGCCAGGAAAAAGTAGGGGATACGTGGCCACAGGCACTGGGGGCGAAATCTGTTTTGTGGGCATAGAGTTACCTGACTTGTAAAATGCAGGCTAATCTACCGTGATTTTGAATAGATTCCAGCAAGCATGTGACTTTCTCTCTGCTCAGGTGCTTTTTTTTCTTGCCATTCTTGTAATGGTTATTTTTAATCACTGCGCAACTACTCTCCACGAGGGCCGTGGCGTCATTGGCGTTTGAGATGAGGTCTGGTTAAAGTGGACAGAAAGGGGCCCTGGTCCTGCTAACCCCGGACCTCGTGTGCGCCAGCTCAGCCCAGCTTGTGCCGGGGAAGCCGGGCGTGGTCCCTCCTGGCAGCACTGACCCTCCTCAAAGCCCAAGCTCTGGCCACTCGTCGGAGAGACCACAGTTGGCCTCCCGCTTGCCCTCCTGCAGGTTTCTGCTCTCACGTGACTGTTCATTACACACAAAGAAGCTGGAAGGCCCAGAGGGAGAGAACCGGGGAGGCTTGGAGGGGAGGTCTCTGCAGGAATCACAGACATCACCTTGGCACACACGCTTTGGAACCAGCAAACACGGAGCCAAAGAGGTCAGATGAGCCTCAGAGAGAATCTAGAGCAAGCTGGAAGGTGTTCCTTCCGTGTATGTGATGGCTCTTCCGTCACCGCCAGGCCCTGCGTGGCCCCTGGCCAAGCACCCAGCTCTGAGCTGGGAAGGATGTCACGCCTCTCGATGGCCAAACAATAGTCCGTGGTGTGAGTGCACAAGTTTCACTTATTCACTCATCCGCTCGGCTGTGTTGTTTCTTCTCTTTGTCTAAGACATGCTGCTGAGGCCCTTCTCCCACAAGTTTGTGTTCATTCCTCTCGGGCCGTGGTCGGCAAACTCATTAGCCAACAGAGCCAAATATCAACAGGACAACGATTGAAATTTCTTTTGAGAGCCAAATTTTTTAAACTTAAACTTCTTCTAACGCCACTTCTTCAAAATAGACTCGCCCAGGCCGTGGTATTTTGTGGAAGAGCCACACTCAAGGGGCCAAAGAGCCGCATGTGGCTCGCGAGCTGCAGTTTGCCGACCACGGCTCTTGGGCACTGGAAGTGCTGTGAAATGCTGGGTTTTGAGGAATGTATGTTGACTTTTACACCTGTTGAACTTCAGGACCTCCCAGACTTTCATCTCCCTCTCTCTCTCTTTTTCTCTCTCTCTCTCTCCCTCTCCCTCCCTCTCGTTCTCTCTAGAGCAGAGCTACCACCTGCAGTTTTCATTCTCATTTGCACAGTGCAAAGCCGCAGCAGCGCACTCAATTCCACCCTGCACAACGGTTCAGAACGCAGAGGAGCACAAGTCTCAATTAACCCGAGTTAGGGCCAGGACAATGGGTGTTGTTTTATTCCTTAATCCCCTGAGGGCCCCCAGACCGGGCCTGGGTTTGAAATGACCTAAGAGGCACTTGTCCCAGAGGCCAGCCTGCAGCATCGCGGTGACCACGGGCTTTTCATCCCAAAGTGCTCTGCTCTCCTTTTATGCATAATCTGTTTCTAACAAGGTACCTGCTCTGGCTAATTCTTTTCTCCTGAAAAATCAATGAGAAAGAGTGGATGTTTTACAAGCCTTGTTTGCAGGCCAAGAAGAAAATGATTTTTCAACAAGCAGGAGAAGAAAAGAAATGGGGTCGCTCCACCTGAACATTACATTTTGTAAAACCAGGAGCTCATGTCTGAGAATGCAATGGCTTCTGAAAATACGTCTTTTCACTCGCCGCCTTGCAAAACAGCTCCTCTGATTTTCAGAGACGGTCCCCGCTGAGTCCTGCAAACGCCCTGCTCAGTGGGCATGCCTGCGTTGTGGAGCATGGGGGGGGCGGGGGTGGTGCAGGGGGGACAGCTGCTCCCATGTGGGTGAGACACTGCTCAGCTATCCGATGTCAGATTTTTTTAACCAAGTCAAGCAAGTGAGTGAATAAAATCATTGTGTGAATAAAGGCCACTAGTCCTGTGATGTTGCCTATCAGAGCCGACAAGGACAGGCCACCCACACACCGAATCTGCCCAAGAAGCAATTTGGGAGAGCGGCAGGCACCATGTGTGGTTTTCCGAGAGCCAATTTGCCTCCCCCCCCCCCCCCCCGCGCCCACCCCTAGGGCCACGGCTCTCTGGAAAGTCAGGGGCATCCGGTGCTGCCAGTCCCCCCGGAGGTGAGGCAGGCCCCTGGGGATGCGCCAGTCTTTGCTCCCCTCCGGCATCCCAGGCCCAGGCCCGTCCAGTGACTCATGCTCCACCAGGAAGAGCCCAATAGCAGCCATCGGGACCAGGATGCCTGCCTCACACGCGAGTCAGGGGACAATGACACTCCTGTGACTCACTCAGGTAGCAGGGTCCCCACCCACCCCCTAGGGACCAGGATGCTGGGGCTCATCAAGTGCCTCCTGTTTGTATGTTGGCGGTTTCATTAGGCCCACAGCTACAGTGACCCATAACCCATCCACAGGCGACGACAACAGCAGTAACACCTTCTGTTCACATTTGTTGAGTATTTGCTGTGTGTCAGACTCCACACACCTCATCCCACTTGATTCTGGTAAAGACCCATGAAGTGGCTATTCACCAGTCAGCCTTTCTCGCATCCCAGCACGTTCTAGGCTCTTGGGGGGACAGAGTGATAGAGACAGGAAGCTGCACCCTCACAGAGCCCACGGTGAACCGACATGCAATGAAGTAATTTCCAATTGTGTGTTGCGCTGGAGAAGCGGGAGGTGCGACGTGTGCTGGGAAGGAGGGTCAGGGAAGCGCCCGTCATCCTGCCCAGAGTGGAAGACGGTCAAGGAGAAATACAAAGGCCTCAAAATGTGAGCAAGAAGCAGTCTTCCCCTGGAACCTTCCACTGAGCTCGGAAGCTAGCGAACCTTCCGACAGCCCCTACTGGTTAACCACACGCAGAGAAGGACGAACCCCCAGGTCCCAGCTCCGGGTTCCAAACCAGTCCTGAGTCCGGCCATCTCCGTCCTCATCACCTGAAAAGTCTGCTCAGGGGCCAGCAGGACATCCTGAAGGACAGCAACCTGACACCTCCCTCTCCCTGAAGAGGCTGAGCTCCTGCCTCCGACGCCCCCTGCAATGCCCCAAAGCCTCCGCAGGGCCGCGGGCAGGGCCTTCCCTGGGCAGCAGCCTCCTGTCCCGGCACCTGTGTCAGAGGTCAGCTCTCAGGGAAGCTTTGTCCTTGAAGATGATCCCCTGCAGTGGGTTAGCAGGAGCTCCAATACTGGATGACATCGGGGTAATATCAGGATCCCCCGAATGTGTCAGCCTCCTACAGGGAACCCTTCTCCGTCATGAAGACCACAAATATTTCCCTCCAGGGGCCCCACGCCCGCCCTAAAGAGCTGTCAGGAGCGGCAGATCCTCTGAGACAAGCGAAGAAGCCGATTCAGCAGGTGTTGAGAATCAGGAACCCAGCCAGCCCTCAGCTGCCACACACCTCAGACGAGGCCCCGAGCAATGTCAGCAAGCCTCAGCTTCTTCAGCTCTAAAGTGGGCACGTTCCCTCCCCAGGCGGGGATTAGACATGACATTCATAAAATCCATAAACAAGGGCTTCCGTTACCTCATCTTTATGACATGCGTCTAAAGCAATTCTCCGAACCTCTGAGAACCAGCTGCGCGCGTCTGAGATGCCCTTTCGTAGCAATGGGGGAGATTTCATGACGACCACGTTTACAGTCACACTCAGGAAGGGTGCAGGCAGGTGCCTCCTTTCACCTCGGCAAACGGTGCATCCACACGCCGGGCCTCACAAAGGCGGTGCACGCCCTGTGTTCCTACGCAGGTAAGGTCAGGGGCAAAGGTCCTGGGAGTTCCCTGCTGGATGATAATTTTTCCAACTGCACTGCAGATGTTCCAGTGGGTGGGTGAGATGTTTTGCCTTGTGCGTGGTCCAGTTCATCACGTGGAAGCCTTCGAGCATGTCCAAAAGTGTCGCAGAAGGGAATTCCCTGTCCTTGCAACTTACATAGATACATAACAGACAGCTTTTCCCGTGAGGGCCAGATCGTAAGTAGCTCGGGCTTTGTGGCTCAGGCACATGGGTCGCAGCAACTCAGCTCTGCCATTGTGACCAAAAGCAGGGCAGGCAATCCATAACTGAATGTGCAGCTGTGTGCCAATAAAACTTTATTTACAGATACTGAAATTTAAACTGTACATGGTTTTCATGTGTCAAGAAGTTTTATTCTTTTTTTATATATATTTTATTGCTTTTTTACAGAGAAGAAGGGGGAGGGAGAGAGAGTTAGAAACATTGATGAGAGAGAACCATCCATCAGCTGCTTCCTGCACACCCCCTACTGGGGATGTGCCCACAACCAAGGTACATGCCCTTGACCGGAATCGAACCTGGGACCCTTGAGTCCACAGGCCGATGCTCTAAGCACTGAGCCAAACCGGTTAGGGCAAGAAATTTTATTCTTTTCTTGTTTTTTTATCCATTAAAACAATGTAGAAGCCATTCCTAGTTTGCAGGCCATACAAAACCAGCAGGAGCTGCTTCTGCCGCCCCCCAAGGGAGAGGATTATTTACCACAGAACCAGAACCTCAATAATATCCCCCTTCTATATTTGCATGAACAAAAGAATGTCACTTATAAATTAATTTATTTAATTTGAACATTTGAAATGTCTTACGATGTATTTCAGTTATCCTGTTACAACCCAAAATAAGCAAACCCCTTGTCTGGGCAGAATGGGCTCTGACTTGGACCTGAGGGGTCTCAGGTGGGTCTGGTTCAGGAAGGAGGGGTTTGGGGGAGGGGCGGCACAGGGGTGAGCGGTAGCCAGGGAGGGGCTGAGGTGGGGCGCCCGGCCTGCAGTGACAGGGGCCGTGCCAGTGGTGTCTTCCCTGGCTCTCCTGGCCTCGAAGAGCAGCCTCCAGACTCCAGGAGTGGCTGCTTCCCCTCCAGCTCCAGGCCCCACCTCTCGCAGGCCCCACCCCTAAAGTCCCAGCTAATGCAACCCAACCTCCCTCCCAAACCTCCCTCCAGAGGCACAGGCCAGGATGCCAGGGGCAGCCCCCCTTGTCCCCTGACTCTGCTGTGCTCTGTGGGCCGATGCCCTAGCACCGTGGTCGGCAAACTGCGGCTCGCGAGCCACATGCGGCTCTTTGGCCCCTTGAGTGTGGCTCTTCCACAAAATACCACGGCCTGGGCAAGTCGATTTTGAAGAAGTGGCGTTAGAAGTTTATGTTTAAAAAATTTGGCTCTCAAAAGAAATTTCAATCGTTAAACTGTTGATATTTGGCTCTGTTGACTAATGAGTTTGCCGACCACTACTAGCACAGTAGAGACATCTGCACATCCCCAGCAGCTCGGCCTGTGTGCAGACGCCCCACCTCCTGTGCAAGCCTGAGTGATGGCCTCGGTTAAGGCAGAAAAGGTTGAGAAAGCTTTGCTAAATGAGTTAATTTTCTAGAATGGTTTAGCACCTGGGATATGGAAAGAGCTCAAGAGCAAACATTAATCAGAAAAATATAAAAGGAGTTAGACTGAAACTTAAGTTGTGTGGAATAAGGCTCAACCATTTTAGAAGAAATTACAAGAACCATGCTCAAGCACCATCTCCTCAGAGAGCGTGTGTGAGTCAGCATGTCTGTCTGTGTGTGAGGTCATGTGTGTGAGGTCATTGTATGTGAGGTCATGTGTGTGAGGTCATTGTGTGTGAGGTCATGTGTGTGAGGTCATTGTATGTGAGGTCATGCATGAGAGGTCATTGTGTGCGAGGTCACATCTGTGTGTGAGTTCACATGTTTGAGAGTGAGTTCAGTATCTGTGTGTGTGTGCACCCATTTGGGCGTGAGTTCATGCCTCTGCGTGTGCCTTGGTCTCTCCTGGATCACATCTTAGCTGTGTGCTGTATGGACGACACTTGGATTTGAAAGCAGAGCTCATGTGTCCAGCATGGCTTCTAACTAGTATCAGACTCACAGACAGAGGGACCGTGCATGGAGGCTGGGATGGGACCACAGTCTCTGTTTAGAGAGACACAGCCATGGTGGCCCTGGGGCCTGTCTTGTTCAAAGGGTCTGGCAGGAAGCCGCCCCAGGGCCCTTGGTCAACATTTGGAAGGAGGGAGGGAAGTGGATGTGTGCTTCCAGTCTCCCCACACAAGGAGGCTCAGCCAGGGACCGGGTAGGCCGCCACCCCTGCACCCTCCTGCATAGATGCCAGTCCTCCTCACAGCCAGCCCCCTCCTCCCACTCTCAAATCCAATGCGGAGGTACGTCTGCATTAGGAATTAATGGCTTGAAAATGTCTACTTTCAGAAAGAAAGCCATTTGTGCTCAAGAAGTGGGGGATTAGCCTCAGTAACTTTTCCAAAGTGCCTTTCCCTGGTAGGTAAGCTCGGCCAGCAGCACCCATGGGTAAGGAAGTGCTGACGCTAATGGTTCCTTCAAGACCGCGTCACGTGGAAGCCCTGGCGGTGGGAAAACACCTGAAACCCTGAGTTGGCCAACTCCTAACTATTCTGTCTTCCAAAGGGGGACGCTTATTGCCCTGAGGTTGTTCGCCAAAGGGGGCCCGGGCATTGGAGCTGAACTCACTATGCAAACTCCTGAAAGCCTTTCCTTTATTGCCCCGAGGAGGCCTTCGGGGCCACCAACACCCCTGCCTCCCCGCCCCCACCCCCATCCCCACCCCTGCAAATTCACTCTCCTGCAGCGTATGCAGTGGTGACTGCGTGCGCACACACGGTCACTTACCCGGTGCCCAGCCCTGCCCTGGGGGTAAAGTGACCCAAAGTTGCAAAGAAGCAGCTCATGGTTTCACAGGTGCACACGGCCGCCTCCAGCCAGAAAGATCCTCTGTTTCCACAGAAGCGTGTCCTCAATCAACTGGCTAACCGTGGGTGGGTGATGTGGCCTCTCCAGTGAGACTGCACAAGGGACAGTGGGAGCTCAGGAGGCACTCTGAGAGGACACGAGCACCCACCGTCCCCAGCCAAAGGGCGAAGGGACCCTGCAGACGAGGCTGCCAGGTGGTCTGAGTGTCTCCAGAGAGGTGACCCCGTCTAGAAGGCCTGCATCGCCTCCCCGCACATCCTGGGCGTCTAGGAACAAGGATGTGAGCAGCAGAGGCTGCACCACAGACCTGAAGGCAGAGCCCGCACAGTCGGCAGATGCTCATTAAATCTCAGAGATGCTGACTTTGACCCTGACCCGCCGCCATGTCCTCCACCTCACTGCCTCTTACCAGGCGCCCCTCGCTGTGACAATGGAACAGGAAAGTATGGCCGCGTCCTCCAGGGAGGTGGCCCCAGTGTGGCAGACAGGAGCGCCCATTCCCCCAGCACCTCCTTCGTTCTTCTCCCTGAGCTCTCACTCCTGTCACACTCACATCTTGTCAACCGAACACTACCGAGGTCAGGCGCCCAGGGCAACAGGATCAGGAAGGACGGGGGTACCTGTTGCATCCATCGCGTGCTGATGGATTTTCCTCGCAGACGAGCACACAGCAGCACCCACGGCGGTCTCCAAGCCGGTAAAGCACATCTTCTGCCGGTGGATCAAGAAATGTGGGCGCATTTGTGCTGCCCTTTATTTTTGTCCATGGTGCTTGCTGGTGTCACTGTCCGTGACTGTCCCTTCATCCCCCCGCCCCCCGTGGACATGGAGTCACGGTGACCGCCCAGGAGCAGTGTCAGCTTGAGAGGCAGCGAAGAAAAGCCAAGAGGCTTAGCTGGGCCCCAGATTAACTGCCTCTTCAAAGACGCCACCCCAGATGTGGTCGCGCCCCCGCCTCCCCGGCAACAGCTGGGAGCTGCCTCCCTGCTCCTGCCTGCTGTTCCCACCGATCTGAGCACATGAACGCTGCCTCCTTAATGGCTGGGGTTAGTGTTGGAGGCATAATGGTCTAGTTCCATTACAAAAGGGAAAGCTTTGTGCGTTTTCATTTCTGAGGGGGATAAAGATGAGCTGCTCTGGCCTCAGTAACCCTCCTCGGCACAGGAGCCGCCTGAGTCGGAGTCGGATTCGAGCAGTCCCTGGCACCCCCCGCACTGCCTCTCAGCTGCCATGGGAAGTCAGAAGTGACTGCTAACATTCAACTTCACATTTCTGATCAGGGCAGGTTAGTTTGTGAGGACAAATAAAAGTCCGTGAAGAAATAAACCTGGTTCTAGCCCAACCCAAGACCCAGAGGGCCTCTTAGTGTCACTGAGTGTGTCCTCATCTGTGACATAGGAACAGCCATGCTCCTCCTCACAAGAGTGTCCTAGAAGCAGGTGCCATCACAGAGCAGTGGTCTGAATGGTGCACAAAGTTTATCTGCTATGATGGACAGAAGGTGATTCACCTACAAAGCAAGGAGGAGCAATGTCAGCAAGAGCTCTTGTTACTTCCCTTCTGGGAAGGCTCTGCATGCATGTGCATGTGTTGCTGTGTGTGTGCATACATGCCTAGTGTGTGCATGCATTTGTGCATGTGAACATGTCTTATGTGCATGTCTGTGTATTGTGTGTGCTGTGTACGTGCAGGTATGTGTTTTCATGGATTGCGTGCATGTGTGTATGCATCTGTGTATGTGTGTGTTTTGTGTGTGTGCCTTATGTCCATGTGTGTTTGTGCTTCTATGCATGTGTTTGAGTGCATGTATGTCTGTGGTTACATGTATTATGTGCACACATGTACATGTGTGTGTATACAGTTGTCCCTTGGCACCCATGGGAATTGGTTCCAGGACCCCTTGTGGATACCAAAATCCAAGGATGCTCAGGTTCCTTATATAAAAGGCATAGAACAATGCATGCTGTTCACTCCATGGAAAAATAGTCCTTGATCTGTAGTAAGTTGAATCTGCAGATATGAACTCAATGGGTGTAGCATACCTGTGTGCATATGTATATGTGTAATGCATGCCTGTGTGTATACATGGGTGCATGTATACATACATGTGTGTACATACATTGTTAAGCATTAAACATGTGCATATACTTATCAACAGGAGCTACCTGTGTGTATCTGTGTGCATACATGTGTTCTGTGTGCTTTTATGCATGCCGTGTATGTGTTCACGGGTGTGTGTGTGTTTTCATGGGTGTGTGTACTTGTGTGTCAGTGTGTATGCATATGTGTCTGTGTTGTCCTGTGTGTGTGTGTGTGTGTGTGTGTGTGTGTGTGTGTGTGATTATCGCTCTGTGTGTACATGTGTGCATGGCCCCAGCAGGCAAGGTGAGGATTTCCTACTTGTGAAGACCTCCTCTGATGCATTCTTCTGGCTGGTTGACCTCAGTGCCTTGTTCTCAGCTTGGCAATGTGTGAACCCCCCAACTTCTGACCTCCTCAGCACTGCATCCCTCAGCTCTGTTCCCCGCAGCTCTGCACCCCTGGGAGCCAGGGCAAGTTTGCCTGATCTCTCCCAGAATGGGGCTGCAATGCAGGGCCAGGGGCAGGGGCTGTACCAGGCAGCCCAGGAATGCTCAGCACCCTGTGGGGTTCCTGGACCTTAAGGGGAACTTGGTTAATAAGTGACAGCTCGCATTTGGTCTCTGTGAATGTACAATGTCCTCGCCGGGCTGGGGGGATACATTTAATAGCTAATGTTTTCTTGGTCCCACATCTGAAAGATTTCAAAAGATAATTAAGGAAAATAAAAACAGAATGGACGGTTAAGAAAAGCAAATTGGAGGGTAAAGACAAATTTAATTATTCTAATAAGATGTCTCTTTGAGAGTTCGTTTCTTCATCAGGCCAAAACCTGACTATTAATTAAGTTACCCCACTAAAAAGGAGAAAAGAAGTCACCTCTAACTTTTTAAGGGCCACTTTGTAACCTTCAGTCCCTCCCTTCCTACTGTGGGCTGCAAGGGCATAAACCTGTAATTAACAACTTCTTTATGGCCGGGCAGTGGTAATTGCCATGTCTAGCCTCCAGGTAGTAAGAATAAAAAGTCCCTCCTGCCCCCTCCCCCTCTCCTCCCACAGGCAACTGGCCACTGGTCCTCACTGGGTCTCTCCAAGGTTTCACCTTTCAGCAAACCTGTGTGAGTGGCCTCGCCGGCCTCTCCCCTGGGACCGTCCACACACTGTAACAGCTCCTTCCTCCCAGAGCAGCTGGGAGAGGGGTGAGAGCAACCAAAACCATGCAGGCTGGGCTGAGATTAGATTATCAATTATCACAAAACTGTCTGCAACTTCAAAGGGCCGGGGAGCTGGGGGAAAACCGTTTATCACGACTGGGAGTCCTGCAATTATCTCCGCGTCACCCAGATGCAGAGCAGCGGGCCCTCAGCTCCGGTCGTGGCAGCGTCTGCGAGCTGGACCGTGGAAAAGCAACGTCTCCTCTGGGACGGGCACAGGGATCGTGGGTCACATACTCTCCACATGCAGGATCCTGACTGTGCTGAGCGCCAGCACCTCCATCGGCTCGTGTCCGTGGGGCCCTTCCCCTCCCTCCAAAGCTCCGGTGTTTACACAGGTCAGCAGACGGCTGACTCGCATCAGAGAAAGATCCGGGACCGTCGTGGGGCTGCGTGATCCGGGGCTCGGTCCACGCCAGACGGGCTCGCGCCTGTGAACACACAGAAGCACAAACACACACACACACACGTTTGGAAGCCAAACTTCAGGGACTGACATCACTTCCTGATTAGACTTCAGGGGACGTTTTTGGGTTTTGCTTATTTTGGGATTTTTCCAGTGGGATTAACGAGACTTGAATTTGACCCACAGTATCTTAGAACTAACCAGGACAATGGAAAATGAATGTAATGTTTATTGATACAGAGAAAAGTCCTCTGGCTAAAATGATACCAAATAAAAAATAATTAAATTCTCATGTGGTCACAGGACTAGTTAATATGTAACTCTTGGGCTGCATGCAAGCCCCAGAATGAAATTCTTCACAGGCCCCTGCCCCGCCACTCTGGATCAGCACCGAATCCCCAAACCCACACGCCCCTCTGTGCCTGGTCAGGACCCATGGGGACACCGTGAAAAGCGATTCGGGCTCCAGCATCCCTGCGGTTGGCATCTTTCTTCTGAGCTTCCTCCTGGGAGAGGACAGCAGCCTTCACCTGCCCTGGGCCTCCTTTAATTTTCACGAAGTTCAATTCCCTAATTATTTTTTTAACAGCATAGCCTCCAGGACAAAGTGGCCACATGTTTTTAATTCATCACATGCATTCAACTTTTACATTCACATGATGGTGTCAATGCACCTAAATAAGTGATATATACAAATTTTCCTTCCTCGTTTTATTTTTGAGGTTTGGGAAGGATCTCTGCTCTTATGGTAAAAATAACACAATTATTTCAAAACACTGAGAAAGGATGAATCATCATTCTTTTTAAGATCACCCAAAACCCCCAATGTCCAGAGGCAATGAATGTCCATATTGTGTGACGTTTCTGTCTCCTTTCTGTATATTTCTACATTTTGACTTCGTATGGTTCTTATCACTTTCATCCGGCCTTGTTTCGTGACCCTCTCTTACATGTGCGGTTCTCCGTGTCCTGGAAGACCCTTCAGGTAACTTTACAGGCCACACAAAGTCCGTCGTAGAGGAAGTCGCCGTCTGAGCCCATGTGGCTGTGCAGGGTCACCTACCACACTGAGCAGCCACTGTGCTGGGCGCCTTCTGTGAACTCAAAAGGACCCGATGAGTTAGGTACCATGGCCCCCATTGTGGATGAAAGAATTGTGGGGCAAACAGGTTAATACCTCGTCCATGACCCCAGGACCGCGGGCAGTGTCTACAGCTCCACAGCCAGCCTGGCTCTCCCTTGTCCCCAGAGTTGACTCCACGCCTTCACCATCAGAGAACAGTGGCACGGTTTGCAGGTTTTCACTGCTGAGGCCTCATTGTACTGTATCTGACTTGTTGCCACTACCCAACATGGCTCCAGAGCTGTGAAGATGTAGCAAAGTTGAGTTACTTTATTTCCTGTCTCATTTGCATTGCAACAGTTAATTCAATGCCGGGTGGGATAGAGGCAGGAGAGAGAGGCAGGCGGAAGCGAAGAGCCCAGATGTTCTACGGAACAAAGAAAGGACCCCCCTCCCTTCCCCCCCCCCCAAAAAAAAAAAAGTCCTTGAATGAACAGAGGCTGGCACCACTTCTGGCCTTGGCAAGTTTGGTTTTTGTGGGGGTTTTTTAAATCCTTATTCAAGGATATGTTTTTACTGATTTTTATAGAGAGAGGAAGGGTGGGAGAGAGAGAGAGAAAAAAACATCGATGTCAGAGAGAAACATCGATTGGTTGCCTCCTACGCTCACCCTGACTGGCAATCGAACCCTCAACCTTTTGGTGCATGGGACCACGCTCCAACCTGGCCAGGGCAGCAAGTTTTAAATTCACTGCTGCAACCTGTGGTCAGACAATGGGCCCATACGTGGGCCAGATCTTCTGGATTTCCTAAGGGAGAAAAGGACCCACCTGAGACCTGCCAGCTCTGTCTGCCAGCGGGCTTCTGCCCGCCCCGGAAGGAGAATGTGGGGAGAGGTCTCACCTCAAAACATCTGTAACTCCAGTTCTCACGAGGGCCCACCAGCCAGGTTCCCGTGTGACCAGAGGCCATTGCCACCTGAAAGTTCCTTTGGGGGCTGGTGGGGGAGGGGGCCCACATCATAAAAACCACAATTTAATGGCTACTAATTAGCATTCTAGTTAGCATTTTAAGAAAGAACATTCAAACAAGTGGATTTTCCTTCACACTTTAAAAATGAGGGCCCACAGCCGGAAGACGACGTGGTCTGCTGACCAGGCAGGGACCGTCCTTCCCCAGCCTGGCTGCCATCTGACGTCTTCATAGCCCAAACCTCTTGAAAATTCCTTTAAAATTAGAACCAGTTCTCTCTTTTGCAATCTTTTTTTTTTTTTTACTCCCTATTAATGAGTCAAATTGCGAGTTCGGACATGCTAGAGGAGGGGCCAGTGCCACGGGCAGGAACCTTTGGCTTTCATGCGTATGCGTTTTGAGATAAAATGAAATGATACGTAATCTTGGATTATGTCACAGTGCACAAAGCTGTGGTTTCCTGGAAAATGTGGACCTACTCTGATATTCATTTAGGAATTAACGACGGCATCAGTTGTCAGATTAAACGCCTTTAAAATCCTCCTCGTCCTTTCCTTGCAGTTAACACTCTCAGTATACTGAGCCCTTTGTGTATATTTAAGCAGGAAAGATGAGAAGGCTTTCTCATGTGCCAAACGGAAAAGAAAACAAAAGTATCCTTTGCCGCGTTGTCAGGCCCACGCTTGGTGATTTGCCACAGTAGCTCAGACATTCAACGCCGCAGAAACAAGCTCGGCACATGTGTGTCCAGCAGGCAGAGCCAGCAACGGCTCCAAACTTCCAGACGGAGGCTGATGTCACCGGGGACGGGGCGCTCGGCTTCTGTGTGTCTTCTGTGCAGGTGGGCAGCCACCAACCCAGAAATCCCTCATTCTACCCCCCACCCAGCCCAATCTTCTCCGCGCACCCACACTCCGGCTGTAAGACGGTATCTTAGTGAACCTCGTTGCTTCAAAAGTGGCAAATCTTAGCCCATAATTATTTTAAGACATATAATCTAGAAAATACAAAAGATTATAATATTTGTTTTTTTGGCAAAGATGTTATAATTTCCTATTGTATCATGCCCAATAGCTCTGTATGTACAGGAATTTTTATATTGCATTTCCATCATTGCCTACTTCTTATTTTTTCTCTTGTATCTGTGTTTGGTTTGGCCACTTGTGTTGAGCGTGTTCTGTGCCAACCATTGAGTTAAGCGCAGGGAAACATACAACACTAGGACTTGCAACTGAGAGCTGTCCCAGCAGAACGGGGAAGAAAAGGCATGTGGGGTTGTGTGTGTGTGTGTGTGTGTGTGTGTGTGTGTGTGTGTGACTTTGTATGAGCCCAAGAATTATGGATGAAAATTTTAACTTAAAAAAAATGTTTAAATGAGCTGGAAATGTTTCAGAAATGTCTGTGCTTTTACTTCTTTCCACACACATTCACTTCAGTATTTCTAAAACTTGATCATATCTATCGTGTTTTGTGCAAATACTTCCAGGACTTTCTTCCAAGTCCATGAGCCTCCCGCGGGCAGCCTGGCTGTGCTCCTCCCATTTGTGTGGCTGGTTCCATCAGAGCTCCTCTGCTGTTCCCGTCTCCCCAGGATAAATGCCCGTCCTGGCACCTCCGGCAAAGGAGTAGCAATGGGTGCAATGTGCCCAAGCAGCCAACATCACACAGGAGTTTTCTCTGTGACTCTTTAATATAAATAATAACTCCCACATGCTGAGGGTGATGGGATTGAAACAGCTGTTATATCTGACCTACAGGGTCAGGACTTGGGGTTAGAGCTCAGCTCGTAACTCGCCATCCTGGACGTTCTAGCATTTAGAACAGGCGTGTTCCAAGTGTATCCAGCTCGGTATGTGGTGAATGGCTAATGTTTCACACCATCTACTGAATGCTTCCACGTGTTACCTCACTGAACCCTCTCAACAATGCCACGAGCTCAGAGTCATCATTATTCCCATTCTGCCCAAGTGCATGCAGCTGGTGTACTGCAGAGCGAAACCGCATCCCTGGTGCCTGTGCACAGGGCGAACCCCTCCCCACGTGTGTGTACCTTACCCACGTCCCCTTGGCAACCCCGCAAGGTGCATTGCCACCTGTGCACTGGGTGCTGATTCCAGGCAGGCACAGCCCTGGACCATCCGAGGTCCCCGCTGCCTGGAACTCCATCAACCCCTTTGTAACAAGCCCTATGCAGGGGCCCTCTCTGCAGCGAAAGGGAATCTGCTCCCAGCAGAGGGCGCCCTGGCTTCAAGTGGCACCTGGTGCAGCACTCTCAGTGGTGCCAAGGACTGAGCCTCCGAGGTTTTCGACGGTGGATTCGCTTTTTGAAAGCACCTGACCTACACACGGCCTCGGACATCAAGAGCCACAGAAGAAGAAGAAAGAGAGCTCTGGTAAAGGCATCAACTCCACTGAGTATCCACCAGGCTGTCAGCTGACGGGCCACGGAGAGCCACGCACAGGAGAGCTGGCCGCCACCCTGCTTCGGGCATGTTTAGGACCAAGCTCTGTGCACCCCACGCTGAGCAGAGAGCTGGGACCTCAGGGTGGTGGCGGCTCGTCGCAGCTGCACCTGCGCCTGGCCTGGGGCTCGGAGAGATGCTGCTAAGAAGAAAACCAAGAGTTCTCGGCTCTCCCTTCATTTAGTGCCTTGTGATAGCCAGGAAGGTTCCCTTCTAACCTGGGAGAAAGAGCTCGGAACTAGGAGAAGACTGATTCAGCCTCCTCTACTGCAGCGAGACGCACAGCCCATAGGTCCATCGGCCGCTGAGTCACCTGCAAAATGGAATGAACTGTGGAAAGTGTGAGGCTGGCAACTGCATCGCAGTCACGGCCGCTGGTGACCGGGACTAGAGCAGGTGATGCCAGGTGTGGGTGAGTCCCCACTTCTCTGGGTGCCTGCACCCCGGGCCCTTCCTGCCACACGTCACTTCATCGTCCCTAAACTGCCTCGGAGGGCGCACTTGGGCGTTTCCTTCCCAGAATTTACACATTTCAACAGGAGCGTGGGTTGATTTTCTTTTCAGTCTAAAAAGCTTTCAAGTTTGAAATCCATGAACACCTGAAGACAGAATTTCAGACGTACGCGGGACATGAAGTTATGTCTTTGGTTCCATTTAACTAATTTCAGTGGACACTGTCTATAAACGATCCATGGTTTCAGGAGGTGATGAGATGGACAGATGAAGGCTTCCCCCCGCCGCTCCCCGCCCCCTCCGCCCCGGGGAGTGTGTGATTTAGGGAGGGCGAGAGAACACAGGCCTGTGAGACAGAGGGAGATAAATGCACGAGAGGAGGAGGAACAAACACAGGGACCTTGGAGTCTGAGAAGTCACATCCAGGCGGAAAGCATAGGAAGTGTGGACGGAGTTGACAGGAGCCTAGGCCTGGGGGGGTGAGATTTCCTAAATGGGGATGGAGGAGAGGGGAGCGAGGGGCAGAGGCCGAGGCCCCGAGGGGCAGCCACCCCAGCCCCACCGGCCACATGAAGGACCACAAGGGTTCCCACCAGAGACTCCTTGCGAGCAACAGCCATCTGGCAGGAAAACGCAGCGAAGGCGAGAAACCTCAGAAATCAAAGATGAATGAAAAGTACAGAAAGTAGGTCTTGTAATACCCTCTCCTCACCCAAACCCCGCCCCCAACACTCATCAGAGGCAGGTGTGCTTCCATAGGACGGGTGTTCTCCAGGATGCCATGGGAAGCCCGGGTCTGGTTCAGATCTCCTACTTACTTCCTGCAGGAGGAGAGACGCTACGGGGCGCCGCCACAGAACACTTACCCACAGGGAAACGTCGGCTGCGGATTTTCCATGCACAAAGCATATCCTCAACCCTGAGCAGAGCGTGAATGCTTCACTGTGCACCTAGTCATGCCGAGTAGTACACAGTTTGCAAATTTCAGGGAATTGTGCCAATATTTGGCGTCATTGTGAGCCATCTTTAAGGTGCTCTTAATCAGCCTCTGGCAGCGGCGGCCCCAGAAGAGACACGGCGGCGTTTGCTGAAGCAGTTGGGGTGTTTGTGGTGAGAAGTGTGGGTCAGGAGTCAGCCTGGACCCAGAAAACATACATCCATATTCGGTACCAAAGGCCAGCCAATGGCAAGCGTGCAACATTATGGAGGCGGCCGTACTTCCAGAATGGAAACTGGTCTCAAGTATTTTCACCACAATTGGCATCGTAGTTTGTAAGACTTACCTGCGCTCATTCAAGTCGCCCAAAATACAACAGAGAGCTTTATATTAATTGGAAGATTAATAATGCATTTCTAAGCCAAACGATGTCCTTGGGACTTCAAGGGGAGTTTCAGAAATGCCTGGCTGACACGCTCTGTGCCAGCCGGGCCGGGCCCTCATCAGGTATTCATTTGAATGGATTTTTCCTCCCGAGCAGCCATGGGCGCGCGGTCAATTACTGGATAAAGCAAGTGCATGCGTGTAAACTGGTTTGATTAGCACCTCTTGCCCTTCCCGATGCGGGAATAACTTTGTGTGATTCTCTAGCAGAAGCTACTTCAATAATTTCTGTTCAACACGCACAAATCCCTGAAAGATTACAGCTCCATTAAGAGCTAAACCATGACATAACCCAGAACATTCCACAAATGGGAAGGGGCCTTTAGGGTTTCCTCCTTCTCAGATGCCAGGAATCACTGGAAATTTATCAAAAATAAAAACAAGTCCAGGTCACTGTGCTGTCCCTTGAGAGCAGGGGGAAGTCCCCAAGTACGAGCTTGTCCTACCCTCTGTGGGACCATTTTCCGCCTCACTCCTTCTCAGAGATGTCGGTAGAAGTCACAAAATCACAAGAAGGAACGACAAGAGGCAGGAGGACTCCGCCGCCAGCACAGAGAGATGGTGATTAACGGAATCGTCAACTCAACTTCAAGATTGTATGTCATTTCTATCTTCACTTTTTTAACACTTTAAAACATCTAGGATAAAAATCCAATAGCAGCAGCATTCATAACAGCCAACAGGTGGAAACAACCAAAATACCCACCAGCTCGTGGATAAATGAATGGCTACATAAAATGCACTATCTCCATGGGGTGGAGTGTCATTCAGCACAAAAATGAGAGGGCATGAATAAAAAAGGGCATAAATGCCAAAAATGGGCGAACTTTGCAAACATTGTGTCAAGTAAAAGGAGTCGGTCAGAACAGACCACAAACTCCAGAATGGGCTGGTTGACAGGCAGGGGCTGGAGTCAGGGGGTGAGGAGGGGGAGCCAATGGCACGGGTCTCTTTTTCAGGGGACGAGAAGACTCTAAAGATGATGGCAGCGAGAGCTGCCCAGACCCGTGAACAGGTTAACACCACGGAGTCGTACCCTTTTGCAGGCGACCTAGATGGTGCATGAATTGAATCTCAGTGAAGCCACCATGAAAATAAAGGTGAACCCTGTATGGTTTTTGCAGCCTTGTTGGGGTGACCACTGCCAGTCGATCTAGAGCAGGTGGCCTGTCGGGAAGGTCTGACAAACGCGTTTTTCTCATGCATTATACATCTAACTCCCAACAACTGTAATGGGCCCTGGAAGGAGGGCAGGTACTTCCATCACCCAGGGGTGTGAGCTCTGAGAACTAACAGCAGGACGGTTCACTGAAGCAGGTAATGCATTTGTCTGTGAGCACAAGGCCTCTTTGTGGGAGCGCGGTGATTGTCCCGCCGCCTGTGTGCTAATTGGGGCTGGTTTGAGCAGGACTTCACCTGCTTTTAAGAGCCTGGAAATCGGGACTCAGCAAACCTCCTGGCCCAACACTAGCGAGGACCTTGAGGAGCTTAAGGAGCTCAACGCCAGCCGCTTTCAACACAGTTGAACATGGACATCCGTCCAGGTTGCATCTGTAATTTGAACCGCGCTGGCCCTGTGGATGTGAGTGCAGGCAGCAGGGTTCACACATGGGCGCCATGTGCTTGTGTGTACACCCATGGGCACACGCGTCTTTGGGGTGGGTGGTCGGGCCGCCTCCGCCGCCACCACGCCTGCGTCCTCACTGTGAAGGAAGTTGAAAGGAAGAACTGTCCGACCGGCCCCGTGCGAGGGCCATTGCGTGGCCATCGCGTCTGAGCAGATAAACACATTCTGTGGGCTCTGACAGCCGTGAGTTTGTTTCCCATGATCCCATTCACCCGCGCCAAGTTTGTGTTGGTCTCAAGGACCCTCTGGGACGGTCATAATCCAAACGCTGGCTCTGAACTGCTTCAGCTCTGATCTGACTCATCCCCTTAGCTACCAGCTTTTCTAAGTCCTCTTACCCAGCCCGTCAAGGAGCGGCACCCCCTAAGCGGGGGAGCAACGTCACAGCACTCTGACAACTGCCCACGGGGCCACTGCCCCCCGGGCGAGCGCCTGTGTGCAGCCCAGCTGCGAGTGTTTGGACCTCAGACACTTTCCTGAACGGGACACTCAGCCCTGATACCCAAATGACCTCAGCGTCCGCCTGGGACGGTAGCACTTCCAGAGCCCAGCGTCTCTAAAGACACGCCCATCCACCCAGGTTGCTTAGATGGGTTACCAAACAGTCGTATCTCTGGTTGTGAAAACCCTGTTCTAAAAGTTGGTTTATTTCAAGATTTCACACATTTCAGTGCAGTCTTCTGCACTCTAATCTATCAGCGAGCATAGAAACGAAGCCACTACCAACAGCTGCCCTAAATTACCCCTCGAGCTCATCTTCCTGGCTTGCAGAATGTGCACATTTTCTGGGCTCCACATTCTCTCACAGACACTGCTGTGAGCACTGGAGAGTGGGGTTAAAAATGGTTCTCTTTCATTTCTGAGTCTTTAATTTCATGTTTGATCTCTGCATCAAAATAGATTGTAATTGCTTTTTGACAGTAATAAGCCTAAGATTGTAACTCAAAAATATGAGATATTATGTTCTTTTGTAATTGTATTCAAAGAAAATATGGTTCAATATGGAACTTAAAAAACATCCCCAGCTTGTTCAGCATCTATATGCCACTGACACCATTAAAGTGACAGCTGAAGTCACTTTTCTGGTCTGCAGCCTCCCGCCCTCCTGACTGGCCAGGTCGATAAATATAATCTCTAAACTGCCGAAGAGCATCACCTCCTCAGGTATTCAGAGTTTGCCTGGGACTTTTTTTATTAACAAGAAAACAGGTGGTTGTTGTTGTTACTAAAATGAGCAATTTTGAGTTGTAATAACTGTATCCCCTGGATGTGTCCATCTTTCTCGGAGGCGGGTCCCCAGAGCTCTGTCCCCGCCCCCTCGGTCTGGGCGCAGCCCCAATGGGCACCTGGGAGCAGAAGCACACCAGAGCGCTCAGGCTAATTTCATAACAAGGGAATCACTCCTAAAACTTTATAAATGTTAATACAGACATTCACCTCAGTTTCTCTGAAAGTCGAGCAGGAAAAGAGAATTATCCCCATACCAGGACCAAATGGCGCTTTTATGCGGAAGTTTAACAGTGTAGGGGATTGCAAATTGGATGCCACATTCGGGCTGCAAATGTCTCTCCTTGGCATTGAAATATCACCACTGTTAAAGCTGCAGTAAAGTGTCACAAAAGCCCTGAGTGTTTCCAGCAAAATTGGGAGGCTCCTCGGGGCACGGCGAGCTGAGGGGTGGGCACCCGCATCCATCCTTCATTTTTATTATCTGCTCAGCACTCTTTCAAAACACTCCGTCCTTCGAGTCCCTCAGCGTGGAGTTTGGTTCTGCAGGGCTGGTGCCGATGGTGAGGAACACCAGGGTTCCCACCTGTCCAGCACCTTCGCACCTGGACAGGTGCATTCCATTGCTTCCCAACGCTGGGTAGCACCTAACTTCAGGTATTACAAATACTTTTCCAACTTTCTCACCTTTAGGTTAGCAAACCGGTCAGGAAGTCAGTATCTCCTGAGTACTCAGGGTTAGGGGAAGGAGCTGTGGCCAGTCTCCAGCCTCAGGAACCGCATATTCTCACGAGGAAGAGGGACGTCGGTGATATCCAGCAACATGGCAAGTGTCACACATACTTGGTAGGAGAGTGGGGTGAGGGTCAGAGAGCAAATGTGCGCACACAACGTGGGCACCCCCAGAACAGCCTGCCTATCTCCTGACTGAAGGTGTGACCCCTATGAGGTGCGCCCCCTGCTGGCGATCGGGAGAAGGGCCCTTCCAGTCCTGGCCTCCATGTGCTCTGTCCCTATTGAAGGACAGCCACCAAGATCCACCAGGTGCCCTCGAGGAACCTGAGAAGCCTCCTCAGCTCTGTCCTTATTGTGGGTTCTGCGTCCAGTCAGCTCCGAGACCCACCCACCCACTGCGCAATCCCCCACCTGCCACTGTCCTCCCCGTGGACCCACCGACTGCGCGGAACGCAGCTTCTTTCCCACCATCCTCCCCCCCACCCCCGCACCGCTGCCCCGAGTTACTTTCCACTCATATAGAATGTTCTCAAACAAAATTGTTCATTTCATGCCCCCACTCAAAACCTATCATCTGCTCCCATTGTCTTCAAGATGAAGTCCAATGACAGCAAGCAGTGCTGTCCCTCTCCGGTGCTAACTCACCTTGGCAGGTGAGTCTCATCACCACAGAGAGCAATGGATGCCCTCAGGCCTTTGGTGGGCCCAACCAGCCCAATGCTCGCTACTTCAACCTATCTCAGCAACACCCAGGCATCATCTTTCAATATAGAACAAATCTGGGGAAATTAAAATTTAGCAGATTCATATTGATGTCTATTTGGTTTTCAAAGAAGTGTGCCCTGGCCAGGTGGCTCAGCTGGTTGGCACATCAAAGGGCTGCAGGTTCAATCCCTAGTCAGGAGCATGGTGGTGGTGGTGGTGGTGGGGTGATAGCTAATTGATGGTTTTCTCTCTCTCTCTCTCTCTCTCTCTCTCTCTCTCTCTCTCTCTCTCTCTCTCTTCCTTTCTCTCTTCCTTCATCTCTCTCTCCCTTCCTCTCTCTAAATCAATAAAAACATATCCTTGGGTAAGAATTAAAAGAAATGTGAGAAAAGAGCATAAAAGGCTTAGTCAGTAAAGCTAGGAAAGTTCTATGTTGTAACATCAATGATTCTCTAAAGCAAAACCCTAACCAAGCAAAAGCCCTGGGCGCCATCACCAGGACCGACACCAAAGTTAGCACCAAATATCAGAACCCTTTCCTTGCGGGAGGCTGTGAGGCCATTTAATTGTTTTCCCGAGGAAAAGAAAGAAGGCCTGTCAACCACAGGAGTTTTCAAATGAGGCTAAACCGGGCACTAGCATGGCTGTGGAAGGGCCTGGTACACCCTGGGCAGGGACCCAGTTTCCTCCCTCCCTTCCCGTCACTAATGGCCCTGCTCCCTGCTGTCATTGGCGATGCTAAGCGCACCCCTGGCGTTCCCAGGACACCCCGAGCTAGGTTCCAAGTGTTGCAAATTGAGCTAAATGACACACGTAGGACCTGGGGGAGGGCCCTATTGAAAGGACAGATTTCTTTTCCGTCTATTTTTTCAGTACCTGGTGTGTCCTTCCAGGGTCCTTCTATCTAGGATGACAGTGAAATATTTGGTGAGTATATCTGCAGTGGAGTTACAATTAGGCATTCAAGTAATATGAAATTTAAAAAATACCCATTCTAATCCGTTTTCTAATTTACCACTTCCCTTAATTCCTGCCACACTATTGAATCTTTCCCACAGACTATTGGGCTTTTATGGTGCTCACCTGGGTTTAAAAGACACTTGTCATATTGAAAAGTAGAAGAAATGCATTTGGTAATGTGCGCAAATGTTCCACAGTCTTACCGTCACCCAGCTGCACATTATGAAAGTGAAATTGTATTGATGGTTTCTGATACACTGTAACTCACAAGAGGAAGATAGACCTAGAACAGTGGTCGGCAAACTCATTAGTCAACAGAGCCAAATATCAACAGTATAACGGTTGAAATTTCTTTTGAGAGCCAAATGTTTTAAACTTAAACTTCTTCTAACGCCACTTCTTCAAAATAGACTCGCCCAGGCCGTGGTATTTTGTGGAAGAGCCACACTCAAGGGGCCAAAGAGCCGCATGTGACTCGCGAGCCGCAGTTTGCCGACCACGGACCTAGAACATATATGATCAATCTGGCTGTGAAAGGTTTTTATAGTCATTGTTAAGCTGCTTTCTAGGAATATAAATCTCAAGCTCAGTGGGAATTAGTCTTCATGAAACGAAACGTAATGTACCCACCTGGTCAGAAGGGGCGTTTTCACCCTGTGATGCATCAGATCGGCTCTTTGGTGAGCCCAGGCCCCAGAGGTGCCGAAAGAGAAATGTCTGGCTGCGGGGCAACAACGTGAGGGGACAGCATGAATTGTAGTTACTGTTGGTTTGGACCCCTCCACTCACACGACCTACCACCATCACCCCCACAGCCAGGCTGACCCTCTTCCTCCTATCCCCACGTCCACGTTTTCAGCTGTCAGTGGGGACTCTGCCAAAGTCAAAAATGGCTGAACTCACTGTGGTCACCCAACCCGAGTCTCCATCTTCCACCGTCTTCTCATCAAGGCATCATCCTCCCATCGCCCTCCCAAGCCCCGCAACTCCTTGCTCTGCCGGAGTCTTCTTCAGCAGTGTTGTTCCTCCCCCGTGTGACATCAAGCAGGCCTGGACCCGAATCATTTCACCCTGAACCCTGAACCACTTTAGCTTTGCTAAAGGGACACTATTTCACTCGCTCATGTAGGATTTTCCGTGTCTCCTCGGTGTCTCGGGCTGGAGAAGTTCTTTCTAAGCAGGACCACAAAGCCAGACACAGTGCTCCCTCTGCAGTAGAAGACAACATGTTTATGTTAGATTTTAAATCGGTAAGAACAATAGGAACAGATAGCACTACTGAATTGGGGGCCACGGTAAAAATTTGCATGTACTGAAATTTTAACAGGGCCTTTGGTTTTAAAAAGAAGTTTTAAAAGAAAACAAACAAAATAGTATTCTGAGATATGACCCTACTTATTTGAACGTGTCTTGTGCGCACAGGAAAAACCCTCTGAACAGAAATGCTAGAGGCGGTTATCTCTGGATTGCAGCACTGTTTTCTTTTTTAGTCGCTTTGTTTGTTCTCTACGTTTATCTGTGTATTTTTAAACTTTCACACACAGAAATGTCTCTCACTTTCAAGCTCACATTCAAGGCCCTGGACAAAGTCCTGCCTTTCCAGACGTTTCTCCCACGTGAATAACACCCCGGACGCCTTTCCCTGTCACCAACTGAACTTCTTCCGTCTCTCACTCTCCCGTCAGCCCCTCCCACTGCCTGCAGGACCTCCACACGCCCACAGAACTCTGCCTGTCACAGAGACCACGGCCGGCCGGGGTCCCACAGAGGACAGGGAGGGGCTCCGTGGACCTAGGGGACCCTGTGTGTGAAGGTGCTTGGAGTCTGAGAGATAAAGGTGAGAAGTGAGTGAAAAAGGAAATGTTTGCTAAATCAGAGCCATTTCAGAAACATGTTCACCGCTGGTGTTTGAACCTGCATTTCAACATCTGTCTGTAGCATGTGCTGCAAACGGAACCAAATTCTACCTTAGAAATGAACGTTTCCAGAGCCTTACAAAGAAATTTATGTCAAATTAATTTCTGGGACTCAATGAAGCTTAAAATGAATTCATAATGAGGAACATTTAAGAGGTGTAGAAGGGGTTTGGAGGGGCTGATCGGAGAGGTCCCCTTCCTGCCGTTAACTCTAATTTCGTGGTTATGACACGTTTTATCCTAGCACAAGACGGAATCTAAGAAATGATGAGCTTTTACAATTACTGTATAAGCAGGATGTGTGACCAAATGGAAGTTGAATATTGCTACATTATTATTATTATCATTATTATTATTATTACTTAATTGCGTATCAACAATGTGCACATTTATATGAGACATAACACAGCTCCTGAGTGGGAGATTTATATTTTAATTTAGGCATACTTGTAATTCTAACATCACAATACAACCTGAGGAAATGACTGTCTCTGAAGTGCATGATTTCCTAAAAATATGTGTTTGTGGTTCCTAGTGACATCATCTGCTTCCAAATAAGTGCTGACAAAGAGTAATATTTAAGGGGCTGTGCTTTTGTATAAAATAAGGCATTTTCCCATTCTTCGTATGCAAATGTTAAAGGCTTAAAAGCATACCTTACATCTAGTTTCTTCAGCAAATAAAATGCGGAGTGCTATAAAGGTCCCGAAAGCGTGCGCGATTTCCTAACCCACTCACCTGGACTTCATAATTATTATGTTTGGGCTGAGAAGCTAAAAATAGCATACAGTGATTCATTCAACTCCAATCAGATTCCTAGTGGCATATACCAGAAGTAGGTCCCTGCGTACACCTTCCTAAGCAGCACTCACGCGGCCAGAAACAGACAGACAACGACACCAGCTCACTTCATTGACTGTGCAGCTGGGCACGCACACCACACCCAATGCTTCTGAGAACAGTGTGCACACCGCCTCAGCACACGCCTGCCTTCGGCCAACTGTCACTGGCATGAGTGACTGCATTTTGGAAAATGACAGACCCTTGTATATATCTGAAAATTAAAACATTATTTCTAGGAACCAGAACATGACTAGTGGGAGGGGGACTGGGGGCAGGGGGCAGTGAGACATAACACCCATGAAATCAGCAAATCAAGGCATAAAATATTTACAGACCTACCAGTTGCCATGAAAGAACTATCTGGACAGCTCCTCCTGACACACTTGGGCTTCCCCAGGTCCCCTATCCTGCCCCAGGCCCCCTGTCCTGCCCCAGGCCCCCCTGTCCTGCCCCAGGCCCCCCTGTCCTACCCCAGGCCCCCCTGTCCTGCCCCAGGGCCCCCCTGTCCTGCTCCAGGACTCCCCTGTCCTGCCGCAGCCCCCCTGTCCTGCTCCAGGTCCCCTGTCCTACCCCAGGACTCCCCTGTCCTGCCCCAGCCCCCCTGTCCTACCCCAGGCCCCCCTGTCCTGCCCCAGGGCCCCCTGTCCTGCCCCAGGCCCCCCTCACTTGGAACCAGGACTTGGAGCTGGTGGCAGAAGCAGCCTCATTTTTAGCAGTTTTTCACTGCAACAAGATAGATATTTGCCCAAAACATTCTTAAAACAGAAGCCAGTAAAACTATGCTTCCAAACAGCTCTGCCTCCGTAACAGATAACAAACACAGTGTCTAACACTGCACATCTCCAGTGCTCAGGGTTTTCTGACCAGTGTCCGAAGCTGCTGAAGCTGCTCGCCATCTAGAGCAGGTCACTGCTGCTGCCCACACCACTCGCTGGGGGCAGAAGGAAGGCCATGAGAGCCGGGGTCCCTGCAGGACTCAGGGATCAGACCTGCGTCTCCTCCTACGTCAGGGGAACAGGGTGTGCAGAGGGGCCAGCACCCTGCCCATCACAGTCAGGACCCTGGACCTGCCCTGAGGCTCCCAGCCCAGAGTGGGGTGGGGTAGGGTTCTAGAACCAGGCCAGATAGCTTTCTCACCACCCCTGGCCCTCACCTGTCACAGGTGTCCCCCCAGTAGAACTTCTGGTGTCTCCTTCCCAGGTGGCCCAATGGCACAGACAGGCAGATGTCTCTTCTCACTCACCAGCCTCCCACTGGGATTCCGACACCCCCTGATGACGAGGGGCTGCGAGCACGGTGTCCTGTCCCGGGGCCCATCCCTATGCTTCTGCAGATAACTTGTTGACGCTCTATGAAGCTATGGCAGCTGCGACACCAGCAGCTGGGTCTCATTATATGACCACGAACTAAAAGCACATACAGGCTTCTGTATGAGGGGCTTCTAGCATTTTGATAACCGTATTTCAGTGTGACGTGTTCCCCTTGCACGCCTTTGTATTTTACTTTGTGCATAAAGCCTCACCAGACACCCCAGGACTTCCACAGCATGGGAAGGGTGAGGACCCCACCCCAAAGCCACCACGTCCACGTCCCACTCCCACAGCATGGCTGGCACGTGGCTGAAAAGTGAACGGTGGAAACAGGCTGCACAGGACGGGCAGGAAGGCGGGAAAGCTGTGTCCTTCGTTCCTCTTGAGCTGGGGTCCTGCTCAGGCAGAGGGTGGCCCAGGCTCATTCCCAGCTCCCAGCTCTCAGGTCTCCGTCTGGCACTTGTCCATCTCCACCAGGTGCCGCTTACCTCGTCCAGAACCCACCGGAGCATCCTGACCTGTCCAGCCTCTGGGGTCGCGGGTTGTCTCTGCGCCTGCGGTCTCCTCCGCATGGTCTGTGCCCAGGTCCCCAGGTGCCGCAGGGAGGTCTGCGTGCTTCGGGCAGTATCTCCAGGTGACGCCCGCCTCTGTTGGAACTGGGGCTGTTCCTGGAGGGTGCACCCTGCCCAGTCACTGACACTCAGGCCTTGCAGGCAAAAGTCAGCCCTTCCCTGGTTCATGGAACTAGTGTGCACAGATGTTGCAGGACATAGCCACCCTGTGGAGGGGTGAGGTGCAAGCCCCCCGCCCCCTCCCCACACACACACACACATCCCCCACACCTGGTGGACAGGTCCCGCGCTACGATAGGTGTGCAGCCTGTGGAAGGTTACATGAAGCTACTTCCAAATTCCAAAGAAATCCTGGTGGATTTATCAGATTAGGGTCAATGTCAAGTGATAAACAGTCATACGGAGTAGATGTTCATCTAATCCCTGAGAAGTGACTGACGTTTTCTCTAGTAAAGTTGGAGAGGAGAGGAAAACCGAGCTAAAGCCCAACTATTGATGACTCTTTATCATCCACAAATTTCTCCCGAATTCCATTCAAACCAACCACCTCAGCAAGCCCCATTGACCCCAAAGGACCTGCAATTATTCACGTCAAATTCTTACTTCCTCCCTCAAATGGTGGAGAAATTAAAAGACAATGAAGAGGCGCCATATATTCTCCCCCACGCCTACAAACCCTCCTCCAAATTAGATTATCCGTCAACGGAAAGAATTGTAAACTCATTCCCTGGGTCAGTTATCTCTGAGGTGATTTCAAAAGTGAGATTTACTTAGTCCTGTTGATTCTAACCTCAATCCAGAGAAGATAACTTCTAGTCTGCACTTTCTAAAACCATGTATATGATGTCACATGGAGCCTAAACTGTGATGTCACGCAGCCTAAACTGTGATGTCACGCAGCCTAAACTGCGATGCTATTTTGAGGACCAATTGTGACGCCCACTGTAAAAGTTAGTTTTCCACACAATGTTATGCTCTGATTCTGACTACAGCAGTCAGAGGTCCACAGAAGCCAGACCACTTTTAGGCAAAGGAATTCTCAAGTTAATTTAGTTTAATTATGAGAATTGAAAACTGCTACAGATTCTGCCCCGTTAATGACGGATCCTGGTTAATTAATGATTCTGGTTAAACTGTAACTCTTTCACCAATCACTCTGTTTATTACAAACTTCTCAAAAACCAGGCTAAGTGGGGTGAGCATAGAACACATGTACGCACCTAAATTCAAAAAAGGTGCTCATGCGCACACGTGTACACACACACACACACACACACACAACTGAGGGGCAGTGAGGGTGGGTGGGGTTTTTAAGATTTTTGTTCAAAATCATATTAAATGCAAACACCCACCTACACATTTACAGCCCTCAGCCATTCCCCCCCACATCTGACACTGTGGCTGTGGACATGGGTCCCGACTCTCCTTGTCCTGACTCCCTCCCAGCTCCCATGCCCTTCATTAACACTCCTCATTCATCCTAAGGTGGGAACCACCGCATTTAAGCGTCTGCCAACTGTCTTTCTGCATCTCCTCTGACTCACTCAGCACCACCCACTGATTGACAGTCTTCAGGTCTCCGTCTGAACCTTAAGCAAACACCCACCTTGATGACCTTCCCCAGGGGAATCTGAACACATCCCCACAACGCAGGGACATGGAGCTAAAACCCTGGAGTCATTCCTGGGAATACCCTGACCCTGGCCCCCTCCCAACATCACCTGGTGATGGTGTCATGTCAGTTCTAACTCCTAATTCCCCTTCATTTGGTCCTCCTCTCCATCCCTCCAGGCCTCTGTGGTCTCTCAATTACATTGTCAAGTGGCCTCCTAACTAAATTCCCCACACTATTCTTGTCTGGATCTAATCTATTCACAGCCCCGCCTCCCCCAAATCAAACACCAGTCGGGCCCATAGCTCTCTCTTAAGTCTCTCAGGCCCTCAGAGTAAACCCAGGGTAGAACTCAGTGCAGGCCTGGGTCCCCACCTCTCTGCCCTCCTCCAGGGCACTCCCTACCTGGAACCCAGCATCCCACCAAGGCCTGCTGCTGCTCTGAGGCCACTGCTCCTGGGTCACTTGGGCTTGGGATTTTCTCTCACTTCCATCCTCCACATGGTGTCTCAGGCTTTTGCTGGTCTCCCCACCTCCACTGGGGCCGTGCACCCACCAAGAACCCTATAAGCCTGCTCCCTCCTACTGAGTCGAGAAGTCCACCCATGGGTCTGGAATTCCATGTCCTCACTGTCACCACACGTAGTACATGGAGTTATTGCACATGTGTACCTGCCTCCTTCACTGCATTCTGACCAGACAGTGACCTCTGAACCATGCGGGCCTTGTGCTTCTAATCACCATTCATGCCTGAAACATAGTAGTTGTTCAATGAAGGTTTTATGAGAGAATGAATGAATGAATGAATGAACGAACAATGGATGGATGGATAAATGGATGGATGGGTGAATGGATGGATGGATGGATGGATGGATGGATGGACATAGGGACAGCTCAGCAAGGTCCACCAGGAGGGACAATGTCCAAACTACCGCTCCCTAACATCAGCAGACTCGGGAAGGAGGGAGGTGGAGAAAATCCTGGACCTGCTTGCATCTAAAATGACTCACTTCCAAGAGCTGACTGAGGTCACACTTTCTCAATGGGGCAGAATCTGTGCTCAAAATAGATACTTGGTAGAACTGTACTAGTAAGAAGACGAAGTTGACTTGTCCAGAGTATGAGTTTTGTAGGTTGGGAAATTCTGCCAGTGGTGCACAAGCAGGCAGGTGACCGCCTTCACTCTCGCTGTCTGCAGTGAGCAGCAGGTCAAGACAGAGTGGGACAGATTTTGTCCTGAATCTCCCTGAGGTGGACAGGGAGAACGTGGATGAGGCGCCTGAGGCAGGGCACCGAGGGGAAGGTGGTCTGCCGTGGCCCAGCTCCCACAACTGTCCCAGGCCTGAGCCTGGCCACGTCCCCTGGTCCTTGACTCATGTTCATTCAGAAGTGGGAGAAGGAACAAGTCGTGAGCCTCCAATCGGTGGCTCTGCTGTGAAGAGGCCCCTGGTCACCTAGAAGGAAGCTCCAGGATGTACCTTCAGGAGAGTTTATGCCAAACCTACCACCTTCCTGGGCCCAAAGCCTCCTATCTACTCAGTGCAGCCTGGACCAGGCCTGGGAGAGCCAGGGGAACGAACATTGACATCAATGCAGGGGATGTGACGCTGCCATGAACAGCCGGGCAGTAGCATCAGAGGGGCAAGATTCCAAGCCTGGAAGGCCCCAGCCACCAGGACTGCACAGCCTCCTGCACATTGTCACCAGGACCAGAGGCAGGAACAGGCAGGGCTTCGGCCTCAGTGCCTGTCACGGCTAGAACTTACCTGTTCCCACAAAGGTCTGCTCTATCACTTCCCACAGTGCATGAGAAATAATGAGCATATTGTTATGAATAATTAACAGCATTCAGCAAAACAACACTCCTGTCGTCCGTTGCATCATTGGAGAAGAGAATGAAATGACCTGGTGGTGTTTTGTTTTAGGTGGTAATCATGAAACTTGAGCTGATAACTCAAAGATTGTGAAATAAGATGCCATTTTAAGGCACTCTAGCACAACAACTTTCTTACAGACATAAGCTACAAACCTCACCTGGCTCATTGGGTTCATTGTTAGTATTAACTAGTGATCTGGTGCACGAAATTCATGCACATTAAAAGGGAATTAATTAGAGGAAATATTTTTTTAATATATTTTATTGATTTTTTACAGAGAGGAAGGGGGAGGGATAGAGAGTTAGAAACATCGATGAGAGAGAAACATCGATCAGCTGCCTCCTGCACACCTCCTACTGGGGATGTGCCTGCAACCAAGGTACATGCCCTTGACCGGAATCGAACCTGGGACCTTTTAGTCCGCAGGCCAACACTCTATCCACTGAGCCAAAGCAGTTAGGGAAGAGGAAATATTTTAATATTGCTATTTGCCCTTTCTCTATAATAGAAGTGTCAGAGATGAAAGAAAATTAGTAAAATATATATGAAAATCTTCCTCCTGTCAGAGTCTGGGGCATGCCACGGAAACCAGAATCAAGTCCCCCCCCACCCACATGCACCCCGAAATTGTGCGAGACCCAGACCCAGCCTGCCCCACGCCCATTAGGCTAGATCCAGACCCGGACAGCCCCACCCCTGTCAAACCCTGCTGGGTGGGGGGCGCAGCCTCAGGTCACCTGGCCTGGTGCCGGGGTGGGAGGCATGGCCTGAGGTCCCTCGCCAAACCTCGTAGGCAGGGGGCGTGGCCTGAGGTCCCCCATCAAGCCCTGCCGGGTGGGGGGTGTGGCCTGAGGTCCCCTATCAAGCCCCATCAGTCAGGGGGCACAGCCTCAGGTCCCCTGCCCCCACCCAGTGCCACGCAGCCTCAGGTCTCTGCTGATTGCTTGTTAAGGCTCGTTATGGGAACTCAGCTTCTGCTGTGGGCACAGCCATCTTGTTATGGTGTGATGGTCAATTTGCATATTCCCTCTTTATTAGATAGGATTCCACTTCTGTTCTTGAAAAAAAGTTCACGGATTTTGCTGAAGTAACTATTCACATAATCCCTTCTCCAAAACGCAGACTCTCACTGCGGAGACTGCTGGGAAAGGGCCCCGATTCCCGATGTGCCACATGCAGGGACTGGGAGAAGGAGCCCTTTCGCCCCCACAGGAATTGGCCCCTTGGAAAGAGTGATTTACAGGCAGCCTGTCAATGGTGGCCACCAGGGAGTCAGGCTCCTAAAAACAATGGTGGTTTGAAGAACATTTTCACATTAGTTAGGTAGAGATGGACCAGATGGAGACAGAAAGGAAGACGGAGATGGATATAGAGATGGAGATGGAGACAGATTTAGAGGGGGGGAAGGGGAAGGTAGAGAAAGGAGGATATAGACATGCATATGGGCTAGTCGAGCCGCATTTTTGCTAAATGTCTACATGCAAAACCTTTTTCTTCATTCACGTGTGAATACCACAGGAACAGCCCCTGCTCACCAAAAGTCTCAGAGAATGATCTAATGCAATTCAAAGGAACAAGCAAAGAATCGTTAAGAGTCGCACCTGCCGCAGTGAGTTATTGGCTCCTAACCGTCTCTGCCCAGCGCGTCTCCGATCCCCCTTATTTACCCTTAAGGCACTCGGCAGCTGCTGAATGGTGTCTGTGGCAGTTTGGTGGAAACAATAATAATACATTATAAATCAATGAAAATGAAGTTTTTGCTGTGATAATCTGATATAGATTTGCTAACATTTGTATGAAATTCAATTCTGTTTGATTGCATCAGCATATGTTTCATTTCTTCCAGCACTATTGATTTTGAAGGTTCTTATCCATATGTCTAAATTATTTCTATTACATCTTTGTATTACTGTTTAGAAATAACCTGGGTAAACTGAAACCATTTACTCCATTTTCAGTTTTGTTTTGTTTTGTTTTTTACCCTCTTGCTCATCCTAGGTACTAGTAAATGTTCAGGTCTATATTTTCAATGAAAAGAAATACCTTTTTCTCTCTTTCTTTCTTTCCTTTTTACAAAAGTCTTCCTTCCTTAGCCCATAGTCAATGCTCAGCTATAATTGTAAAGTGCTTATTTCTATTTCAGCATTTATTGTCATCATTGTTAATATTTTCATTGTTATTTTCTGAGAGCATCTGTCTGTCACGAGGGGTCAGATTTTCAAAGAGCATGTTAATGGTCCCGAAATCCATAGCTATGTATTAATCTTCTTGGGGGAAAAAATGTCTGATTGTACATCTTACTCAGGGCCAATTAATAAGTGAAAACACTGAATTTCCATTACTAGAGTCAAAAAGAAAATGAAACAAAGGGGGGAAAGTTGTATCTGTACAGCTCTTTGACGTTTTCAAAACTCCTTTGCAAAAAACTTCAGCTCCTCTGACAACAGGTGGAGCAGCATGCTGTGCTCATCAGGTAGAAAAGAGGAGGGCAGTTGTGTCTGGAATTAGACTAGAACTCACCTGTGATTCCTGACCAGGGGATTCTTCATCTCGGCTCACAGACCCCACTTTCTCCATTCAGTCTCCATTGACTCACCCAACAGGCTGGGAGTTTGCAAGACAGGGAAGAGATAATATGTTCATGTAATGAGGCTTTTCTGCTTTTAAAAAATTGATTTCTAAATAATTGCACCAGGAAGGTAGCCCACCATGTGGCCTTAAAACATTGCTGAGTCTCCGGTTTTCTGAAAGTTACATAATGATTTGCCCAAATAGTGGCACTTTTCGCTCAAACTTAACCTATCTTTTACAAGGCCACCCATATATTATAATAAAGCAATTTATTTAAACTGTAACAATAGCCTTTTAAAGTCATGAGAATAAATCACAATATGATCAATAATACACCCACATCTCCCAGAAGTCCAGGGGCAGGAGAATCTCCTCTACCTCTGGAGATGATCCCATCAGTTCCTTTGAGTGTGAGACAAAGTCAGTGCGTGCGCCCCAGGTCACCTCCAAGCCCCTGCCGTCTTCTCTGAGACACAGCCCACTAGTAAATGAGGCCAGGCACACGGTCATTTTCCAAAGTCCCTTTGCTTTTCTATCGTGACATCACTTTCAGCCATGGCCTCTAGTTTTTAAATTAAAAATAAAAGCACAATCCTAACAGTCAGCTTGTGTTCTGTGCCTCTGAGGGGAGAAACCCGTCTCAGTGCCCTGCCTGGATGAGAAAAGCTGGACAAATGGACAGAGGGCTGCATGATGGAGCCGGAGCGGGAGGAACGAAGAGGCCGAGGATGCAATCACCACACGTAATTCAGCAGAAACAATGCAGGACAGATGGTCGTCTCTGCTGCCATCACACATCTCCAGGGACAGAGTCCACCAGCACCCTCCAAGTGTGTTTTGGGGTTAAATGAACCATTTTCACCTGGGCTGCTTGGATCCATGAAACTAAGCTGGAAGTGTTCAGAAAGTAAATATCTGAGGCCACAACTTGCTGAGAAAGTTGCCCCCTCTTCCCATCGTATTAAGGATTTTCAATAGAACTGGGGATGGGACCACTGGCCTTTATTTCATTGGATAATAAGGCATCAATCTCTTTGCAAAATAAATTGATAACATTGGCAAACAACATTTTTAATGTCTTACATTTATTTTATTTAAAGGAAACTTTAATCAAATGAGGCCTGTGTACATACCTACACATACACCTTCTGTGAGAACTCACAGGAATTGCTTGGCCACTAACAGATCCCTTTCATTGATTTTAACTGGGGAAACAGAGCTTTAAAATTAAAGAAATGTTTTGTTTTGTTTTATAAAAGCATCACTTCTTAGCTTTTGGGCTAAGATCAAGTGTAAAAACACCCAAAGCATCAAGTTTCGTCATCAGGTTTAAAGGTTCAGATGTTTTTTAGAACAATGCCTGTGACATCTATCTATATTTAGTAGCCAACTGCGACCCTGATTTTTTAACATTAGTCCTAACTTAAGGTTTAATTTATACCACTTCTGATTCAACTTCATAGCTTACCAGAACCGTTTTTTAAGGGGATTTTACATTAGAATTTCACAAATCATGCTTACACTCCATTCATTGATTTCATTGATGCAACAAATACTTCCCAGTCACCTGCCTGGGATAGTCACCCTGCAACACCTACTGTGACATTGTGCACATGTGATACCACCACCAGTCCTCTCTCCACACGTATGGACGCCGAGGCACAAAAAAGTGAGGCATGCAGACAGCCAAAGGCCTGAACATGTAGATCTGGGAAATGAGAACGTTCTACATGCCAGGCTCCCCAAAGACTGTGTGCATGTGCGCATGCATGGGCATGGGCATGTGTGTGCACATATGTGTATGTGTGTGCGCGTGCATCCACTGGTAGTGTACAAATACTACTCCCTGGTGTAATATACATTTCATATCCTGAAATTAAACCTAGCACATGCATTGAACGGGCGTGTGGGCAGCCCCTCATCCAGGGTGTGTGGTGCCAGGCTGCAATCTCCTGCCCTGGGACGGCTCCAGGCAGGCCCACCTCCCAGGGGTGCAGTCATGGAAAGTGCCAGGCTGCAGCCTACACACCCCGGAGAGTGTCCTGTGTCCTCTCACAGGGAGAGCTGGGCTTGGTCAGGCCTGGGTTCTTGCGAGATGGCCTATGCTTTGTGGTCTGGCATCGTTTTTTTGGGGGGGGGCGGGAGGCATGCTTTTGTTCATTTCAGAAAAATAATAAGACAAAGGCCTTGACTGCCTGCTCTTTGCTGAGACTGTTGAGCAGTGTGTGAACTTTAAGGGATGTGCTGATGGGTCACCTACACCGAAGACACTTTTTCCTCAGCCTCGGCGTTTTTTCCGTTTCTCACATGCACTTCCTCACTTTCTTTGCTGCCTCTCTCTCCTTTTTCAATCTTTCTCATCTGGCCCTTCCATTGTTATTCACCCCGTTTATTGCTTCAAGCAACCCTGACACACCAGACGTCATCTGAAACCACAAACGACAGGAAGCAATAAGCCCAGAGAAGCAGCAATCTGAGGAAAGTTCTTCATTCACTCTTGCTCCTAACTCTCTGTCTTCTTATCCTACATAGAAAATAAAAAAATCAATACCGCCGCACAGGGCTTGATAAAAGTGCCTGCCGAGTACAGCAGGCACGCTGGATATAGTAAATTAAAGTGATCAAAATTTTCCAGCCGACTCTGCCTGGGCCCTACGTAAACTAACAGCCCTGTCTGCCGGGTGTCCGTCAACTGAAGCTTTATTTTATCGGGGCCTCTGATTATCTGGGGAATGAACACATACCTGCCTGCTCTGGAACTCTCTATGCCTGGGTGTGAATGTGTGTGCCTGGGAGGTCACATAGGGCTGAGACGGGCCAGGTACGGGTATTCACAAGTGGGCAGACTTCACACCCGGATGCAGGCTGTGGGGTGCACGGGGAACATTCGGATAGGGCACATGGGTGTGCAAGCACATAACTGTGGGAGAGCAGAGTGGCACTCGGTGTGGTGGGGGGGCCGTGGAAACGGGGCATAGAATGGAAGGTGTGGGCTCGCCAGTACCCCAACTCTGCCCCCATCAGCCGTGCAGCCTTAGACAAAGGGCATGATCTAAGGGAGCTTACCTGTCTTGTCTGCAAAATAACAAGAGCAACAGAAATAGTAATATCAAAGGATAGTATTGTGGACCTTAGGTTATTTTTGCAAGAATTTTAAAAACAATGTATATAAAATGCCTAGAACACCACAGGTGCTCACAAATGTTGGTTTTCTTCCCCTCTCTGCCAAGGCAAACATACCCACATGCACACAAGCACATGCATATATGCACATAGCACATGTAGACATGCATATACACATGCACATGCATACACCCACATACATACATACATGCACCCCAACAAACCATGTGTTCTTCTCACTAAAAGACAATTTCCCATCTAGGTAGACAGATAAACATTCAGTGTACATATTCCCAATAGACCAAATTATGAAAAAGTATCAATTGCAGAGCAGCTTTTTACATACAATTCACCAACACAGAAATAAGCATTCCATTGAGCTTGGAGTACAATCCCTATTAACCTGACTGAGCCCGCCGGGTGCCCCAGTGAGAGACGGAATGTCTGTGTTATCCACGAAGACAGCTGAGACATCGCTGGCATTGCCACCATTAGCCCAACTCTCCCATCAAAACTCGTGACCCTTGTTAAGCAACTGACACCCGTCCAACGTTGCAAATGAACTAATAGTTTCCATCGACCATCAGAGAAATGAAGGAGGAATCAGAGAGCAAATGAGCACGCCCCAGCCAGCCGCAGAAATCATGGGACGGCGGCCGGCAGCGCGGAGGACAGGTACAGTTAATGGGGTAAATTCCACCTGTGAATGCACATGCACGTTTGCAGGCTCTGACTGCGGCCCTAATGCCTCACATGAAAGGACTGAGCTTGGATATTCCGTTCGCCCCACCTTGGCGGCCCCTCATTCCATTAGGCTCGGTGCTGTGATTTGGCCGGGTGAGCCCGACATCTGTGGGAATCATGATGGGCTCCAGCACTGGTGGCCCATCCCAGGGAGGCAGCCATGGGCCAGAGAAGGCGGCAGGGTCCTGGGGCCAGGAGCTCGGTGCTCGTCTGGCTCCGCCTCCCTCAACAGCCGCTCCTGGTCAATAGGGACCCTCTCAGTCTACCTATCTTCCCATGTGAACTTGGTAGCGAAGCTCACCTTTCGGTATTACTGAGGTTAAAGTGAACCTACGCAGCAGGCCTGGTATAGTGTCCAGGTTCAGCGAATGGTAGCAATCCTGCTGCAAAATCTGAAACCTCTCACTGGACTCTGACCCGATGCACCCGGAGCCAGTCGCTGATGCCGGGCAGGAGCCGCAGTCATGTGCAAAAACAAGCAGAGACAATGAATTTTCCAAACGTGTCCTTCCCAAGGAGCACACCCGGGGCCAAACGCACATGAGTGTGTGGAGGAAGGAATGGGCCAGTGGGGACCCAGGGGCCAGCAAACGCTTTGATGGCAGCTCTGTCCCCATGGGTAACGGGTGACCTTCAGAAAATAAGCATCATGGAAAGGCTCCGACGGCCATCACACTAGATTAAGAGGGCGAAACCCGTGTGGCCATCATGGCCCAGCCTCACGACTGTCAGCCTCACGGTCGACTGTGTGGTGTGTCCTCCTTCTCCCCCCTCCGTCTCTGACTCCAGCCTGAGTGTCTGCACGAACCTCCTCAAAGGTTCGATTTCCTATCTCAAATCCTGGGCTACGGCAGAGAAACCCACACAGACGCGCTCTCGGCAACGGAGGCCTTCGGACCAGAAACCATGCCCCTGCGTTCCCAGATGAAGACAGATCGAGGCGCTCCCTCCGCGCTCGGGCCTGTCTGTAAGGCTTGACGGGCCTTTCAGTCTTATTAGCCGTCTCTCCAGCTGCAATCTCCTTTCTCGCCTCTTTTTAAGGGAAAAAAAAAAAATTCTCCCTGGACACATTGAAGGCTCGAGTCAAACTCCCCTAATTTTCCCTTTACCACCTTTGATTCCCGTCTCCATCCTCTCCCTCCACACAGTCCGGGGCCCGCCACGTGGTTTCAGAGCACGTCACAAGCTTGTCCAGTCCAAGGACACAAGCGAATCCGAAAAACACTTTGGTGAAAAATTCCCACGCTTGCATTTTTAACAGACTCGCAATCATGTGTCCTGAAAGGTCCTTCTGAGGGCCGGCCTTCCTTCCATGCCTGGAAACGCATCACCCGTGAGCGGTTCCCTGGTCACAGAGGTTCAGACGCTACGAGGTGAGGGTGGTGTTTGTTGTGGCTTCACTGTCCCAAACCCCTGGAGACATAAATACCTATGTTTATCTGATAATTTTCTTAGGATGAAGTCCAAGAGGTGGGGTATTAGGTAAAAATTGGGGTGTTTTTTGCCTTTGATGCCATTTGGTTCTAATAAGTGAAAGCTGCTCATTTCCCGGACTCCTCGGTGACCCAGTTTTCTCTGTGACTGTGAAGCCTGGTGTGCGAGCTGCTCCCTCCGTGACCCGTCTGGGGACAGACTTCTGCCTGGAACTCTGGTGGAAACCTAAGGGCTGAAGCTGCCAGCTATCTGTGAACCCACAATTTCCCCTGTGACTCCCCACCAGGCAATAGTCCCATTAACTTCTGGCCTCAGGAAATCTAATTCGTTGTCATTCCCCATGGCCACTGACCACAACATAGGGTCCCTCCGTTCCCCAAATGAGAGCCAATGACCAGAAACAACCTGGAAACATAGCAAGCTGTCCCGTCTCTGCAAGGTTGAGAAAGCCCATGAGCACTTTGCTCGTGTCCATTTGTTTACTGGGCACCCCTTTGTTGAATCTGCACCCCCAACTCCAGCCACAGCCTGGAGAGACTGTCCCAGGCTGGGGAGCTCAGGCACAGTCTCAACCTCCCAGCTCCATTTTGCTAAAATCCTCAACTAACATCCTGATGCAAGAAACTAGTGCTTCGCCCCAGCTGGTTTGGCTCAGTGGCTAGAGCGTCGGCCTGCTCTGAAGGGTCCTAGGTTCGATTCCAGTCAAGGGCACATGCCCGGGTTGTTGGCTTGAACCCCAGTGGGGGCCGTGCAGGAGGCAGCCAATCAATGATTTCCTCTCATCATTGATGTTTCTATCTCTCTCTCCCTCTCCCTTCCTCTCTGAAATCAATAAATATATATTTTTAAATAAACCAGTGCTTGGCTGTCACAGAGACCACAGGTCGTAACCCCTGGTGACCTCAAGTGCCTTGATGTACCCTCTTTCTCCAACACAACAGCCTATTGAAGTAGATATCACAGACATTGCTAAACATCCCTCACAGGGACCTCCCTTGACTTTAATTGGCACCAAATTCAATTTAAAAAAAAACACAGGTAACAAGGAAATATGGGAAAGAGGAAAGCCAGCCCCAGACAAGGAGCAGGCTTCCCTGGGACAGACCGAGGTCGCCTGTGGGGACACCACCTCCCAACGCGGGTTCACTGGGTGGGAGGTCTGTACTACAGAAGATCCAGCTGACGGGCTCACGTCACTCTCCCTGTGAGGGGACAGGGAATAGCGGATGGAAAGCAAGCAGAGGACAGAGAGGAAAGAGTTGTGAGGGAACTGGCTTCAGATAAAAATGTGAACAGCCCACTGGGTCCTCCCCACAGACGCGTTCTCACGTCTCACATTCTCGCCGTCTTCCCTGCTTGTCTCTGAGCTTCGCGGGGGCTGCAACATCTAGAAAAACCTTCTCCTTGATGAAAAGTGGGTGCCGGGGGGAGAGGTCAGAGGGAACTAAGGAAGCAGAGTTGTGAGCAGGATGTAGGAACCGGGTGGTCCCTGCAGGGGTTTGAAAGGAAGACCTCTATTTGTCTCTGCAGAGGTCCATCGTAACAGCCCGTGTCACTCAGCCACCAATGGACGTGTAGGAAATGAAAAGTGAGACCGAAATCAACATGGATCCCCAACACTAAAATTATTTTTACACGCTTCCTCATCAAGAGAGAACCTTCCTCCAAAACCACACGAATGAAGACTGGGGCAATGATGGTCTCATTAGACACGTCCATTTGAAATTCCTGATTTGGCTCAGCAGCAAAGAGCCCGGTCCACACTGTCAGGAGCTCCCTGGCTTTCATTCCGAGTCTGACCCACACGCTCCGGGCAGCTCTGTGCTGCCTGCTCCAAGCTGGCGGCTTCCCAGCAGGGACACCGACGACTTTCTCCTGGTTCAATCTGTTTCACCCTCTTGTCTGATATTTCCAAGGGTTTTTAATCACAACGCTAGCGGACTGATCAGTGACAGATATGAGCAACAACTTTTGCATGCTAAGGGTGCCGGATTTTTTATCTGAGATAATATTTCTCCCTTAAAAAGCCTCTGCACGGCTATGTATTAATTAAAATCTAAATACTAAATATTGATTGATGCGTTATCAGGCCATAGCAGTTGGGCCCTGCCACATTGATTTTTTGCTGTGATTTATTATCATATTTAAGAAAAATCATTTTGTGTGATTATACGAGGAAATAGACTTTAGTGAGGGTTTAATTCTTTTGTATCACTTTTGTTGTGTGGCGGTCAGGCCAATTCCTCAACTGTGGCTCAGATGGCCGATAGCCTTCCCGGCGTCTCTCCGAGGCCGCTGCCGCTAATGCGTTAAGCCTGCTTGGTCTTGTCGTTGGGGATAATGGACGTTAGACCTTCCTCCTTAATCACACTGAGATTACAGACGGACGAACCCAAGTTCTTAAAATTATCTAGTTATTAACAAGTATTTCTTTTCATCACATTAATAACAGTGTTGTGAGGATTTTTTTTTAACAACTAGAATTGAAGCAAAGCCCAGAACAGTGTCCCCAGGGACCCGAGGGGTGAGCATTTGTCATTAATCTCTTGTCTTGGTGAAAAAGACACGGCTGCAGTCACACCTCGCCGTGGACAGACAGAAATGCATGGCCGTGTGGGACAAGACCAGCACGGGCGTTCAAGGGGGCACCTGCACGTACCTAAACAACTCGTATGCGAATATTAGTCTCCAGACAGTGAGGGGACCCGCACAAAACTGACCACGTGAAAGTACTGGCATTCAGATTCCAGATTAAAGCAGTAATAGAAACGTGATCATCTGAGCCATCTGAACTATTGAGTCTAAATACTCCTTGCATTTTATTTTCTTCTCATTCGTTTTCTGTATTTGTCTTGAGAGAGTAAAACCACTTTTGTATGAGTTGGATGCCAGAATTATTCATTGTTCTCCCTGTTGACCATTTCTTTCCAACATAGGAATGGAAATGAAAGAAAACCAATGTGCTGCCTCTAACTTCATATTTGTGAGTTTTTGTTATATCCAATAATCCTTAAATGTATGGAATTTCCTCGATGAAACCTCCTTCCTACTCAGTTAGCACGGACTCCAGTTCATGGCTTCCCCCACCGCAAATCCTGTTTCCCCCCCAAACTCCCCGGTACCCCCTCAGGTCCGGGGTGGGCAGACAGGGTACAGACCCGAGGGATGGTCCTAAGGAGTGTGTATTTATGGATGCCCCAAAGCAAACGAATTCTGGACCCAGTCTCCTATATCAGAAAGAAAACAGACCCTGAAGCTAAATTTGCGGAAATTATTTTATAGGAAAAACACTAAACTCGGTCCCACCTATAAAAACCCTGCTTCTCTCCCTTGCCTTCTGAGGTTGAATTATGGAACCAAACACTAGCGACTTCAGCCGCCATCATTCTCTCAGCTGCGCATGGCATGCCGAACGATGGCAGGTGTGCAGGGGGCAGGGGGAGAGGGGCAGGTGTGCAGGGGGCAGGTGCACAGGGGGAGGGGGGCAGGTGTGCAGGGTGAGGGCAGGGATGGACCGTCGCATCATCAATGGCCTTGCCATCACTTCATTGTGCTTTTGCTAAACAATAACCTGGGAAAGCAGCTTCATCCACCACAGCGTCCCTCCCCCTCCAACACAGCACCTTCCAAAGCAGACACGCTTGCCAGTCCTTAACACTAAAGACACGCGTTTGCCTTGGTCCTTGTATTTAAGAAAATCTCATTCTCGAAGTTCCCACGTTAGTGCAGTGGAAAATATGCCCTGGATTCGCCCTAAATGTTCTCGCGTGGTATCCAGTCCTCCTGGGAAGCCAGGGCAAATGTCTGAATCAGAGTCATCCGCCGTCTGTCGGTATGAGCTGACCTCGCCAGAGAACAGGTCTAGGCCTGGGACTCGGAGCACAGGACAGTAGGGACCCGGAGGGAGGCCCCCCGTGGGTATTTGCAACCAGCCCAGGGACAGCCAGAAGGAAGCAGTGCCTTGGCCTGCCCCGGGGGTCAGGGCACGTCGGGCCAGCACTGCCTGGAGCAGGGACAGAAACGCCCCCCGGTCTTTCAGAATAATGGGCCTTGCCCTCGACATCTTGGGAGTCTGCGTCGAGTGATTTGGCATATAATGACCAACCCACCATATTCATAACATTATGTAATACAGTCACATCAAGTGCATGTAGTTAACCATGGCTGTGAACTAGCCATGGGCATAGTCAACTGTGCGCAAATGTGACTCCCGCAAGGCTTGCACGGGGCCTTCATGCTGAAAAGCCTTGAGCTTGCACCTGCCCCTGCAAAATGCCCTCATTCTATGCCTGAAGGAAGAAGGTCCGTGGTGATGCCGCCAGACTGGAAGCCCCAGGCAGACCCTCAGCTGCCAGGGGTCAGGAGTGGGACCAGTGGGGCCAACCTGGCATGGGCCCCTCAGGACGCTGGCTCTGCCTCCCACTCCAGACCTGCCCGAGAATTAGCGCCTGCGGAGATGAGCTCTGGGAGGAAACCCCAGAGCCGGGCAAGGAGTCCAGCAGCCCTGATGACCCCACTCCTGGAAGACCAGCGTTCTTCTTGAAGATGGCTTCCTTCCGAATGGTGCACAAACGGACAAAAATGGGGGAAGTTTTAGAAACACGTCATGTGAGAACAAACTGTAGGATTTTCACACGTCTCTGACCACAGCTTTCTCATCAGGTGACTTCTTGTGTCAAGCGCGGCCTCGCACGGCAATCCTTTTCTGATAAAACCAAAAGTGATGCATTCACTCTGTCAGTCACCTCACAATCACCAAGAGTAGATGCTTGATCCTGAAAGAACGTCGGATGTAGAAGAAATCAGGTTTGTTCGATTATCCACATATAAACGAATACTTTGTGCTCAAACCACGCAGCTGCCCGTTCTTGGTACCCATATCCGTGGGGTTCCGAGGGGCAGGAGACCAGGGCTGCTTCCAAGGGTGTCACAAACACTGGAAAACCTACTTGTGTTTAAATCTTACTCAGGGCAACCAAATTTTTCAGGATGTACTTCACAGAAAGCAAAGTCCTCCTATGAATAAACAGCACCTTCCTTTCAGGATATTAATAAGGTCCCCTCCGCCCCTCCGCCCCCCCACGCCCCAAAGGAAGTATGCTGTGAGCGTATGTGAAGAAGAGTCGAGCCTCGCTGACTCAGCTGTCAGATGAGCTTTATGATGTGCCCTGCGGACACTCTGTCCCAGCCACGCAGCTTCACTGTCAAGGGCAGAGAACGCAGACCCCGTGCCTGCGGCTCTGTCTCCTGCAGTCAGTCCTCCCCTCATCCAGAAGAAACCTCTAGAAGTCATCGTGCCTCAGTGCACCGCATCCCCCCAAAACCCCCGAGGGCAGCCTTCCTGAGGCCTCTCCCAGAGGCAGGGTGTTCAAAAGCTAAGGGCACGGCTGGTGTCACTCAGGACAGGTGGACAGGCCAGCAGACAGAACAGGGGGCAAGCCAGCAGGCAGGATAGACGGACAGTCCATGAGAGGGAGACAGGCCGGCAGACAGTCCAGCGCCAACACTCTCGCTGGCTCCTCCAGGTGGGATGAATCAGTCATTCCAGCTGACTTTGAAACTGCATATGGAGACGGTTGATTAGCATCGACTCCCAAAAGGGATAAATGCGTGGACACTGAGAGCTGCCGTGGTCTGAGCACGGGAGCAACGACGGAGGCTTCAGGAAATGCACTGGCTGGTGCCCAGCACACCTCAGATCTGGTGGAATTTTGTAAAAACTGCAATGTGATATTATTGTAATTCTCCTTGAAACTGGTGCATTATCACAAAATAATAGCAATCAAATTATCTCCCTGCATTGATATGACCAGAACGTGTTGGCCATGCAATGTGAGTAGTTAGTATGTTTGTGTTCACCATGACTTCGTACAGCCCAGGCTCCACGTGACTGTTGGAAAACAATCCCAACTAATTCTATAGACGTTATAACGACAGTTCTCAGCAAGAAACAAGGATTTCGAACCGTGTGTTCGCCTGGCCTCACATGGGTGTAGTCAGCACAGTTAGCAGGTGACATTGTAGCTGACCCACAGGGAGGCCCAGCACAGGGCCTGGGAACTGGAGGGAGCACCCCTGATTTTTAGAGCAATCGCCTGAATATGACAATTTTTTTTTAAGAGCTCAGTTCTTAAACACATGCATGCAAAATCCAAAAAATGCCCATATATTGTGCAATTTATATTCTATACATTTTATATTACACATTCCATACTGAAGTTTTCCAGCCAATATCTGATTTTTTTAAAAAAAGGAAACAGTACAAGCAACCTGAAAGAACAAATAAAGTCAATAAGGCAGAAAATTCAAGCAAAGCAAATTTTGATTTTTTATTTTTTAAATAAATATGAGTGTGTGCCTATATCAACTTAACTTTACACATGTAGGTATAGTCTAATGTTTTGAAAATACATGGTGTTACTTTTGAAAGCAAGGGTTGGGATTAAAGTATATTGGGGTATAAGTCAATTAGCAATTCTTCATTTATCTGCCTCATCTAGCATCTTCCCTTGTGTAAAAGACTAATTACTTGCCTTTCAAAAGTTCAAAGTCTAAAGAAATCGACCAAAAAGTGAATACAAGGGTCTACACCCTGCAGAAAATATTAGCATTTGAAATTTTCTTTTCATAACATCATACGAAATTGGCCTCATTTAATAAAGGAATATATCAGCACTACCAAAAAAAAAAAAAAAGTGGTTAAACCAATTAGAAAAAGATGTGGTAAGTTAGATGCCACATAAAGGACCTAAGGAGTAATTGTATTTCCTGGTCTTTGCATTTTCACTCATTCTTACGTTTATGTGTGGAGTGTGGCTTACATCCTCTCCTAGCCCTCTCCTGGCCCCCTCTGCACCCAAACAAGCATCTAGCTCTCCTCTTGCTGTGTCCCCACAAATGGGATGACACTTACTTTTACCAGGTACTTCTGAATTTACCTTGGTCTGTTGCCTTAATTCTGTGCATGTGGCCTTCGAATGGTTTGTCATCTCCTATATTCTATTTAATAACTAATGACCTTGGGAACTTATTTCAAATGCTGTGGGAGTTACCTCCTAAGATTTAAAACAGTTTTGTTGATAATATTAAATGAAAGTGTTGTATGTAGACTCTTAATTTTTAAAAATCATATTATTCGGTACAGCTGTTTATGCAAAATGGTGTGGAGATTCCTCAAACAAATTAAAAATAGAACTATCGTATGATCCACGAATCCCACCTCTGGGTATTTATCTGAAGGAAATGAAATCAGGATCACGAAGTGATATCGGCATCCCCATGTTTGTTCCATCATTATCCACAATAGCCAAGACACAGAAACAACCTACATGTCCACTGATGGATGAATGAATAAAGAAAATGTGGTAGATCTATATATATAAAGTCTTAAGCTACCATTACAACCGAACGACTGGTCGACCAGGCGCTATGACGCGCACTGACCACCAGGGGACAGACGCTCAATGCAGGGGGAGCACCGCTCAGCCAGAAGCCAGGCTCACAGCTGGCAAGCACAGCTGCTGCAGTGTCAGGAGCCTCTCCCAACACCCCAGCAGCGCTACCAAGTGGCAGCTGCAGGCACAGCAGGCCGGGATAAGCGTGATCGGTGCAGTGCCCATCCCTGGCTCGGGCTCCTCCCTGGCCGCCTGCTGCTTGGTGTACTGCTACATCCCCCAAGGGGTCCCAGATTGTGAGAGGGTGCAGGCCAGGCTGAGGGACTCCTCACCCCGCACAAATCCATGCACCAGGCCTCTAGTATAGATATAAATAGATACAGAGAGAGATGACAGAGCTATAACGGATTATTATGCAGCCATTAAAAAAAAAGAAAGAAATCTTGCCATGTGCAACAACATGGGTGATCTGGAGGACATTATGCTAAGTGACAAAGACACATACAGGAAGACAAATACTGTATGGTATCAATTATATGTGAAATCTAAATCCTACATTATAAAAGGCTAATATGTAAATCGATCAAACGGCAGAACAATCGGTCGCTATGGCACACACTGACCACCAGAGGGCAGAAGCTCAATGCGGAAGTTGCCTCCTGGTGGTCAGTGTGCTCCCACAGAGGGAGCACCAGTCAGCCAGAAGCCAGGCTCAGGGCTGGCGAGCACAGCGGTGGTGGCGGGACCCCTTCCCGCCTCTATGGCAGTGCTAAGGGTGTCCGACTGCCAGCTTAGGTGGACATCCGCTGAGGGCTCCCGGACTGCGAGAGGGCGCAGGCCACACTGAGGAACACCCCCACCCCCGTGCACAAATTTCGTGCATCGGACCTCTAGTTTAAAAATAAAAGGAAGAGCCAAAACCGGTTTGGCTCAGTGGATAGAGCGTCGGCCTGTGGACTGAAGGGTCCCAGGTTCGATTCCGGTCAAGGGCATGTACCTTGGTTGCGGGCACATCCCCAGTGGGGGTGTGTGCAAGAGGCAGCTGATCGATGTTTCTCTCTCATCGATGTTTCTAACTCTCTATCCCTCTCTCTCTTCCTCTCTGTAAAAAATCAATAAAATATATTTTTTTAAAAATAAATAAAATAAATAAAAATAAAAGGAAGAAAAGTCCAACTCATAGAAACAAAGAATAGAATGATGGTCACCAGGGGCTGACGGTGGGGAAAGTGGGGCTATGTTAGTCAAAGGGCACAAACTGTTATAAGGTAAATTCTGAGGATCTAAGTAGGGCATTGTGACTATAGTTAATTATAGGATGTTGTATACTTCAAAGTCGCTAAGAGAATAGATCTTAAGCATTCTCACCGCAAAAGGGGGAAGGTTTCCTGTGAGTGAGGAGGGTGTTAACTAACTTGATGGTGGTGATCACTCTACAGTGTATACATGTATCAAGTCATCACGTTGAACAGTTTACATGCAATTTTATCAATTATACCTCAGTAAAGCTGGGGAGAGGCCTCTTATAAACCAGAAAATAAATGTTATGTTTAAGATTGAGACATTAATAAATGTCTTTAAAATATCCAGAATTAAATAGGCAACTTTTACTGGCAAAAAATAAAATCATATAGTAACTCCATCTACTGTGAAACTGAATAAAAGCTACAGAAAAACTTTTCTAAATACCATGATAGGAAGAAGAAATGTTAATTTAATAAAAGTCTGTCCATATGTGCACACTGCTTAGCAATGAGCTAAGCAGTGTGCACATATGGACAGACTTTCTTTCTCAGCTACTGGGGCAGACATAGAAAGTGTGACCTTGTTATAGCCTTCAGAGGGCAGTTACCTCTCTATCAAATGAGGTTAAGAATGTATTTTCACCCTAGCCAGTTTTCTCAGTGGCTAAAGCAGGTTCAATTCCCAGTCAAGGGCACATACCTCAGTTCCAGGTTCCATCCGTGGTCCTGGTCAGGGATCATGCAGGAGGCAACTAGTCGATGTGTCTCTCTCACATCCATGTTTCTCTCTCTCTCTCTCTCTCTCTCTCTCTCTCTCTCTCTCTCTCTCTCTCTCTCTCTCCCCCTCCCCCCTTTCCTTTTCCCTTCTTTCCACTCTTTTCTAAAGATCAATGGAAAAACTCAGGTGAGGATTTTAAAAAAAGAATGTATTTTCTCTTTCTCCCCCAAATGTTTGATATTCAGGAGTAAATGGCAATCTGGGACATTTCAGTTAATTTAATAGATGCGTTTCTGAAATGTGTGGAACAAACTTCTGTAAATTATATCAGATTTACCCAATGAGCTGCTTTATAACTGAAAATATTTATCTTACTTGACTCTTGATCTTCAATTTGAAAAATCTTATCTGCTTCACCTATCTTCATGCTGCCCAACACACACACTCACACATACACTCACATTCACACACTCACACACACACATTCACTCATACTCAATTCATATTTACACACATTCACAGCATCCCACACTCAACACACACATTCACACACTCACATTCATTTACACAACACACATTCACACACTTACTGACACACACACTGACACACACATACACAGTCACACACTCAACACACACATACATACTCATATTCACACACACGTACTCCTACACATACTCACACTCACAACTCTCACACTCACCCACACTCATGGGAGAACAACTCAGAGTGGGTGTGGCTCATGGGAGGTCACCAACCCTGTGGTGTGTCCCCAGGTGGTTCCCACCCACCCAACTGCCCACACAGCGGTCAGCAGTGGCCGGGGTGCTAGATGATTCAACTGCATCTCCGTCCTTTGGTTCAGATGTTGCTGGGATCCTTCTCCCAGGAAATGAATGTTCTCTTTGGCCACAGCCATCATTAGTACATTCATTATTGTCTGCATTTCTCACATGCCTAGACCCCTCTTCCATTTGCCATCCTTAGTTATGCTACCATGAGGCCTCTGCTGTTTGGGACAGATCACTGGGCAGGTGGGGGGATCAGAGCAGGCCCTTCCTAGTGAGGTGATGGATATAAAACAACCACATCCCTTGCAGGACCTCCTTAAAGGTCACCTTTCACAACGTCCTCACTCCAGAGAGCCACTCACGCACATGTCTCCTTCAGGGAGGCAGGCAAGCCTGCTGTTATGAAATTGCTGGGTCACTGTAAACACGGGCCCACTGACCACATCCCACAGCACCGCCATGAAGTGAAGAACCCTTCATAAAGCAAATAATGGCCCCTTCCACTTTCTGGTCTACACGCTCTAATCCAAGCAAACGTTTCCAGACTTTAGACAAATCTACTTTCCACCCAGTGATGAGTATTTCTATAAAGGACTCCCTTTCTGATTCAGTGTCTTTGGGGACAGTGTACCCTCCACTGCAGGGCACGTCCTTGAACAGAGCTGCACCACGTCCCCCATGTCTGCTTTCCAGCAGCGAGGCCCGGATGAGTCCAACGCTCAGGTCAGGGCAATAGGATGCGTTGCTAAGCAGAGCCGCGCAGTGGCAGTCAGCAGTGCAGAGCAGACAAGCAGCAATGCTGCGTTTATGGAGGTTTGACCCCTCCCAGGGCATGGTAGCTCATTAGACCTCAGTGGTCCTCTCTGAAGGCCACTTCTCTAAGGCAGACAAACGCCTCCTTCCTGCAGTTCCCTCTACCTGCCCAAGCACAGTCATTAGCAAGCGGGCGGCCCTGCGTCTGGACATACCTATGGATTTATTTAGCTCATCAATCCTACTGCATGGTTTGAGTGTGGGACTGTTCCTTCTACTACCATGATTTGATTTTTTTTTTTTTTTTTAATGGAGAGAATGTGAAGTGACGCTAATCTGTGTGATTTTTGTCCTCCTCTCCAGTGCCTGGCCTGCCAGGACAGCCAGGATGGCACTGCTCCGCTACTACCTGATGCATGAGGCCACAGGGGAGATCTCATCCTTGAATGAGAGCAGGACCCCGCACTGGGTCATCTTTGTCCCCATCACCGTGGTTCAGGGTCCTCGGGTGAGAGCGGCACCCCCAGGCCAGCTGTCTGCAGAACTTCAGCTCTGTGCTTTGCAGAGCTTGGAGCCAAAGAAATGACACTGTGATGAGAACCGCCACATCAGAGTGGTGCCCACTCTCCTCAAACTCCTTTGATCATATTCTGCAGAGCAGGCATACTCTCCAGAGGGGACCTGGGACTCCCAGGGGCGGGACCTGAATTCGCACCCCAGGCTTGCTTCCGGTCGGCTCTCCACCCCACCCTGGGAACCACACGGGACCAACCGCCCACAGGCCCTCGTCCAGGAGTTTGGGGCGGCGCGGGGTGACGAACCTGCTGGTGGGTTTCACCTCAGGCCGTCCTGGGGCAGCCGTCGGCGGAGTGGCCCCGCATGGAGTGGGCCCTATGACCCCAATAAGTTAAAACCCGGCGTGGGAAGACGCTCTTTGGGGACAAGCCTGGACCGGTCTCAGGCCTGACATCCCCTCTCGAGAGCCTCCACCCCCGTGGGTGACCCCAGTCCTGAACCCGGACCGCCCTCGGGCCGGACCCAGGGGGTGAAACAGCATAGAGTCCGGGCAACTGAGGAGCCGCGCCCCAGCCCGGCCTCACCTCGCAGATAAGAAAACCGGAGGTGGGGGGCGCGTCCCGAGCAAAAACCGCACTCTTTCTGCCACTTCCCCAGTTTGCCCTCGACCTCTGAGGTCGCAGAAATGCAGGTGGGAAGAGATTGGGGCTGTCACTGAAGGTGTCCTCGGAGCCCACGGCACGGGGGTCCCCGAGGACAGCCAAGGTAGGTGCGGGCACCGGGCCCAGGAGGTTCGAGGAGGCAGAAGTGGGGGTCCCTCAGCGACCCTCCACGCACCCCTAAGCCCCTTTCCTCCTAAAACGCGCCCAAAACTCGGGCTCGACACGAACGGGGGCGCCCACGCGCGGGCACTACCCCCAGGCGCGCTGCAGGGTTGCCGCTCCTTCCCGCTCCCAGGCGGCCCGGGCTGGCGCGGGGGGCGGGGCGGGCAGGAAATGGCCTTAATTGGGGAAATGCGCGCGGATTGCTGGGCAGCCTTTGATGTGCGCCGGAGGCAGCGCGGCCCCTCTGCGCCGAGAGCCTACTGGTGTGCCCCTCTCTGCTGCCCTCCTGGGAGCGCATCCGCCCAGCGCCAAGGACGCGTGACATTGATTTCCACCGAGCAGGAGGCCTTCGGTCTCAGTCTGTGTCCAATGTCAGGCAGCTCACGCGGAGTCCCGTTCGTCTCTCCCCGACCCCCTGGGCCTCCCAGCCCCCATTCCCCCGGGTAGGGGTGGGGGCGAGCCGGCGGAGGTGGGAGCGCGGCCCGCCGGTGCTCAGTAGGAGCGGCCGCCTCGCCTAGGCCTAATATACGTACACATATAAATATAGTGCTCGTCCAAATGACATTCCGCTCGCTCTGTCCTCCCGCACCCCCCCCCCCCCTTTCTTTTCATCATCAGCAAATAAAGATTAGCTGGGAAGATTATAGAAAGCGTTTTCAGGCTGGTGCTGATCTTTATTCCAGAGGCTTTGTGATGATATTGATGATGATGATGGTCAAGTGGACAGTTTGATTTTTGTGTTTGGAGCTAGTTATAAAGAATCAATATTATATCAAGGGGTAACTTTCGTGATAAAGGACTTTAACCACTCCGGCTATTCATCATAAGTCTGTAGCAAGCAGATAGGTCAAAAGAAATTATATTGCACTAAAGAGTGAGTCTTCTTATCTCACCCATACCAGGGGAATAGGGACAAGCCGATCGATACAGTAGCTGCTGTATACTTCTTGCAATTATCAATAGCTGATTTCGCCTTTTGAGGCCTGCATCTAATAATGCAAGCTAATAATAATCGTTTGAGCCTCCCTGTAGGGGAGGGAGTCAAAGTTTTAGCTGGCCAGCATCACTCATGCCATGGTACCTTTGTGCCCCTCACCTCTGTGTGCAGCCTGGATACCCATGGGAAGGGTCACAGAAGAAGTACCTTAACAGCACTCACACCCCTAAGTGCTAAGATCTTTCCCTGCGTGTGACAAGAAAGCCATGGATGTTTCTGCCTGTGATGCCTGCACAGCCTGGGATGAACATGCAAGGTTTCCAGCACAGAGCACTGCATAGATGCATACACTTCTCACTTGGCTACCTATTAAAAAATATTTAGACACTTATCTCAATAGGTTTGAAAGCCGAGTGAGTGACAGGAGAGGTGTGGGCAGGGCAGTCCGCTCTGTGCTGGTTTATTTAAGGAGAGCATTTTATTCTTATGGGGAAAGTTACCTTCAATAAACCATAAATATAACTTTGGGCTATATATTTTGTAGGTGTCCCTGCCCCACACACCCCCCCACCACCCCCACCACCCCCAGCGTAAATAGAAAACAACATCTTTATAATTGGCACTTGACAGGCTGGTTGGGCCTGGCTGTGGTGCACTGACCACAGATTTCCTGCTGATGGAAACATTTATCACTGTGATTGCTCCGGAGTGGCAGGTGGTGTTATCAATTACCTCTTCTTACCAATAATAATATTAGCATGGTAATATCTTTGCTCAAGTAGGAACCAATTAGTGGTCACTTGTCACAGCATTAAAGACATGAGACCAAGCTGGATGCAACTGTAAGGATCCTACACAAAAGTTAGGGGTGAGGCGGAACCAGGGGGAGGGGCGAGGCCTGTGAGGGAGAGGCACTTTGATCTGGGGGGGAATAAAGGAATGAAAGCAGACAGAAAATAGAGCTCTAATATTTGAATACTGTTTTTGTATTAAGTGGCTGGGGAAATAAGCATATTGTAAATAAAGTGTCAAAGGTACCTGATGTAAGACTGTCTTGTGGATCCAGAGGCAGGAGGCATCAATACACTGGGACGTTAGAACAGAACTAACTCCTCAACCTCCCACTGTCAAATCAATCCTGTAGATAGGCTGTTTTATCTGAATAAATGATACAAATTAAATCAAACACCTAATTATATGTTTCACTAATGTAAAATATACAGTATTAATTTGTAAATAATATTATTAAGCAGAGAGAATAATGACGTGACGCCTCTTGAGATGAAAACATTACAAGAGGAAAGACAATTAACAAATTAGATTTAATCATAGGGGAGAAAAACAACTTTTGTTTTTGCGATAGTGTTTAGGTATTACACTATTGTAATAGGCAGCGGTCATGTGATGGCGAGTATGTACGAGCCACCCGCGGGAGTCATGTCCGCATCTGGGAGGCACACCTCCGTGTCCTTCACTGTGGGCGAGACTGAAAGAGACATCTTGTCCTCATCCGTGAAAATATTCCGTTGTCACCTTTTCATCTCGAAATAAACCTATTGTAGCGGCTCAAGCTTAAAACGCATATACTTTCATTAAAGCTTGCTGCCTTGAATAAAAACAAAGTTTCAGATCGTAGTTGAAGGAGGCCCAGAAGGGAGAACAGGTGAGTTAGGAGGTGACGCGCCTTTTGTTTCAACCTTTACTTTTTTTTCGGGGGGGTGGGGGGCGGGGGAGAGATGTTGTTTCCCCAAGTCGATGTAAAAAGGGCATGCCACCAGATGTACTGATCTGCGCCCTGGTAGCAAATGGCAAGAATTTGTGCAGGTTCTGTCTCTGACCCTTTCCCCTTGCAACCTCCCTGACTCTTTCGTACCAGTCTTTGCTCGATTTTCTCAACGAAATCCCAGGGCAGCGCGCGCGGAGGGCGCCACAAAGCCTGCACCTGCACCCACAGGCCCACCCGCGGCCCTGCGCGCGGACTGCACCCGCGCAGGGCAGGCCGGCCCACGAGCTCCGCATCCGGCATTCCTGCGGTTCGGTTCGCTTGAGCCACTGTGTCCAGCACAGCGCCGAGCAGCCTGCAGGATCTTCCCACTTGCAAAGCACATCGCGGCTTGCGCGACACCTCTGCAATCTGAAGGCTTGCTTCTTGCAGATAAAGGGCCGGGGGTCTCAGGTTCGCCCTCATTGGAGGGGCTTAAAAAACTCTCTCGACGACGACACCTCTTGGAAAATGCAAAGCAAGTCGACGAAATTAAACATCAATGTTTGGAAGTCCCAGAAAGACCTTGGGAAATTGTGCCCGTGTATTGGAGAGCGGGTGGGGGAATGGGGGCGTGTGAACCGCCTTAGGAACAAAACGGTGGGAATCCCGTGCATAAAGTGGCCCAAAAAGGAGGAGTCGGTGCCCTGAGGGCCAGGAGGCTGCGGGGAGCCAGACTCGGGCTTCCTCCAAAAGCTTCGGACACCGGGAGCTACAGGCTTCTTCTCCCCAAAGTGTCGAATAATAATAATGAAGAAGAAGAAGAAGAAGAAGAAGAAGAAGAAGAAGAAGAAGAAGATGATTATTATTAACCAAGTCACAAAAAGCAGTGCACCTCTAACCAGGGACTGACCCACGGCTGATGGTTTTGCGTTTTCTCTTCTAGAAAGTAGTCACCGACATCTACCTTTCTACTGTGGTTGTGCAACGTCTCCAAAGTCTGTCCTGTAAATTAGGCAAAAACCTCCACTCTCTGCTACCGCCCCCACCCTCTTGCCCCTCTTGCCCCACGAAAGTTTCTGGCTCCCACTCGCCCCAAAGACTGGCTGCAAAGTTTTCACTGCCGAGCGCTGCTGCGTCTGAGGCAGGAGTGTCTCCAAAATGCTTGCAGCCTTCGCGAAAGTTCACAGCGTAATGGCAAAGTAAGGTTATTTCCCCCCATACAAGCTCTGTCGTGGTGTGTGAGAGAGACAACTCTAGTTTTCAGACACCTCATATTGGTCATTTTCTCTTTTCAAAAACAAAATCACCTAAATGAATATGCCTGCCACCGAAAAACAAAACTAAAACCAACATTAAGGGATTTTATTTTTATTTTGCAAAAGTGGTGGCGGGCTGTTTGCAGACGATTCCAACCTGTGCGCTTCGTTCCTTGGTATGATTTCCCTGCGCTTTTCTGGAGCCCAAAGCTATTGCTTCGTGAAACTTACACAATTAGACGCTGGCGGGAGAACGCGAGCTGGGAAGAGGGAAGATTCTAGAATGGGGAAGCAGCAAGAGGTGAGCCAGGCGAGCGGCTCAGGATCAGGGTCCGTCCTGGGGGCTGGTGTCCCACAGCTAAGCCCAACCCCACCCCCAGCCACAAAAGGAGCTCGCAGCGCTCCCAGCACCCGGGGCTGGCTGGTCACCGCCCGTTGCCCCTCCAGCTCACAACACTGGGGGAAACGCCGGGAGGCCATCTGTGCCAAAGCTACGTACTAGACAGGGCCACTTGTAAGGACAAAAATAAGAAATTTAGTAAATTAAAAAGACACGCTGGCGAGGGACGCGGGCGCGGTGACGGCAGGGCCTAGGCACATCCAGCCTGCCGCTCTGGGATGGAGGACACGCGCGGGAGTGGGCGAGAGCGCGTGTGCACCGCTGCGGGTAGGGGTGCACGCGCGGTTGCGAGGGCGCGTGCGTGTGACCGCAGGCGAATAGTGGGTGCGTGTGCGGGGAGCGCGCGGCGTCGGCCTCTGGAGGGTGTCAGCCCAGACGTGCGCGACCCCCTCACCCCCCCCCGCCCCAAAGCCATAGCACACAGTGGGCTGCAAGCGGGACTTTCGTGGACTTGGAACTTTCAGTCGCGCGGCCTCTGGGCACCCTGTGCCCCTGCCCACTCCCGCAGGTGCCTCGGCACCGCACCCTTCGGGAAAGGAAAGTGGGGGGAGGAACATCGGGGCCCTGCCATTCCCTCCCTTCCCCGGATTTAAGGAGCCGCTGGCAACGGGGAGGCCCGGCGGGCGGCCGAGGGGGCCGAGGCGGCCCCGGTGGTGGCCGCGGGCGGGGCGGGCGCTCTGGAGTCGGAGGGGCCCAGAGGGGGGAGGAACGGGGGGAGCGGAGGGGGGGGGGACCCATAGAGGGGAGGAGAGGGGAGGAGCCGCACGGCCCGCGCCGCTTCCGAACCGGAAAGTTGGTCTTGCCGAAGTCCTGCCACCCCGGCGTGCGCACTCCGCTCCGCTCCGGCCGTGAGCCTCCGAGCCGGGCCGGCCGCCTTGGGAGCTCGAGGAAGGGACAGGAGCCGGAAGAGAAGGTCCAGAGAGAGGGGGCACCCGAGCCTGAGAGGGACTGGCACGCCGAACGGCGCTGCGACCCGCTGCCCAGGAACGAAAGCGGCCGGGCAGCCCTCCGTGCCCCGGAGCGCAGGAGACGCGGCGCCCGAGCCGCCCGGGAGACAAAGGCGCCGGCCGGAGCCCTGCCCGCGGCCGCTCTCTCCGGGAGGGGCGGCCGGGCGGCGGCGGGGGGGCGCGGCGCGGGGCGCGGGCGGCGGCGCAGACACTCTATAAAGGGGAGAGCCCGGCGCGCCGGCGGAGACGGCGCCGCGCGGACGCCGCCAAAGTTTGCTGCCTGCGCCCTGGGCAGGGGCGGCCGCCGCGCCCGCCGGCTCCGGGCCGCCAAGCCGCACCTGGGCGCCGCGGACCGCGGAGCCCGCGATGTAGGCGGCGCCGGGCGGCGCGCTCCCAGGTCCCCGGGCGCCGGCCGCCTCCTCGCCCGCGCGGCCGCTAATTGCAAGAGCGGCCTCATTTGCATAGGCCGCCGGAGTCCGCTGGAGGCCGGCCAATCGGCGCGGCCCTCCGCTAATGGACATGCATTATTCACCAGCCTAATTACTCAGCCCCATGCGCGGCCCGCGCAGCCGCCGCCGCCGCCCGCGCCCCGCGCCCCGCGCCCGCCCGGCCGCCCCGCGCCGTCCCCGCCGGCCGCCCCGCTGATGCCGCTGTCCCGCGCGGGGCCCGCGCGCCGTTAGCAGCATGTCTCGGCGCAAGCAGGCCAAGCCCCAGCACCTCAAGTCGGACGAGGAGCTGCCGCCCCCGGAAGGGGCTCCGGAGCACGGTGAGGGGTCGCGAGGTGGCGGGGGGCTGGGGATGGCCGGGCGGCCAGTGCGACCGCCCGCCGCAGGCGGGGGAAGTTCCCTGGCTCCAGCGAACCAGTGTCCGCCGCGCAGCGCCCAGCCCGGGCAGACGGGCTGCAGGGTCCGGTTCTCCACCGGAGCGCGCTGCGCGGAGAGTTTCGGAAGAAGTAAACTTGGTTCAGTTTCTGGGAGTTGGGGAGCTGCGCGCGGGGCTGGGCGGGGGCTGGGGCGGGGGCGGGAGGGGTCCGCGCCACCTCTTCCGTGCCGCCCCCCAGGCTCCCTGCGCCCAGACCCGGGGCGGTCCTCGGCGACCCGAGCGTTCCCTGGGCAGGGGCAGCGGCGGGGACGCGTACGAGGTTCACCTACCGCTGGGCGCGGGCTGGGCACCTTTGTTCGGCTCTGGGCGCCCTGGGCGGTGCGCGTTCTGAGAGAAGCCACCGGCCCGACCTCGGCCTGCCCCCACCCGCTCTGTCCTCCTCGTGCGCCCTGAGGCCGCGAAGCCGGCAGTCCCGGCGCACTGACAAACTAAAGATCTGGTTCCGGAGCGAGCAGGCACTGTCGCCTGGCCTTGCCTAATGGCCGCTTGGGACTTAATCCGGGGTGAGCTCGGCCGCGGCACTGGGGTGTGTTACTTGCACGCGGCGGACCCGGCACGTCTAGGCGGCTCTAAGTTTGCTCGGCCTGCTGGCGTTTCCGCGGCACCGCGGGGAGTTCTCCTTGTCCCCAAGCGAAGGGTAGCATCCGCGCAAGTAAGCCTGGCGCCGGCGGCCCGACCTCCTCTCGGGAAGTTTTGGGCCGGAATCCGAGCGGTGCCATCCTGGGCCTGCGGGGTCCCCAGGGTGCGACACCAGGACGCAGGACGGTCCGCAGCTGCACCGCAGCTCGGACGTCAGATAATTCATTCCTTTAAAAACACGCCGCCTAACTTTTGGATTAACCGATTATAAATTTAGAGGCCGATACGCATCCTTTTATGGGAATCAGGCTTTCTGCAGAAAATCACAGGAGTGGGCATTGGTCACACGGTGTTGTGAAGTTTGACGAAGCAGGTACACTGCACATCGGGAGAAAGGGGAAAACGCTTAGGACACGGCCGGGAACTCATTAAATAAAATTCGTGAACTGGGCCTTTCTGTCGCTCAGAGGTGAGGCCCCGGTCCTGTGCGGCCCCGTCACCCAAGATTGGAACCGGAGATATGCTAAAAAGAAACGCTTGCATATGGTGGGTGGATTAGGGACAAAGAATCTTTTTGTCATGGAAATGGATTTTTTTGTTTTGTTTACTTCATCACATAGAATTTCTCACACTTGGTTTGTTTTGTATTGCCCTCAATGACTACATGATCAAATGAATGGATTTATTTCTGCCGAATGAGAAAGACAGTCTTCCCTTCAAAAGAACTACATTGCATCCCAGTGAGGAATTTTAAAGCTTTATTATTGTGGCTCCTGAATAGCTTAAAACCGGCTTTCACAGGCGCCCCAAAATGCAACAATGTAAATACTTTACAGCTTTGTAGGGTCGTTATCAAAATGTGCAATGTCTCCTTTTATTAAAGCATATTTTAATTAATAGAGTAAAACCTCTGGTATTTAACAATTAACAAGCTGAGGCTCTGCTATTCATTTTTAATTTCACTTCAGAAATGTGAGCTTGGTGAACCTAATAGTGTAAACATGTTAGGGGTATATAGCCCATATTTGAAAACCTAGGATGGAATAAATTATTTACAAGTTCTTTTGAATTCCCCCTGTTGTTACTGAATTCATTCAGAGGTGAAACATTCAGGTTTTATACCTACCATAGGATTAAAGTTCCTGCCAAACCTGTGTTTTTACGCCATTCAGAGTTGTGTTCCAGATATTAACACAGTTTCTGATCATATTTTGCAACAGGCCAAAAACAGCTTGTCCGGGGCTGAGCCTTTGTCAAGTAGTGTGTTTCCTCCATTATTTTAAGGATAGTTTAGGCAAACTATTTAAAAATAGTTCTTTCTGATTTAATTATTCTGAAGCTGATTGTTTACAGAGCATAAAAGATACTGTGTTCTCTGCTCACTCAAGGAACACTCATGTGTTACTCCGCCGTGCTGGTCGTCATTAGTCAGATAGCTAAAATAATTTTTAAAGATAAATGGTTGTGAAAACTAAATTACTCCAGCATGAATCAGATCTTCTCAAAATTTTAACTTTTTTAAACACAATGGAAATAAACAGACTATGCATGAAGTTACAAGGAGGCTAAGTTAGTTTACATTGTTTCAGAAACTAAGTAATTCCTTTGTATCACTTTGAGTGTGACGTTAATTAAAGCAGTAGATGCATACAGTAAATTTGAAGGCTCTTGATAATGCATGAAAAACAGACATTATATGTATAATTTTAATATAACAAGGGTGGCAGAGATCCACAGCCACATTCACTTACAGTAAAAAGACTTTATTTCTTAAAAAAGAAATGACTTTTTTTTTTCAGACCTTGGTTTTTAGGCAAGCAATGAGAAAAGATAGCTATCCATAAACAGCTTCCATGCTATCTGAACTTTATTACTGTAGGAATGAAATATGGTTATGTATTTAGAATGAGGAAAAAAGTAATAATGATTTTTGTGAAGTTGCATAGTTATCCTGTTGTAAAATTTAAGGGTGACTGAGGCTTACGTTCCCCAGAAGCATCTTTTACTGTTTCTGAAAATTTAGAAATAAATGTGTTGCAGCTTATGATTCAGTTAAATGTATGCCACCAATAATGAAATCCTGGGAGCCAGCTAAGTATTTTTGTTCTAAGAAAAAGTAATGAAAACTTCCAATGACAGAAGAGTGCTTCATACACCTCCGAAGAACTTTAAAAGGTGCAACCTTGCTATCCGTTATCATATAAAACACAACTTTATAAAAATGCATTTTACTGTCGTTAGAAAGAAAACGTGTTTAAGGAAGAACAAAAGGATATTATAATTTAAAACAATTTGCCATCGTATGTTTTGTTTGTTAGCACTAATTGCTTCAAAGTGTGTTTTTATTTTCAGTCATATGGCTATCTTAAAAAATCCTTTTAAATATGGTGAGCATGTGATTTAAGAATTTACCAGTGGTATTCCCAGACTGTGTTTAAGTTAAGGGGAAGGAGGCCACCAGCCCTCGGTGCAGAGAGCTTTTCTCTTTTATCTGTATATGCATGGTTTGCCTTGAGTCCTCCCCCCCCCCCCCCCCCCCCGACACATTTACAATTCAGCATTCGAAAAGGAAGCAACACTGGGGCCATTTTCTAAACGTTGGTAGGCAGATTGTTTTCTCTGAGATGGGAAAGGTGAAAAGTAAGTAAGAGGGAAAGGGGAGAGGAGGACTTTACAAACATTTATTTTAAAAATAACACTTAAAAACCGTACCCTTTTTAAAAATGCATCATTTGGTGGTCAACGGAAAGCCTGCCAATTAATTCCCACCTCACAGAGGAAGAGCTGATTACCTAACAGTGGGGGTTTTATGTACATTTTAAACTTCCACAACATTTGATAATCCAGTATTTTTAGATCTGTTCAGAGCCAGGAAGAGAAAAAGGTATGGCCCAACAGCAGGAATTACTTAGCAAGCTGATTATTTTTTGTATACAAAATGATGGCAAAAGTGGGTCAGATTTCATTTCCAACTGCAATCTCTCAGGCTGTTCCATTCTTCTCAAGGTAGCTCTCAGAACATTTTCTTTTTCTGGGTGTGTGTGGGGGGCGGGGGGGGGGCCATTCAGAATAAAACCAGGGTTTTGCTCTGCACTGAGCATCAATTGGAATTTAGCATTCTTAAATGTCAGTATTGGCACAGGCTTTTATTCAAGTAAAATTAAAATCTTCTTAACAGCTAATGAGGTTATGCACCGTCTTTATGCTGCAGAACAGTTTCAGAAGGGTAATTTTTGAAGGGTTTTGTTCTCCTGTTAGTTTTTATTTGCCCACATGATCCCTCGACTAGTTGCCAGAGTCAGGCCAACGTGTCCTAGTCTTGGGAAGATGAAGGCTAATTGTGCTGCTTGTGAGCAGGCTTGTAATTATAACATATGCTACATTGCTACACATTTCATAAAATCACACGTAAACAAAATCTGTAAAAACCCAATGTTTTAATATGGTCTTAAGTAATGTTTGTGTTTTTTTTTTAAAAAAAAAGCAAACTCATCCTTAGGTTTTTCTCTTCTAATTTGAACACCTTTATGATTTAAAATGCAGTGAGCTGTCTGTGTGATTCCCAAGCCAGCAAATAAAGCCAGGTGTGTAACAGAAAGTGTAAAATATTAATTGAAATACCAAAATAACGTAATGGGCGCCACTTAGGTTAGAGATTAGGGTTGATCTGTTTGTTAATTAAAGAGAAGAGTTCTCCAGGCTGAAGGATGGCCGCCTGAGAGACCGGATGATGCCATATCTAAACCTTGTCCTCGGGGGGGGGGGGGGGGGGGGGGGGGCCTGTGTTCTCCCACTACCCCAGAGTAGTTCTGCTCACCCTCCAAGATCCCTACCCCCCTCTGCATTCTGGAAAGCCTTCTGCCAGCGGCCTAGGCCCTGCTGTCTGAGGTCTGGGAGAAGGTGGGGCTGCAGAGCTGGCCAGCTTCGGACCCGGCTCCCTGAAGGTGGGTCGTTAGAAGGGCTGACAAGCCTTGCTGATTTAACCTTTGCCTGCTTTGGCCTGCCAGGGGTGGCCACTAGATGTCAAGCTCATAATACAATTAGTGCATCTGTGCTGTTGACCTTGGCAACAGGACTCGACGCTGTTCTATTAAGTGTTAACACTGAATCTGAGTGTTAACTGGAGACCTCGAGCTTGCTCTGGGCTGCTCAGCTTATCAGACGCCCATCTCGTTCAGCACAAGTGTTTATAGTTCTTAAAAGGACAGAGAACGGTTTTCTTTTGTACGGCTATTCATCTTGAACTGTTTAATTAACCCTGCAGGTGCGGTGCCACTCGGTCTTAATTCTTCGGCATCACTGGTCCTCTTTTGGAGAGGGACCTCGCATGGCTGTTTGGGAATTCTATTGTGTGACCGTGGACATGCAGAGCCACCGGCCTCTGTGACCGGGGCAGTGGCTTTTCCAGGGTGGTTTTTTGCACGTGTGTAAACTTTGCCCATAGAAATGGAACAGTGCAGTGGAGTGATGATGAGTGGAGATGATTGAATGGCCTCCCCGAGTGCAAGCAGTCTGACGGGGACAGTGACCCGGCTCTGTTTCTGGACACAGTGTCGTTCCTGCCTCTCAGGGGCCATTTAGACCCAGGTGTTTGTACCTCTGAGAGGTTTTGCTTATTTCTCTGAGTTTTATGAATAGTGGACGTGAAAGATGACTGGGGCTGGGGCACTTTCGAGTAGACGTGAAGTAGCACGTTAAAGTCCAGGTGTCAGATCTGCGAGTAAGCCTTCCGAATCCTGACCCACAGTGACCTGCGCAAACCTCGTTTTCACCCCTCACGGGAATTTTGATGAGATAGTTCTCCTGGGCTGACCTGCTTCAGGACTGTGCTGTCCTCAGGCATCAATAGTGATGTGCGGGTGTCCATCAGAAGTGTGACCACAGCCGACCGACCGTCTCGATGAAAGAACTATTGTGCCACCTTGAAGTGTCACAAACATCTTATTCTTCGCCACAGCATCCAGGCAGATAGTTGGAACAAGTGGGATGTGTGTCTGCTCTCCGTCTGCTTGTGGCCAGAGAGGAGAGTGCTCAGCCGCCCGGGTGCCTCACCACACAGATTAAAAACTGCAAATGTTTCAGCAGAAGCCGGTTGGTGGCTGTGCCACAGGTGGTCGTTACTTAACAAATTTGAGCTGTGGGCCACCGAGCGGAGCGGAGCAGGCACGCGGGTCCGCGCTGGCGTTCGGCATAGCGACAGTGCCCTCCACCGTCGGCTCCGGGCTCTCCAGCCTGGGGTCTGGGGAAAAGGACACAATTTTTCTGTTGCGTCTGGAATTTCTTCTACATTGTTAGACACAGTGGGGGTCTCTATTTGTCTCCTCCTGCGTCGCAGCTTGGGCTCAGTATGTGATAATTCATCTTTCTTTATGGGATTCAAAGCTATCATAAGGAGTTAAAAGGAATTAATTTGCAAGAAAATAAGTGTCTCCTGACAATTTAGGAAAACTTGAAAAATGCTTTCTAGATTTTTCAGGAATGGTAAAGGCAAAGGAGAAAACAGGATTTTCGCTCCTAAAGACCCACGTGGCCTTTTAAAAGTTACTAATTAAAAGTGGGGAAGTTAGCATCCTTCTCCCATACTGAACAAGTTTACTTCTTTTGTGAATGGTGGGGGGTTTAAAATGTGTAACAAAAGTGTAGCAGAGTAAAGGGTGAGCGGTTGAGGCTCAGAAACAAAATTTTTTTTAAAAAAAGGTCTATTTACTACTTCTTTGTAATTGCTTAGTTTATTTACAAGGCGCTGTGCTCCTGAAAAGAGAAAATACAAAGCCATACTAAGAACTGTAGTTTGGAATTTTAAAAGAAAGCTCTGTGTCTCCAGTATTCTTACATATGTTGCAACAATTCTTTTCCCTTGTGGCTTCAAAAAGACATTCTGCCTGTCTTCCGCCACATTATTCTTGAGGAGACAGTGAAAACATGATACGTGTATAGTATATAAAAGATCAGGAATTGAAGCTGGGAGAATTGTGAAACAGTTGAGTGGGGTTTTATTTGGGGGAGGCGGCTTTCACACTGAGAGAGTTTATCCTATGAATAGGAACATTTTTGTTAAACATTCTCGGTATGTTTTATTAGTGAGAAGGGAAAAAAAATCCCTGTCTCTAAGACTGTCACTGAAGCTCTATCCTTTGTTAGGGACTTTCCCTGAGAGGCCGCTGGACCCACTTTCCCTCTTCTACGGAAGTGAGGAGCAGAACTTGCTCTAGAAGGTGTGAGCAGTGATGGAGTTAGAAAAATCTTAGATATAAACAGCCAGTGGGGGGATCACTGTAGACTAATTACACATTTCCTCTTACACTGATGGCTTCATGCTCAGCTGTGTCCTCCCTCCTGGCATGTTCAGGAAGCAGATTCGTCATGAAGTCCAGGGCCCAACCCGATCCGACCCGGAGCCATGGGCTGGCACAGGTTCACAGAGCAGACTGTTCCCCGGGCAGCATCTTCCTCCCACGGATGCACAGCGAGGGGCAAGACACCTGAGAACTCCTGCTCCCCAGGACGGGAGGCTCCGGGGGATTGGCTGGCATTTTTCTTCGCTTGTTCTGATGTAACCCTTACGCACTATAAATTCCTGCCTCGTCCCCCGCCTGTTTACAGTTTGAAATCTTGGTCGTTGAATAGTCAGTATGTTAAAAATAAATTGCTTTGACATTAATGATAATGTTTGCAATGCTTGTTTTTCAATTCCCCCTTAAGAAAGAAAGACTTTCCAATTGCATTAGAAATAAATGTCTCAAAAGTGTACTGTTACAGTGACTCATGGAACACTTTTACCTTGAAATACAAAATTTCAGCTCTATTCACTCATGGAGGTAATAACTTCTATTTTTAGGACACAAAGGCCAGTTTAAATGTAAATTTCAATAAAAGGTGGTCGAGTACATCTGAATCCGGCTTAATATCGGCTTAAAACAATGGCAGGATTAAAGGGCTTTGGAAGTTATGTGATAAAACTGTGAGCTGCATTCAGATTTTTCTCACATGTGTTTTCTTGTGGCAGAAAGCATTTTTTCAAAATGAACAAATACTGCCAGATGAGCACATCCACACTGTAACACAGTGCATTTAGTCACTGTGATGTGAAGAGCCATCGAGTTATAACAACTTATTTTATGTCTCGCTCTGAATGCAGCCGGCGCCATGCCTCCGCTCTGCTCTGAGTGCCAGCCTCCAGCCTCGCTGCTTCCCAGAGCTCTGTCCCCAGGAAAACAGGCT